>NC_134921.1:12952975-13261743 GCF_051014615.1 Bombus vancouverensis nearcticus | reverse complement strand
GCCGAGACGGCTCTCTTCGGACAGTAGTGGCAAAGACGCGAGACCACTCGAGAGGCACGAGAGCGCGACACGGTGTCTCAAATTAAAGCGTGCCTTCGTTTTTGCCAGCGTTTTCTCGCCGCACCGACGTTTTCCCGAGACGCCTGGCGACGCGTCGACAAAGGTCACGCGGTTCCAGGGTTGGCCGCGATTCGGTGAAGATCGATCGGCCAAAGAGAGCCAGCCAACTTTTTCGAGAACGGCCGAGAAACGCTGCGGAGTGATCGCCAGATTTGTTTCTTTCGCGCAAGTTCGCTTTCGAATCGTTCGGAAACTCAGTTCCTTCGCCGTGGAGAAGCAGTTTCGGTCGGAATTTAACGAAGAAATGTCGAAAAGCGAAAAAACGATTACAGGGTTTTGACCCAGTTCGCGTTTTGACGCATACGGACGGACGTGCGTATAAGAGATATTAGTATTTGAGATCACGCTACCTTTCTGTCACGGAACGTACATTCTTGTCAATCTACGAATCAATAACTCTATCGAACGAATCACCAACGAGACGATTAATATCGTCCAATGTAAAAACCACCGAGTTTCGTTGTCTCCGGTGGTCTCTGTCGAGCTAATTTATTTTGCTAACGATAGAAAATTCCAAAAGTTAGAGAAATCCTGTCCGATACCAAGACCGGTAGTTGCGACCTTTGATGGAAGTTCTCTTCCTCGGCCTTTTTCTAGCGCGCGAGGGAGAAAAGCTGCGCTTCTGGAAGGAAGATTCGAGGGCAAAACAGGCTGCCGCGAGTATCCCAATGACGTGCAACGTCGACCCGAGGGTTCGGCCGATTACTCGCAAAAACATGGACGAGACTACTTCACAGACGAGTGGGATGATTGCGTGGCCGAATTAAAGAGGAGCGACCTCGAGCACGAGGCACCGCAAGCCGCTGCAAGTCCTCGTCCAACCTCGTTTCCCACCTTCAAATCTAAGTTACAGACTTGCAGACCCCTGCCGGATGAAAGTTTTAAGCGGCGAACACTGCCACCTTTGTGCCGTGGCTACAAAGAGTATTAGAACGGACGGCTGAGAATTATAGTTCTGGAAACCGCGCAACCGGGTTACCGCTTCTCCTATACTTTGGCCGAGGAGATCGTGCGGCAAGTGTTTTATGATGGCTATAGCGAAATTTTGTAGCCAAGAGGAAACCATTTTGGTATATTTGGTAATGATAACGGTATGACGAACTTTTTTACTTAACTCGTCCACTCGGAATAGCAACACCCGCGTAAATTGCTTTCGATGCATTTAATGTACGTGGTAACGTTTAATAACGATTAATTATTTATACACGACGCAAGATGAAGTTAATTACATCGGAGTTGGCCGCACAGTGGATGTTATCTCAGCTATCAAATATCCTACGATGGCGCTTGGATAAATTTATATACGCGCGACTCGACGATGATGTTCGCGAATGACCCCGTGTTTAACAGTGTACAAGCTGGTGCCTCGATCAGAGTCCAGACATCCGTAACGTCAACGGCTCACGGACATCTTCGATACCTGTATTCGCGTAAACTGTCATACTGTACTGTTTGCGTAGAGCTTGTGTAAGCAGAAGCGCGAAAATTTAGGATTGTTTAAAATATCTTGCCTTCTAGCTGTATTTGTTTTACAAAGTTTGAAAAGTACGAGCCAGGAAAAGCGTATATCGTAATTCTGCTTGTACCATGATTACAAAAGTTACACGTTCCAAGTTTTCCAGCAATATCTTCGAACCTTAGCTCGACTGGATCCTCACGACCAACTCGACCCACTTGAGAAAGAAGATAAGGAAAACGCGTCGAGCTCGAGAGCATGACCTCGAAGGAATCTCTTTCGCGACAGAGAGCCTGTGATTTATTTTCATGCCGATTCGCAAGCTGCAATCAACTATCGTTCGAATCCACGGCCCATCGGTTCTATTCGGCGTGGCTTCAACTCCAAATAAAAAATGTACTATCTGTCTGTATAGCCTTCTGTTTTTCTCGTTCCTTCGCTACCCTGCCGCCTATATTCCGGAATTTCTGGTAATACCAGCTCGCTTTTGCCTGCCCGACCATCCTTCCCATTCCCCTATCGTATCTCTTTCTGTCGAAACTTATATTTCACTTCCAAGTTTTTTCTTATCTCGCGTGTATTCGCTGCCAGCCACGTATATCCGCCAAGCCAGCTCCGATTCGTCTTTTCTATTTCGTTTCATTTACCAGTCACACTTCATGACCCGATAAAGTTTTCCGGGTGGCTGCGTCTCTGCCACCACAACTTCGAGTTTCATTAAACGAGGAAACGGCCGAGACAACGCCGCCGAGAAAAATATATTTCGCCACTCTGGCAAAACGGAGAACAGCCTGTGTTTTATGAAACGACGAACGAATTGGTTCCATAGATGAGAATGTGCGCCAGAGATTGATGCAATTGGAAATTGTATTTGTACGTGCGAGATTCGTCACGATTCGGGAATCTGTTTTAAACGAAAATAGAAACGTACGACGAAAATAGCGATTTGCACGATTAAAAGGATCAAGATCGCAACGTTTCGCGATGATACAACCGTTTTAAAACACCGTGTATCCTGACCAATGTCTCGAAAAGTTTGTCCCTTCGAAATTTCGCTCTTTCATATTTTTTCGTTCGAATAAATTTTCGCCCACTAATTATACGAACATATCGCGTACACGCTGGTTATCACCAGGAAATATCCAGCGTATCGAGTATAATTGTGAACTCGCCGCAGCTGCTGCGAGCTATCAATAACCCGCACCCCCATAGCAATTTCACGCGTATCTGTTTTTAATATCGACGTACGCGAAATGCCGCGGGTATTGCGCGCGAGCATTCCAAGAAAAATAAAAATCAATCAGCAAACAGCTCTAAATCATAACCGAAACCGAATATTTGAGGCTCGTAGCATTCCATCCGATATTCATCGGTACGTTCCGACTCCCTGTCGGCGTTCCACGCTTCGAAAGCGGCGACGCCGAAAAATCGATCGGCCACCCTCTGTCAAACAGTCAATCGTTCAACGTTTCGATCGGCCACCCTCTGTCAAATAGTCAATCGTTCGACGTTTCGATCTGCCAGTCACCCGTTCTAACGAAATTTGTCTTTTGCACTGCTAGCAACAGCAAGAATTATAACAAGAAACGATCGGCCGATGAAATTTGTAACAATCTCACGCGTCGACATATGCAATCGTGCTAACGATTGTTATTTAACCGTTGAAATTGCGGCATAAAATTGAAAACAGCGAAAACTACCGTAATAGAGTGATCGAGTGAACGACAAGCGGGAATCGAGGAAACGGCCGAGTTTATCAGCATCGAACCAAGATACCAGAATAATCGAGAATCGAGAGGAATGTAGTCGCAACAGCGCAACGCGATGGTTGAATGCGAATTGGCCTTCGCTCGATTCCTCGGTCGAGCGATCAGCGATGCCGTTGTTCCTGTAAAAAGCTCGACGAAACGTAGAGGCGAAGGATTTTCGGAAAAAAGCAAAAGAGAATCGCGGTTCACCGAATTCGCACAATTCTAATCGACGTATAGCATCGATAAATTCGTTCGCGTCACCGACCACGCGATTCGTGGCTCAGACACGATAAACCTTCCTCCTCCTCCTCTTTCTCTCTTCTTCTCTCTATCTCTCTCTCTCTCTCTCTCTCTCTTTCTCTCTCTCTGCACATTGCCTTTAAAACGTTCTGCAGAATGCGTTCACGCGCTTTATTATCTCGATGAGCTTTGCGCGAGCGCGAGACACAAGCTGGTCCACGATTTCCATTTCCTCCTCTTTATTGGCCTGTTAAAAGTTACGTTTGTGCCGGCATTTACGCCTGATTAAGGTTTAACTCGATTCAAATGCGAGAGAGGGAGACGAATAAGGGCGATGGAGCAGGGTGACTGCACCCTTCTGCACGTCACGGCTTTTCATCCCCTGTTACGCGATTTCAAATACGATCGAAGGGATGTTATTTAGCCGCTTTATGCGACGGATTGACTTTTATCGAGTCACCGGGGACGCCGACAAGTAATTTCTGCGGGTGCCGCGGTCTTTCCTATTCCTCTTTCTTCCATTTTTCTTTCTTGGCGCGGAAATATTTTTTCAAAAAATAGTTTTTTCAAGGAACTCTTCGAGGAAGAAAGTAGACGGTTTGAAATAACCAAACTACACGATATACGTATGTGGCCTACCAGGTGCCAAGCACGACATTTACGATTAATTACCGGTGATGAATTTCCGTAACAAGACATTGTTTTTTACCGGGAGAATCCTACCACCGCGCAGGTCCGCTTTTTAAAAGGCAACCAGGTAGAAAAACGTAACGGAGAAATTGGCGGCGATGGAGAGAGGTGGCACGAAAGTGACCTAAAAAAGCCAGCAAGCCATTAAATGTATTTTCCTTCACTTTGGCATCGAATTCGCGTAACGCGATACAACATTGATTCTAGACGAAGAAACAAAGAGAGAGAGAGAGAGAGATTTCTGGCTTCGTCGAGGAATTTTGGATCGAACAGCGATAACCTTTTAATACGATAATCGTATATTTTTTATCCAGGACGGCTTCTTCTATGCATCGTGGTAGCAAAATTTTATCGCGAATCAGATTTCACCTCGGATAACGTGACGTTCGTCCGCCATAATTGAACGATCTTAGACGAAACATTTAAAATTAGAGCTTCAAGGAAAAAGACAAATCATGCGTCGTATGAAACTGTAAAACGCGTAATAAAAAACGACAGAACAAAGAAGGAAGAAAAAAAAAGAGATTAGGAGTCTCGTGGAAACTTCAAAGAGGAGCAAAAACGTTCCAGTTTCCCCTATCCCGTTTCCCATTGACCCGAATTCGGTGCTTTCCTGTCCGCACATCTCTTTTTCTATCGGCCGAGAAAACTTTTCACCAGCTGTTCTATCTTTCGTATCGTACCACCGCTATCATCGTCGCGTTTTGTTTTTACTTCGCCTCGTATCTTTTCTCTTCTCCCTTTTTTTTTCAATCTACCCGCACACTACCAGGTAAAACGCAAACGCGGAGCATCGGAAAACCTTTTTTCTCTCACGATCTTTACCCAACCCTTCGCGTTACAGCTTGATGTTGCATCAGCGTGACATTATTTTTCGCGCTTATCTGACGTTATATTTCACCGTTTACCTCACACGTTGAATGTAACACCGAACCGTCTGATATTCAGGTCACGTGCCGGATTTTCCCCGCGTTTTTCGCGATATTTACACTCGCATCTTTTATTTTGATGCGATCTCTATGCCAGTGTACTGGAACGGAGAACAAAACTAAAGGAGAATGCATCGTAATTTATACGCGTATTCCGCATCCATTCTGTCACAATTACGCTCGTTTCTTCTTTTATATTCGTACGTATTGCAAGTACATTCTCCAAAGATTTAAAACCATCTTAATAAACAATTTCAGTTACTCGTTTCATCTGGTTTCGCAGTCTCGCCTACGTATCGAGCTCGATCCCATCCCTGGCCATAATCGGACGATCTTGCAAACCAACGAAATAAAGCCGACGTTGCGCAACGCCAACGACTCGACCCCAATCAAGATGATTAAAAACGATTTAATAAAAAAAAGAAAACATGGTTGAGTGTGTGTTGGCGAGTCGAGTCGAGCGTTAATACATGGCTGGTCATCGTAACGACATTATCGAAGTTCAACCGTTGTAATTATCATAATTGGCCCTGGCAATAATGATTTATTGGGCGACGTCCGTTACGCTCGATATAATCTATGGCATCGTATCATGTATAGCAATTTCCGTGCACAACGTATAAATAAATCCCCGTTATTCCCACGCGAAAAAGCACATTCGAGTGGGTGGAGAAAGAGGGAGGGGAGAGAGAGAGAGAGGAATGGTTCGATGCGTTTCGTTCGTTTGCCGATTGATGCGTTTCACGCGGTTCCACGAAACGTGGCTAATTCTAACCAGGCAAATGGAAATTGACGTTTGAGTAGCTTCGTCTATTATCTGAATCAATACTATCGGGAATTACAAATCAACTATTATCATCGTTATTTCTCTGGCCGTTTGCGTCCGCTGTTGCGTTCCCTGCTAATTAATCTTCGGGTAGCCAAACTTCTTTCCCAATTTGGGATAAATTATGCATCATGTTTCCAATGTGTTAATGCCGGCTTTTACGGTACGACGAGCAACAGTACATAGTCATCGATTTGTTGCGCGATATAATACCAAACATGTATCGACATATATACGTCGAGTTTAAGTTTTCCGAAGAAATCGATTGAATAGACTATCGTAGAATAAATTCAGCATTGCGAGCGACGAGTAAACGTCGAGACAAGCTGATTAGCAAAAATCACGTCAGCTTGCTACCGTGTAACGTGTAACGAGATGTATTCGCCACGTACACTGTCCTGCGTCGTGCTTGACTTGTTTTCACGACAGAGCCAGGCTTTGTACGCCATGTCCCGAGGAAAGGGCGTCGATAAACAATGTGCAACTTGCAATAAAGCTCGTACAAGTGTCCTTAAGACTACTTCAGCCATGTCGAAACAGCGTTCTTGGTCCTGACGAATCTCTGTCGTAACATCTATAACGCGATACGATTACAGAGAACTACGAGATTATATTTTTTTATCGCTTCCCACCAAAAGAAACGCCAACAATTTCGATCAGCCGAATCTTTATGAGAATATATTTCCGATAATAAATTTGGCAAATTTCTTTCGGTCAATTTGTCTGCAGCTTTTAATATCCATAATAAACAGCCCGGTACTTTCAACTAAAACGTGCTCCCAAAGGATGCTTCGTTACTTTAATTATAGCTCGAAAATTATAATCGACCCGAGTGCAGCTAGAATACTGTTAGCTTAACTGATACTCGAAGATTATAAAAATTCTACCGTAACTCGAGAATTATTATTGACTCGCTTACGACTCAAATTATATCGATTTAAGTTGAATGCAATTTCAATTTCCTTTTCTATTAGATCGTTTAGAGTTTTCAGCGAATGCTTTTTATACGTTGCATAGAATCATATTTGCCAGAAACAAGAACGTTAAGTAAATTAAAAAGTTCAGCGAAACGTTATCGTGGTTGAACTCTCCATTCGTCCGAAATATTCGTCAATTTGGTCGAATGTTGTTATAATACCCAGTTTTGACGAGCATCTTTTACACGATAATCCTGCTCAAGAACCAACAGAGTATCGTAATTAAAAATTCTACGTATGTAGAAGTTTTCATTTACATATAATTACGTTTCTGTACTTCCGTCTCTGTTCATCGTCGTGCTTCGTCGACCGAACGATGGCACGGTCCAATAAATTAGCCGTATGCGGTTTAGTCGCGTGTACGTTGCTGTATTTCGTGTGGTTCTCGTTGCGCGAGTATCCGTTCTTTGCGTACGATTGAAAATACACTTCGATCTTTTGCCAAATGGAAGCGAGATTTGCTTTTCGCTCGTGTTTTCCGATAAAAGAGAAGCATCGAATGTCGCGAATGTATCTTATTATCTGCCGTCTTAAATCGATGACAAAATTGACTCGGATCAAGTTATTTAAGGTGGTTTTATGTTTAAAGGGACCCTAGAAGCCACATACGAAAATATTATTTGCGTATTTTTAATCTAACGATCGATAATGACAATAATGGACGGTAGGGCAAAATTTAACGACCAAGTAAAATTAAAATTTCGTATAAATTTCGTTCGGCATTTCACGCGCATCAGGCTAATAGTTAACAGGAGGCTCTATAGCCGCATCATGCGAGGAATTTCATTGCACGACGGCACGAAATATACGCTGGTTTGGTTTCGTGTTTCGGTTGACCTTTCGTCTACCATGTTTTAAGACATATTCAACGCGTTCACATATCCGGTATATCCGGTTCTCTATATCGAACTTTCTGCGAGCCTTAAAAACGCCGTAAAAACCTATAACCCTGTCGAAAGGTGGTGGTTTCTCCCAAAAAGCTTTTTATTTCTGCCACGAGATCGCATCTCACCATTTGTCGGTGGGTAGAAAACCGCGACAAATTATCCGAAGCGCGACTCTGATCCTCTCCGGCCGATCGATGCGTTTCGCCGACGCGGTTCGCTAATTCCGTACGTGCAAATGGAAACTGACGTTCGACCAGCTTCGGGATTATCCTCGTGACGAAATATCGCTGCCGCATCCTCACGCTCCGTGTAATCGAGCCGATTGCGCAGCTTCCAGTGGAAATAGATAGGACAAAGGGAAACGACGAGAAACGGAAAATTGCTTCGAAGAAACGATAAAAAAAATATGGAAGAAAAAAGGGACAGAGAAAACTGGAGAAAACGTTTCGCGGGTGGAATTAAATTGCAGCTATGTGGTTGTTTGGTAGTCGGACGATCCAAGGTATGTTCTCGCGCGTTTCCTCGCATTCGTTTCCTTTATCGTTCGACGAATTTCACCTAACGGGTCGTGTTTCGCTCGTTCGATTCTCGATTTCGCGGCTGTTTTAATTAAAGGTTGTCAATTAAACGCGACATATAATTAGGAACGATCGCTTGAATCCGAATCCGTGAACCACGTGGCGGCTAATAGGCCACGGATTTATGACCCGTTTCGAACCGGATCATTTGCTGCAGGGATATCAATGATCGGGGAATATAATTGTATCGATCGTTCGACGCTTGTTAGTGGTACTGCTGAGGCTGTATCTCTTGCGAGAAGAGGAACGAGGAATTCTGCATTTAATCGGTGATTTCGCGGGATTTTTGGTCCAATTCCTGGTATTCTGGTAATTTATAGCTACTTGTTAGGTATATGCAAATGTAACGGCTGTAACGTTACCATACCAACGTTAAGTTACCACGAGAACGATCGAAAATTCGTGAAAGGGTATGACGTAAAAAAACGCTTGGCCCGCGTTATCGATAACAACGCAGATATAAGAAATAGAACGTCCATGGGATAGCCATAATCCTGGTCATCCGCCATCGAATAAACCGGGTCATAACTTCTATCGCCATTAGGCCGTGGCAAAGTAACAATTTCGGCGCTGAGAACGTGTCTGGCGTCAGCGTCGAGGCGCGCTACGCGACTTTTACGATGGCAAGACGAGCTCGAGTCGATTAACTTAATTAGACAATCGCCTAATGAATTCGAGAATGGCGGCCCATTAAGCGGCCGATTAACGCGCATCCTTGATCGTTTTCTCGTATACGATGTACTCAGAACGGACTTTGCTATCGCGAGCCTCGTAAATAGAGCTTTATCGCTCTTCGTTTGCCACCCTTAGTCGCGAAATCGTCGCTGCACCGGCTAAATCTCTGTCCCGACCAAGTAGATAATGGCATGCTATATAAGATGGTTTAAACGAGCAACAAAACTTGCTTTTGGGATAGTTGTAATAAATATAAATATCAAGGGTGTATGCTAGGTCTGCAACGAGACTGCGCGAGAAGGATACTTTCGACAGATGGTGTCAAGAAAATTCGAGGATTATATATTTTTCGGAATAACGGTAAATGGATCACTCGCGGAAGGTAGTTTCTTTCTTCCAAAAAGAAAATTTTCTTTCGTCTCCGATCTACTCGTTTCAACGCTTATTTGAGCATCTGTGTACGTCGACGAAACATTTGTATACCCAAGTTTGCATCCACCAAATACCAAAGCTAGCGGAACTTTCTTCAAACAGCCAAATTTAACGCGAAACTCCGTCAGGGAAGGTGTCAAGTGTCGCACAGGAAACAGAGTTTTGCTCTTTAATCTCGATTTTGTTTCGAGTCGATAACTCGATTAGTTTCCGAGATACGAGCGCAGAGTCTTAGACACGCGGCATGGCAAAACGGTAGCTGAGATTCTAAGATACGGAGTGACCTACTTTTTCTTCCTGAAATTACGTACGTCGCTGGCAGCAACATAAAAACGACGTTGACTCAGCGTCCTGTCATCGCCTAGCTCTGGCGACTCGTACGTAAATCGTGCGTAGTAAACGAGTGTGCGACGAGAGTAAACATAGCGAAATACTCAAAATTATGCTTTGGATCGAACGACGACGTCTCAAAAGGCAGAAATCGTATCGACTCGAGTCTTAAAGAGGAGCGTTCGCTGATACACGTGTCATACGGATCTTTGAGAATAATTAACGCGAATCGAACGTTATAATTTTTTTTAATTTTAGTACTTTTAATAAGTATTGCACGAGTATAGCTCAAAACGAAAGATCGATGACGGATGATTTTTAAGCAGTTTCGTCTGTGATAATATTCAGAGCTACTTTTAACGATTAGTCGATGCGATTCGAGCGATTAAACATTGCTTCCAATTGCGATTATCGATGCCTTAACATTGAATGAACGTAATCGACCATACTTCCCGAATTTTGGCATTTTCTATTCTTAGTTTTTTGTAGTTTTGCTCTTTAAACCGGTTAATTTCGGCGATTAGTCTTCGCGTTATCTAATAACAGCGAGAAAATCGGCCGGAAATTAGGCACGCAACCGAAAACGGCACACCGAACACGCCGATCGATAGCAACACGCCTCTGGCGGATCTTTTCTTCCCGAAACTTTATTCTCGTGGTTGCCGAGGTCGATGGAAGAATTGCTCGTTGAATTAAATTCCTGCGGTGTTGTTCGGCTGCACTGTCTACCGACCTGACTTCCGATAAAATCGAGCAGGCTTCAAATTGGTTAGAGCCACCCCTAACTCCTAACGGAGTCGGTACACCGGCGTTATTTTCTTCGCGAGAAACGAAATAGGGAAAAAGCGGAATTTTTATATGTTTGGTACGTAGTTCACGCAGGTTATCGCGATGGTCGTTAAAGTTGTTACGAATCGTATTTAATATACACCGAATTTACTTTGAATCCTTCCGAAGGCACAATAAAACGATACAACGTCGTTACGTAGAACATTATGGGTACATTAAAATCGCTTACCGTAATCGCTATACAATTAGAATCATTCTAAAGGCGAGGCTTCTATCGTCGAAGGGAAACAGGAGCGTATCTTGAAAATACCACGCTGGCGTTAGTGGATCGATCGTCGAAGGATCAGTGTCACGGAAAGGACGAGAATTTTGTCCCACTACAGCACCTACAATTAAAAAAAGTTTCGATGTAACAACTGTTAAATATAATATTTAGATATATAACTTATGAGAAGAAACATAAAGCGAGAAGCGACTCATCGTGAAAGCTGAACCGTCGCTATACATCAACCTAAATGCGCGTCTCTTCAACATTTCAACTTCATTTCGCGAGACAAGTCCCCGGCACGTGCCTCGGAGGCTTGGTTCGAGGCGAATAAAGCAAGAGACATTCCTCAAGACCTCCTACATACGTCGGTCAATGAAATTCCAGGGCGGCGCCTGGCTGGAAAGCCTGAATTTTTCATTAAATTAACAGCGCAACAGGTCGCGTATGGCGCGTGTCGAAGAGAATTGTTTAAATATTGCACGAAAGGAGCGGCCGCGATGTCTTTTTTTCTACCCTTTACCGGTCCCCTTCGACCCTCTTTCCCTGGCGACGAATTAACGCGCAACAGGTGAGTCCCTACACTGTCCGCGCATAACTCAGCGAGACGGATATTTCGAATTTTTCCATCCTTTCTCGTCATTTTGTCGCGTCCTGCGTTTGTCGAACGAACCAACAAACCAACACCTTTGCTCGGTGTTGCGTCAGAGGAAAATGGCGTCAAGTATCGTGAGAACGCGCACTGGCGGACAAAAGTTTCGGGTCACTCGGTTTAAGCCTGGATTATAGTTCGATGCTACGTGAAACGTCAATCGCTCGACTCCAAGTTGAGAAAGTTATCCCGTTGGAAACCGTAAATTTCTTTTTAATTTCTCTGGGTATTCAACGAGGAGCAGAAAGCAGCCGAGTATTTTTGTTATAACTTTTTAAAACACGCTTCGAGCTACGTAACTCACGCTCAACGAGAGAAACTACGAATGCAACCGTTTTAATCTGTCGCGTAGATAGCAACGAATCGCAGAAGGTTTATACGGCACTACGATATCGGCATGTTGCATTTGGGAATTAGAAACGCGCACTGTCCTTTCAGACATCGAGCAAGGAGATCGATAATCCGAGAGATCTGCAGGATCGCGAGCGGCAAAAAGAAACTAGGAGAAACGAAATATCGTCGACAAAGGAGATGAGCTTTCCGAATGAAACAGACTCGAAGAGATTGAAACGATAGCCGAACGAATTTTTTTCCTCGAATGTCAAAGGAATATCGATGAACCGTGAACGTAAGATAAGATGTCGCGGTACTTGTAATTAAAAAGGAATTAACGTCGGGACACGGGCTGGTATATAAGGGACGAAAACCACAAAGAACAGAAGGTCCGACTAAACGAGAGAAGACTTACGACAGCTTTGTGAATAATTAAACGTAGATCTGAGAATAGACAAGTAGAAGGCACAGACCGAAGAAGATTATAGGAAAGTCTATAAAGAAATTATAGAAAGAAATAACAGGGAATATTCCGAACGTAAGTCAGTCGGTATTTAATCAAAGCGACTGCTGTATAAAAAATTGCCAAGAAAACGTTTAGAGCCAAGCAGAGACGTAATTCAGCGATACGTACTTCTAAATTGAAGGTAAGCAGCGTCTTTTATGAAAAGCGTTCTCATTCTCAGGCATTTGCGTGCATAACGTCTATTCGGAGAAACGAGTATCTTTCTAGTTTGAAAATTAGTGGGAAAATTACCTGTGTGCAGGAAGCAGCACCGAGAATCGAGAAGTGGAGAGATCTCTGAACGACTAGCAACAAGTTGCGAAGGCAACGACGTACCAGCAGGTTTCTTCGTACGCGTAGACGCGTAAAATTTTTCATTCGCCAAGTGCTGTCGTTCTCTCCTCCTCTTTCTTTCTCTGTATTTCTCCTTCACTTTCGCGATTCTCCAAAAACGATCGAGACCGTTTCGTCTGGCAGCGTGGTGCAACAGGTAGACACTTAGTATCCTTCTACGAAGCGGAATTAATTTCCTCGACGCGATCCACGTTTATCAGAACGAAACGTGTGTAGCTATGGTACGAGCCATCTATTCTTTTCCTCGTGAGAATCTTTCTCGGCTGTTCGGTAATCCAGAGTTTAAAGAAATCGAAAATTACCGACTTTGATATTGCTCTCCGGAATTTTAATTCGAACGATCGAATAATTTTTCTCTCCGGATTAAAACGTCGAATAGAGTAATACGAGATTTCATTGGAAACGATCAAAATAATAAAGCAAGACGAACCAATTTCGCGGTGCATCGTTTCTACGACTTCTTTCCCTTAATTGAAATACTTTTCCTATCGTTGCTACACCGAACTACGAGAAAATTAATTCTACGAATATCCAAGAACTGCTCCCTTACGTTTTTCCCCCCTGTAGCAAGATCTTTTTTAAATTAAAAGAAAGGAAAAGCAAAAGCTTCGTAAATATTCTCCGCGTACCATTTACGGAACGGTAAACGATCTTCCGTCAGACGTGGGGAAATATCAGGCGCAATAATAAGCTCTAAAGGAAGAGTACGTTGATAAATTGCACCACACTGAACAAATGCGTTTACAGATGAGAACGAGTGACTTTATCGCGCGTACGAGGCCGATAACGATGAAAAAAGACAAAAAGAAGGCGTTGTAATCCCACAGTGGCACGTTTCTGCACAGGATTACCATCCATAGACAGGAATGACAATGTTCAATATGTCGGTAAGGCAATTTCCTATGAAAGCAACGTGCAACAGGTAGAGAACGTCGCCTTGCTCGCGAATCGTATCGCATTGGAACTTCTCGATCAAATAGATACAGCTGGCTTCGACGGAATTTTATTCGAGACCGACTTACAACGTCTCGCTTTCTAACGACGATTATTTCACTGTCATGTGCACCTGATTAGATCCACGAATTGGCTCCAGAAGAATGATGTTCGAAGAGTTCGCATCCGTCGTTGTACGATATCCAATAAATAGAACGATAAAAAGAATTTTAATTCGTCCGAACAAAGGATGAGAAGAGAAATAGCAACGCGGTAAAAAAAATTGGAGAGTAAAGAATATGGCGGTGAAAAAATATAAACGTAGGAAACAATTAGGGATAGTGATATCTATACGATCTCTAGGAATATTTTTCATCGAAGAATCGGATTATCTCGAACGAGACATCTCGTTTCCTTCGACGAAAATTCGTTCTTGCTGATCGTTCAACGTCATTTCGTATCGTTGGAATCGTCTAATGACACGATATTGGCAAACTTGGTTTAAACGCGACGTAACTAACGCAGCGACCCAGTGTAACGCGAATCACAAAATTCGCCATTGAAAAATGACTATCCACGGCGCAGCAAGTGGAACGAGTCAACCAGTGGTCAGACCAGGAATCGCGTTCCACCATTTCGTATCGATTTTTCGCGAGAAGTGGATGACCCGGTTTTTGGCGCACGCTTTGTGCCGCTTTTAACAAATGACCAGTCACACTCGTTCGCCAAGAAATTTCTAACCAACCGCGAACGAAAAGCTACTTCGAAAATCATTTAAAATGAAAAACTCACGATACCATCGTACATTGCTATTTTCATATATTGAATCGACTAAATCCCGTTTTGATCGACGTGTTTTTTTTCCAATTTATAAACCGGCAATACTTTCTATTTCCGAAACGAAACTTTTTATCGTCTATCGAATCACCACATTGGTTCGCCGTGAAATTACCGTACTATTCGTTGAAAGAAAGGCCCCCGAGTTAAAACACGTTGATCAGACAGCAGGCAACGATTCGGGAGCTTTCAAACAACGTTTCGATTTCACACGTAAGCGATCGACGACTCTTAATTACACAATGTACCAGCTTGTACTTAATCAAAGAGATCGGCGAATATAGAAAGAAACGAGAGAAAGAGGCTGAGCAAGATTCGCCGAGAGAAACAGAGAAGTAAAGTGGCTTTGAAAATTTTCGACAGATATATTACGTTTCCTTGTTCGAGACGTCGGAGCGGAGATCGCGATGTATCGTTTCAGTTTCACACCGACTCGCGACTGGCGCGATCAATTACTCGCGTGGCCGCATACTTGGTTAACTTCAACGGGATTTTAGCGATGAAAGAAAAGAATCGAAGTAAAAAGAACGTAGAAGAGAAATTAACGAAATGGTAAAACTAGGAGATAAAGAAAGGAAAAAAGGGGGATAGAAGAGGAAGAGTAGAGAAAAGAGGTTGAAAGGGGGAAAAAATGGTGAACGCGTAGCGATTGCAGAGGTGTTAAAGGACGTTCTATGCCTGTCTCTGTCTCCGTAGGTACTGAAGCGCAGTTCGATACCAAGAACGGTTATATTCCAACCCCTTCTCCGCCGTTCGAACGCTACGCATCGCAAGATGGCTGGCCATGTTTGCGAAATGGCGCCTGCGCGTGCGATTTCTGCTCGGATGCCCCGTACGTCCCTCTACGCCTCCTCGTTCCTTCCTCTTTCTCCTTTCTTTCCATCGTGGAATAGCGATGGGACCGATCCGAGACCTACTTGCTATTTTTCATCGATTTGTCGTTTGATTGGTCGAGCTTTGTCAGTTTTAAGCGAATTCATAGTGGAAACGGCGTACGAGGAATTTTATGGCTGATTAATTTACTTGTTTCCAGAGACCTTGTTTCGGTTCTCCGTTTTTCTTTCCTACGGTTTCTACCTAAATTGAGAGTCTCTTTTTCTTTTTTTAAACGCATTGAATTGTTGTACATTTTGTGGAATGTATCGATCGGAGAGAATTCTAAGATGCATTTGTGATTTTAGCAAAATTATTTAGCGTAAAAAGAGCGAGATATTGTAACGAAAGAGCTTGGCGAATTGCAAATTCAACGTGGCACAACAGAAATAGTAACCGTGCGTTTGAAAGCTCGATTCGTCCTCGATTTGAAGCTATTCAAACGCGAGGAAAATTCTGCTTCACGAGTAAAATCAATTAAAAACGGGGACAACTCGGAGAATTAATCACCAAGTTGAAACATTTGATTTGAATAAATGTAAATTAACATTGTCTTTTGACGTCGATATCCGGGAAACAAATACATGTTCGGATTCCTATATGTAGAAATACTCGTTAAATGGTTAAAACGCGATCGAGATAGGCCGATGTTGTCTCGGGGAAAATAAGAAAGGAACGAAATCGAAAAATGGATAAAATTCAAGAAGGATAGAATATAATTAGCGGCTGGCATATTAAAATATCGATTTAACGAAGGCACATCAATACCATCCGAGTCACGTTTGATCCCATCGCTAACTGAAACATCCCCTGCTATTCGTCGCCGGTTCATGCGACCATCTTCATCCCTCTCCCCTTTCATTTGATCATCTCGGTCCCCTGTCTTTTCCCCAGACTATTCTCGCCTTTTCTTCCAATTCTTCGAACGACCGATTTCCAACAACCCCCTCGCCGATACCTCTTCAACCACTTCGTCTATGATTATTTCGCACTATTACAGGGACGTCCTTGTTCGGCCACCGAATATCACCAAAAATATTCCTCTCTCTCCTGTACGGGTTTTAATCCACGTTCCCTCTTCTCGTACACGCTACGATCTTCCACGACGGGAGAAGACGAAGAAACACCTTTCGAATCACATTTTTACTTAATTGCATTATTCGTCCATCCATCTGGTGGAAAACGTATCTTTTATCTCATTTTTTCGTTAACACTATTTTTGCATATGATTGCTACGGTATAACCAAAATATTGCACGAGTCATAGCATGCCTCGATACGAGGGAAACACTAGAAACGGTTTACCTGTAAGAATTACTCGGAATGATCTCTTCACCTAAGCAAGCGTAATGGAGAAGTCGATAGATATAAAAACAGCGATGATGAAATGTCTGAAAGTATATAGACTCTGACGCAATCAGAACGACACTGCAGTAAAATGAAATAAGTCGATCAATGATCAGACAACCTATTCAACTCGGAATGACATTCAAATAATTCGTATATCAGCATCTATTCTCTGTAACATCGTGCTGTAGTTTAGAATAACATTTTTCGTCATTACCAGATTTCTTGAAACGACTCCAACTTCTCTTACAATTCGACGTTTTTTCTTATCTTCGGTAGCGGTGGAAACAATTTAGACGCGACGAGATACCCTGCTCTGTGTCACGAGTTCTTCGAAGTAATTTTCAGTTAATCTTACAAACGCTTAACTGTGAAAATCTGTATTGAACGCACTTTATCCTACAACTTCATTTAGAGTATTTGTAGAGTAAAGTATAGGTATTCCGATTCTCGGTTAATCAAAGTAGCAGTTGCTCCCAGGTGCCACCAATTGAATTACTTGACCAGGCACGTTTCACTCGCTAAGTACTGAAAGTGACTTCGTAACTTGCGGTTAATACGCTGATACAAATTTAAACGGGACACGAGACTGATTCTTGAAACAGTCTCTATGAGCATTCGTCGCTATTATAGGACATCCTGGCTGGATCAATAAACGTTCTACGTTGGGCAAATCCGTCTCTGAGCACGAGCATTTTTATCGAGTATTTATCGTACGAAACCAGTCCAAATTCAACCAGAGACATGGTCGGATGTAACTTTGCTCTACCGTCGAACGTTTCAAACGAGACTTGATTCCAACTCGTGTCAAAATAGAAATGCCATTGTTACAAAGATTGATTTTTTCTTTAGAAAATTCTACGAGCTTCCGAAAAAATATTCTCGCAATCGTTGAACTCTTCGTCGCGATCGAGTTACAGAAACGTTACTGTACGAGATAGCTATTTCACGATATCATAAAGTGTCCGAAGCGTGGCAACAAGCGGATGCCAGCAACAGCCCAGGTCTGTTGGCGCGTGTACGCGCGCGTTGTCGTGTGTTTCGCGCGCGTGTCGTGTATTTTGCGTGCTTTTCGCCCGAACACATCGAGCACAAGGGGATTCATTAAGCGCGCGTGGACGCCCGTGTACGTGCTTTGTCAGTCTCTATCGGGATGGATGCTCGTGACGTTATGATTAACGCGACTGAATTTTACGCGCGAGACTTCGCATCGAGCCGGTGATTTCCGGCCGAATCGATTAAGCTTTCCGCGCGTGATTCGTGCCCGATCACCGGAATCGATCGACGCGACGTTTGTCACACAGTATTTTTCGTTCATTTTCTCCTCGTTTTTATTTTTTTTTTTTTTTTTTATCCTTTCGCCGACAAAAAAAAAATTACACCATGTTGTATGCAGAATTGTTTGACGCGATTTATTTTTTGACTGACGCGAAGATTAGATGGAAAAAAAATTGCAGTAACGGTCAGTTGGAAACAACCGATAGAAAACGCGAATGACGATGTTTTAAAATTCACCGAATGCATACGTTCAACGCTAGATATCGGTTTACACTTTTATAGTTTTGGTACGATAATAAAACTTAAATCGTGTATGTTTTATCCAATGATTTCGCGTCTTTCATATAAAAGATTCGACTGCAAAATCAATCGCTACTCTGAACGAAAGGTACGTGATTTTAAATATACGACCCGATAACTGCGTCGTAGTCGATAAAGATCCTTCTCATAAAACATGCTGCATGTGCTAGATTTCTGTTCCGATTCACAAAATTACCGCGCAATCCTTAATACTCGATTAATTTGACGACCTCGCTCGTATCGCTTCCATCGACTGACTATACACTCCGTATATCCACGTTTTGATCACACGTCGCTCATCTCCCCAGCAAGCTCATTATACTAAACAGTCAACACGTTCTAGCGAATCGAGACGATCATGATTCCAAGAGCGTACCACGTCCACGAACTCGTACGTACGTACACGAGCGTGCCGAGGATATCGAACGTGCCTTCTGCTGCTCCTTTTTCCGCTGTTCCTGCTCGCGGGTCATTACACCGGCCCGGATATCCAGTCCGAGAGGATCTCTTTCCGGAACACAATTAAAGGCAGGAAGCGTGAGAGCCATCCCGGCTCCGAACCCGCTCTACTTCGTCTATGTATACACCCATACACCTATGTATGTAGGCATGTACGTACGTGGCTTTGTGTGTGTGTGTGTGTTGAAGGGGGGAGGGGGAAGGGTATGTCGAAAGGAGGGCAAGCTCGCAGCGATGGAACGCGAGGGGAGGACTAGCCGAGTTTTCTCGACCCCTTAAATTTCGGCCTGTACCACTTGTTGGCGGCACGCTCGAGCAACAGATGACACCGACCGCCTCGGCGTGCCGATTGTAATTTAATTTTTTCGCGCATATATAGATACGCGGCGGTTGTCGCGAGTAGTGATCTCGTTTGTTCTAATGATCCGCGACCTCGATGGAACGATGCGACCGAGCGATCGGTCGATGGTCTGCCAATGTAATTCTTCTCTATGGAAAGTCTCGAAGAAGGGACGAAAGTTTTGCAAAGCAGTTTACGAGCGATCATTTTGTCCCAAGATATCTCGAAATACAACGTAATACGAATACCGTAAAAACCATTGTTTCCACAAGTTTGACGATCCCAGGTTTGACTCCTAGGGTTGGTTAACGACGTTACCGTAACATGTTTTACCGATACCGATAATACTTTGGCAAGAACGTTTTGGAAATTCAAACGCGAAAGTCCCTGTTACACGGTCGTGCGATCCTTAAGAAAACACATTAATAGCTCGACGATAGTTATTGCTCTGGGCGGATACGCCTCCCAAGGTTCGATTCACATCCTCCGACTCACTGGCCAGGCTAATATTTTCAAAATTATTAGCCCGTACAGCGCTAATTCGCCGATATCAAGTCGGTTCCGCGTCGCAGCCAAGGTACAAGTAACGGTAATGTCGTTATAATTACCCAGCAGCGGGAACTTGGGTTTTGAATATTCAATAGGCAGAGGCAGCTAGTAGTTGGAGTCAGCGCGTGAAGCGTTCGGCCCTTTTAACCCCCTCGTGACGACCTTCCTACTACCTCACGTGAGACTTAGATTTTTCACGACCACAGACCCTATCGAACTGATTGCTTATGCTGTGCACAACTACCGAAATTCGATTCCAATGGAAGTCGACTACGTGTAGCGATATCAAAGTGCAGACATACATACTATCGTTCGTAAATATCCGAACGTTTTGGTTGATCTGTAGCGATACCGAAGGATAACGGTAATAGAGATACTAAGACTAAAATAACATAGTAACGTCGGATGAACCGCTGAATCCCTACGCTATAAAGATTCACTTTCAAGATGAAACAACAAATTATCGGAAACGGAAAAAATTGCCAGCAACGAATGATTCGCTACGCGTTATCTGAAATCTTGATTCTAGGAATTTAATTTGCGTTTATAATAATTAGCGCGTAAAGTAACGTGGCTACGCGGCATAGGGACGATCGTGTGCATATCTCGGTCCCAACCGAATTAATAATAGAGTTAAAACGTACCCGCCTCAAATTTCAATGCATTATCATTCAAGGGAGGGAATAGCTCGCTAGCTAGAAGCTACACGCAGCGGTCTCGATAATTAGCCTCAGATAAGCTAATTATTTCGATCATTACTATTGCATTAAAATAATTCGACGATACACATTCTAATTATCTGTCTCGTTAAAGTTGAATTAATCATGCTATAAGATCTTGATTTATGCGTATTATTATTTAAATGTGCACAGCCTACACATGTGAAACTTGAATCAAGTATGGATATAAAGTTTCGTTTTAATCGGATATCTCGTTTAGACCTCTCGTCGAGCACTTCTGCAAATAATTTCTAGATCATAATACGGTTACTTTAAGTGGATAATTATACGAAGTACTTAAACATTCGTGCTTTTTTTATTTCTTTCCATGTTAACCGTGATTTCGATCTCTACGTTAAAAATGCGTTCGCTTTCAGGCCTCGGCAATGGGTTCAATGTCTATTTTATATTATAATTAATACATAATTCTAATCTCGACATCGAACACGAAATAACGATGCTATTTCTGCTAATTATGCACATTCGTCGGATATTACGTATGTAACGTACACTTTGCGCAATCACTAACCGCTCGGTATCTTCGCAGGTATGTAACAGATATTTAAATAATTATCGCTGCTAAAATTTCGCGCCGAAAAAGTCGCGTACCCGATGAAAAATTCTACAATTACGCAACGTCGTTTTAATTCTGTTCTTTTTTTCTCTTCGGCATCTTTTAAAAACTGCCACCTTTCCAACGCGTATATGTATTCCATTTCTAACAAACACACGGTATATCCCATTCATTTTAGGTTAGAGGCTCGTCAAATTCAGTCTCACGGTTATACTATCCACCCCACAGTCAACCATAAACATTTATCATTCACGACGAACGAATCGGCCGATAAAATCATAAATGCTTCACCAACAGGGAACGCAATACGATATAATCTAAACCTGCTTCGTGAAAAATTCGTTTAAATTAACGTTTAAACAAACCTTTTTTAGAAAATCGATACAAAATATCGACAATTCTATTCGTATTTTGGATATTAGAACGAAATAATAAAATTAATCGTTTTAAATATTAAACTCATAAAACCTCTCTGTCAATCTATTACAGGATTACGAATAAAAGATTCTCCAGCTTTGAATATATAAAACTTCTAAGTACAGATTTTTCGCTCTACTATACGATACGTTCTGTTTAACTCGAAACGCCCAAATATCGGGGAAAAATACGAACGAGAGGAAAAACTGTTTGGACCAAAAATCGTATGATATCGAGGAGAGCGTGTTGTACTTTTATCTATTTAATCGTGAAATGGCCTTGAAACGTCCTGTAAAAGTGACGTTACAATCCTTAAAACGGATGCCTCGCACTTTTATTACGTAGCTACGTGTTCACGCGTGTTCGAAACGTTACAAACTGAGAGACAGGTACATACTGTATACGTATACGATTATACAATCGTTATCACTATACGATCGAGCGAGCAACGATGAAAAATGCAGGATGAAAGGTCCTGTAGCGAGCGAGAACGGCGATAAAATCTGTATGATGGCGGCTTCTAATAAAAAAAAGTAAGTCGAACAAATCGTTTTCACGCGGTGCGCGCTTCATTTTTCGCCGGATTCGACTCTGGAAATCTATCCGCGTTGCACCATGCGTCACACCGCAATCCGTTGCGATCATCTTGCTGTTATTCGGTCGTGCCGATATTTCAGCACGCTCTAATTAAACTCACGGAAGGAGACTTTCATTTCGCGTGATGCGACCGCTGTTTCTACTCGCGTGCTCGCGACGTCCCTTTTTTCCAGGGGTGTGACACTGAAAAAGGGTGAGCGGATGGAAAATTTGCTGAGCAGAGAAATTAAAAGGGCCATCGTGACTTTGCTCTCGCCGTCAGAGTGTTTTAACGCGTTTTACCCTCTATCCTTTGAGGTAATTATGTTGTATGATAATTTTAAGCGGTGATACCTCTCGGAAAAAAGGGACGAGAGAGGAACTAGAAAGCTTCGTTGAGGTTTCAACGACTGAAAGGGAACGAGGTTCTCTTAGCAATGAATTTACGTAGAATCAGGTTGACGAATGGATTCTTCGTTTTCTATATTAGTTAAATGTTGACGCATTTGCAACGAAAAAGGGGCAATCTAGTTTTTCTACGGATACGTATAAGTCGACGATGGGATTCGTTCTGGCCGCCAGTGTCTTGCAAAGAGTGAACAAAATCTCGTTGGAAATAACATCCGAAATGCGATTTTTATTTATTTTTCAATACCTGGATGATTATCCTTTCTGATCCTGCGCGAACCATCGAATTAACTTCCAAACTACTTCTCGCCATCGGCAAAGAAAGAGAAAACACGCAATAACTTGGAAATAAGTGATTTGTGATGTCGCAGCACGGGGATTCGGCCTTCGATATACGGGCGTTATCGAAATAACTTAATTTTTCGATTACTCGATCCGCCATCCAGCGTCGACTCCACTTCGCAGCTACTCGATCGCCTTGGTTCTCGCCTTCTTCCTCTCTCGTTAATAAAAAATCGATGGCTTCTTCTCGCTTTATTCCCTCGTGTCATTCTTGTACACACTTGGTGAGAAAGCTTGTAACGTCGGTTCTGTATCCCGCGGCTTTTTCGTTTGTTTCGAAATGGCCTCACGCTGTGAGCTGAGTGCCTCCAAATGCGATCTATTTACGTAGCAATATCCGAGGAATAACCCAAGACGAAATTACTCGAGTCCTGCTGCGGGTTAATGCACGTCTCAATTTTTATTTCGCCATCTTTCAGCCCGCTACTATTTCCCCTCGTTGCAGTGAGGCTGAAAATCGAAGATATTCCAACCCTCCGAAATGTAGTTGTTTCAAAGTTAGTCATGGAAAACTAACAGAGTGGCAAAATTGTTCCTGAAAATATTTTTCTCTCGATAATTCCTTTGTCAGAGGAAAAAGCGTCGATACGAAACCGCGCATTACCTTCAAAACGATTTCCCCGCACGATTCTGATTTCCGAAGCTTCGCTAACTTGCCATCGCATTGGAAATATTTCTGTGCTTAGGCTTCGAAACTCGAAGGGCAAGACGCGCGCGAAAACGAAGGCACGTGCGTGTATGCACGAGAGATAAATTTGCCCGGCAAACCTCCGACGGCAGTTCTAGCTGCGAACTAACCCTCTAGTAATTCAGCCTTTAAGTCAATTAACTTCTTCGTTGCACGACCACGCGACAGATGATTAAGGCACCGTGTTGCTTGCCGCGATAAATTTCTGTGGTTTATTCGCGGCTTGTCCTCGTTCGTATATACCTGTGTACGTGTTACGACTGCGCGAATGCTCGATAGCGAGTGTTTCTCGGAGAATAGTCTGGCAAGAATAATTAAGAAGACAAACGCTCGTCATATTTTTGCATAGAAGCAAGACTTCTACGAACGCGAAACGCTCGCTAGTTTTTTTTAATTTGATCGTATACCGAGATAATCGCAAGATTCGTTAAATGATTATACGAATGATACTTGTCTACTTAGTTTTCGGTAAAACTACTCCTAACTCGTATATAGTCTTATCAAACAATTATAATACGATCTCAGTCCCTTTCATATTTATTTTTACGAAGGGGCGATAGAAATTATGCAAGTTGCCGAATGTACAGCAATTTATGAAAATAACAGCTATCAAGCAAAAACCATGGTACAAATTACGAGATAACAGAGCAGCATTCTACTTGCTTAGAGTTTCTTTAATCAGTGAAGAATCATTACGAAACAAAGTCAGACTGATTACGCGAGGAAAGAAAAAGGAATATTACGACGTACTTTGCTGTCAAAGCTAATACTCCGCTCTCCTTGCCGGGTTAAATGACAGATTTCAGGGTCGTCGAAATGAAAAAGTTCACAGAAAAGTTTTCGTTGCGACGCATCGTCGGACGAACTCGATGAACTAAACTACGAGGACACCGATCTCGGAGATGTCGGCGTGGGAAACACGAGAGAAAAAAAGCAAGAAAATTACAGATGAGGAGATGTTCTATCGTTGAAGCAACCTTTCTATTTGCGTTATCTCGTTTCGTTCTCTCTCTCGCAGCCTTTCGCGTAGCAATACTACGTTGTTTCGTGTCTCTACTACCTCCTTCCATCGTCGTTCGAAGACAAATAATCGTCGCTTTATTTAGCATAGTTTCGAACTTTAAGTGGATCGGAGACACGTTGAAACGAATATTACGGTAAAAATTCTCATAACCACGGCCATTTCTCTTCCATATACGCTTTTCCCCCCTGGTCCTTCGATTCTCAACATTCAATTCTCAGGCCGCGGCTTCCAGCACTTCCCTGAAACTCTCCATCCTGCCCTACCAATCTCCTGTCAGGCCCTCCTTTTGGCCGTATAATCCGCAAATTACTAACCTAACCCCAGCGAGCATCTTAAAGACCAAGGCTTGTTCGTGGTAGATTCAAAGGAGGTAATACCCGGACCAGACTTGGCAAGGATCCGGCAGGGAAAGGCCCTGAAAGAAGGATGAAATACTTTTCTCCTCGCTATCTGTTTCCTCGTTCGTACGCCAGCATCCACGTACCGCGTCTCTCTTTTTTTTCGTCGCGACTTCAGCATCTTCCGGCATGCCTCCACTCTTCCTCTTTTCAACGATGCTTCTGCAAACACTTATTACACCGAAAATGTGGAATTTAGCCTCATCCAGGGTTGGCCCATTCCGAAACTTTGCCCGTGATACCCCTGCCCTAACGCTCTTCGTTCGCATTTTACAGAAAGTTAACGAATTTTCTAGCAAAAAATTACTTCAAGGTATGTTGGAAATTGTCGCGAAATATGAGAAACGTAGGTTTCCAATATCCCTAAAATTCTATAAAAGACATTTCCAATTATCCAACGTTAACGTAACGTAAAGACTCTCCAATGAACGGTCATTAATACCAAGTTAGCTTTTCTCGCGTTTCTCGGACATCGAGCAACAGATTTCGCGCCAATACAGTTTTACGAGGCGCGTCTCGAGAAAATAAAAAACACGTACGAACACATGCACGACAGGATGCAATACCGAGTGCTTTCGATACGGGGAAAATGCTTAAACTCTGTATTACATAACCCGGTAGAATGGCGTACTATCCCTGAAATGGATGGCATGGTCGTCTCAAAACACCACGGTCATATGGCGTCAGAAACGACCGCGGCGGGTCGAACGCTCGGAAACGTTGTATTTTCTTTCCCTTTCTCTCTTTCTACCTTTCGTTTTACCTTCCCTCTCGCCCCATCCACGAAGCGCATCGAACGCATCCAATAAAGGTGAGGTTAACGATGGATCGTTAACTTAATGAACGATGGGAACACAGCGTTAAACGCGCGCGCCCACACGTGCCGTGTATAAAAACGTCTGTGGAGAAATTATAGTTGACAGACATTGTCCTCGTCGTTCTACGTCTGTTATAATGGTCGATCGAAAGGGCCACCATATCGATCATCACCGGTTCCATTTGGTTTGCGTAGATGGGTATCGTTCGTTTTTCTTCCCCTTGTGGTTTCTTCCAAGAAACATTTCATTCTTCGAGAGGATCTGTCGTTCCAAGTATCTTATTTGGAGAATCGCGTAATAATTTTTAATCTGCGAAAATGTACGATATACTTCGTTTCGAGGTTTAATAACGCAGAGACGTGGATTCCTGAAAGTGCGAAACTATAAACAAAGCAGCAATAAACTAAACACCACCATGCCGATACCCGATCGACGACGATTAGGTACGTATACGACAGCTTTACCATCGACTAAAACGCCAATATCCATGATATCGTTTCGATCCAATTCGGCAGTTACGACCCAATACGTTTTATCATTAGTATAGATCCGCACGTAATAAGAAAAATTCTTACCTAATTTATAAAACCTGGAAATAAGGAGCTTCTGAAATCAGTTGTTTTATATCGGTAGGGATAGAAATTAACCGTATGTTTCATATCGCACCACGATCCGAGTTACGAGAATCGAATGGTGAAACGATTTCAATCGGAAGTTTTATCGATCGCAAGATCGTAGCTAGGAACGATCAACGAGCCGTTTATATGATTGTGCGATAAATTGCGTTCGACCCTTTTTCTTTTTCTCATCTTCAGCGTCGATATAACGCCGATTTTACTGTCTCGTCGACTCGAGATCCTTTTCATTAAGGCTTTTACTGGCCGCTAAATACGCTGAAACGCATACAGTCGGTATACAGAAGAATCGAAGCAAAGGGGCAACGAGAAAAAATACACAAAGTAATACCACTAATCGAAAACCAGAACGAAATAGGAAAAACGAAGTGAGTGTGATGAAAGAGAAGAGCGAGGAATTGTTGAGAAGGAGAATCGGAGGAAAGGAAGAAGGGGGAAAGAGAGGAGAAAGCAACGTAGGAAGAGCTAGAAATTGAAAGAGGTTGAAGAGGAAAGGGAAGAGCCTCGTTCTTCGAATGTTAACCCGAATCATACCGAGCTACATCCGTTTGTTCACCCTCTCAGGCTCATTACCGGCGACTAGTAAAGTCTCAACGTGTGCGTGTATCACTTCGTTCCATAAGACTGCGCCAAGGTTTCCATAAAATCGCTTTATCGCTGACTCCTTTCGAAGCGATCGAGGCCAATCGCGAAATATAAGAGTCGTCACCGTGAGTCGAACGCAAGTACGTATACCTGCAATTAGCAAACACGTAAAAGACTTTTGGGTCGGCTAAAAATTGTTCTCGTGAAAAGTCGTGTTACTTCGTGATTTTCTCTTTTCAACCACACTTTTTTTTCACCTTTCAAGACGGTTCAAACGGTTTCAAATTTTGCTTCATCTTCCTCCTGTAGTTTTCTTTTTTCCAATCCGTAAACCAAAAAATTTCGAATCCTGAGCCTCGAAGCCAGAACTTTAAATCTTCGAGAGATCGTGCTTCCTACGAATGTCGCTACCTTAAAAGTATCTTGTTATTCTTAATGTTCGTCCTGTGTTGACTTGCGGAGAATGCTAGTCGCGATTTCTAATTGCTGAACATAAACGCGCGCGCGCACATGGTCATAATTAATAATAATCGTGAAACCGTATTTTTTCGAGCGGCACGCTTTAATCAACGTGACAAGCGTTTATCTAAATGAGACGTAACATGGCGAGAACTGCTGTGCAATTTGCGCGTTTTAACGCGAGAACGTAACGGATCAAAATTGCCTGGACTGACGTGACGCGACACACCGTGACGGAAACACATGGAAATCGCGTGTGCGCGAACGACAACGACATAAACAACCGATCGCGCTTTCTCTTCGATTCGTCGCGACGTGACGCATCCGTTTTTAAATTGTAAAATAAAAAGGAACGCACCCGGTGAAAATGTCATTTTACATGGGTGTGCGACCAATGTTTATCGAGAAAATAGTTGGGCTAAAATGTGAAAAATATTGGATTTCGAAGATGATAAAAACGACGAGGTGGAAGGCGAGCAATGGAAATTAATTTGCCGAGGCGATTGCTAAATGCTCTTCCGCCTCTGGTTTACAGTTAAAAATAGATAGTTGGCTTTATCGAAGATCCTCTTTCAAATCTAATTCGGAATTGCGTTATAGCCAAAAAATTGTCATTACATATCGGTAGGCGTAAGAACGTCGTCGATGAAAAAGCGAAACGCAACGACGCTGAGCGTCTTGGCGCTGATATTATTTCAAATCACCGAGACGTCTGCCGGATTTTTAAAGAACGACCACTTTGTGTCACTACGTGCCTCAAGTGAGTGAGACGAGGTTGTCGTCGTCGTCGTCTACATCTACGTCTATGTCTACGTCGGTGTAGGACGTTGAGAGGAGGCCATAGGCGTCCAGACGGCGACGTCGTCGCCGGCGCCGAGCGCCGTGCTAACTAGCACCCCTAGCGCACACACCCACGCCTTTATTAAACGTCGCCCGTCGGCTCGCCGTATATGTTTCCCCTCATAAAATTGAACATGGCGTACATACCTATACGCGTGAAAGAGCTCGAAAGGGAGGCCGGAGAAACGGAAAGAGAGCAGGACAGAGAGAAAACGGTCGCTAAATGCAGAACGAAGAAAAGAACGAAACGAAAGGAGAAACGTATGAATTGCGAAAGAACGGAAAGAAACAAAGGAGACAAAATATCGCGTTGTGATTTTTCAATTATAGTTGGAGTTCGTACGGCTGACGTTACAGATATTAAAGAAATTTGGTTCACGACGAGTGATTCGTATCAAATCGATGCATATGAAACATCGTCGGAATTTCCATCGTTTCGTGATCGTACAGTATTTTGAGAATGATATTTCTGGATTTTCGTTGTACATGGCCATACCATTTTTTTCGTGAAAGAAGGAAAGGAGAGAAACGAAACGGGGGAAAAAGAAACGCGTGAAAGATAGAAAAATAATAAAATTCATTTCGTCTCTTACAAAAAAGAAGAAAGAATTACAAATGGCCTGTGAAGAACTAATGTGAAAGAACGAGGCAAGGGGAGAATGCACGAAAGAAACAAAGAAAATAAAATTCTTGTACCCTGAATCAGAATGTATCCGCAGTTTTTGTATTCATAAAATACCTAGAGCGAAGCGTGAATGCGATGGAGCAAGGTGGTGAATTTAAACGAAGGACAAACGGAAAAGACAGAAAGGAATTCAAGGGAAGACGCGAAAGCAGCTAAACGTCGAGTGGCGATACAGACAATTTTATATTGTTCTCTCCAAAATATACGATCACGACGTTCTTTTCATATTTCTATTATTCAAAGTATTGGTAGAAAGGCAAATTTTTGGCCGATGGTGTATATATCCTCCATTTAACACGGTACCTCGGTCGATCCGATTCGATTATTAAAAGAATACCTTTCCTTCCAACGTTCTAGATTTTTACGTCCTCTAACAGAGAGCAAATCGTCCCTCTAAAACAGCAGCAGCAATTTCCATGGACACTTCGGACATAGGAGAACGATGATGCAACCGTGTTCGTTGGGAAGAAAGTAAAAGAGGAAGGAAGAAAGAAGGAGGGTAAAAAAAAAAGTTACCATAGACGGAACATCATATAACGACAGAAATACAGAGGATAAAAATAAAAAGACAAAAAATGGAAGGGAGAACCGAAGGCAGGATGAACGAGGGAGAGTGTGAAAGAAACGGGAAAGAGGGTGACTATAGGGTAGATGCACAAGAGGAGGAGGAGGAGGAGGAGGAGAAGGGGATTAAAGTGATCTGGCGAGAATCAGGGCGGAAAGACAACGTGAGTTACAGGATTTATTAGATCCCTGTCTCGAAGTCTTTTAATTACGATGGGATAACGTGACAAAAAGCAAAATTATATATATTTCCAGGAAGGGGTGCGGATAAGAAATAACGTTAACCATTAACGAGTAGTTTCGATATCGGTGTTCCGCACCCTTTGGTAATAGTCTGCGCGGGAGCAGAACATTTTAAAGGTGGTAAAGTGGGTATTAAACTGTAGATGAAATGGCCAAAGCGAAGATAAGAGACAGAGATGGTGCAAGAATTCATGGTACAGCAAATGAAACGAGGCATAAATACGGTTTATTTTTCAACCGCCTGCTATTCACACTCTTATTGCCTTCGATGCGGTGCGAGAGACGCGATCGGACAGAGATCGGGTGCGTTTTTAAGAATAAATTACGCGTAACTATATTCGCAGTGTGCGTAAAATGATTACTAGACTGTTGTTGGCCTTTTCTGTCGATCGCGTGATAAATTTAACATTTAATATAGAAGTATGTCAATGTGAAAATGTGAAAATTGCCTCCGAACAAAGATACGAATACGTTCAAATTCCAAATAACTTTTGAGAATGACACCACTAATCACTCGATACGAAATTTCATGGATCCTTAAACGTCTGCCAAGCGAGAATCGTCGACGATCAATTGCCCGTTCGACAAATTTCCTCGAAAACGAACGAGACGTGCAAATATTGAATTTGCAGGCCACGGATCGCGCCTGAACGGTTGCTCGTGATAAAAAGTTGACCCTCCAATACGTCCCTTTATCCGGACAAGGTACGCTTTACACGAGCAAGAATATATACATCTTAATAGGAATAGAGGTAGAGGGTGAACTCTCGTGCAAAATTTATTAAAACCCTCCATCCTCTCTCTCTCTTACCCCGTCTGGTTAACCGTTCAGAAAGCGGCAAGCGTACGTGAATTAAAGGCAATGACGACACGACGTACATGTCCTATACCTGTTGTGTCAAAGGAACCATCCAATGTGGGGTTAACACGGTTAGATCCCGTCCCCTGGAAGTCGCTCGAGGGTAATTAAAAAGAATGACCACGAACAGCCTGACTAAATTGAGAATTCGGTAGCGAAAGTGCCTCGTGAAATCGCGCAAACGCTGATCGATCCACAACTGTATGTGGGACAATCGTTCTTCTTTTGGGTTCAACGTCCATTTCTAAAGTATTATGACACGTCGAAATCTATTCGAGAAGAATATCTTAATAACTATAGCACGAACAACTTGAATACGTTTTACGGGTTCGCTTTTACTCACGGATTCCTAAATTACTATAATAAAATACATTTATTTGGCATATTTCAAGCAATTGCAGTTGCCCGTTATTACTAAAACAGGATTATAAAAGAAATATTTAAAACACGCGAAGCTTAAAATCATCGAAATAAATTTATTTTAATTCAATAAAAACCACCCTATTTTAAATAAAATTCAAACGTGAAACGAGCTAAACCAGAGCGGATGATATTTCTTAATATACGGCATGCCATCGAATTATTATTTATAGTGAGAGATTATGCTCAAAATTTTCATGCTAGAACAAATCAAAATAAGTAGAAAGAAATTTTTCATCGCAATTCCACGACATGCGGGTCTCTATGCTTCCTGAAGCGCTTCGTTCGTTGTCTAAAACCAAATTTCACATGCGAAACGCAGCTTTTTACCTGTAAAATATCGCGACAGCCATAAAATAGGACGAATCATAATTTTTTTTATTGAGATTAAAAATTTTTTTATTTAACAACCGAAACTCATTTACTAGTTTTTAATTCTTCGTGCTAAAAAATCGTGCATAGATACACCTATAGTTATAAGAAAGTATATATGTTCTAGGTATACGTTCTTAACAAAAAATTACAAATTAAAAAAACTAGAAAAGCAATTAACTTTTTTTGTAACTCGCCTATTAGTCGGGAATATTTTTTCACAATTTATCTCTATATGATGACAGTATTATAGCACGCAGAGACAATAGTACGTTAAATAAACATCTACGTATTAAATGAATGGCAAATGTGATGAAAAGTGGAGATATGTTATATTATGCAACATGCTTTATCCAAATAACAAATAATACCCGCAAACACAATCTTCTATCTCGAAGTATCTTATATTTGGGAAAATTTTAGTAGCAAATGTATTTTAATTCCTCTTAACAGTTGCGTAATAATAAATTATAATTGTATGGTAATTATTGAAATGAAATTACCAGAATCGTCTGTCCTTGTCGATACCAATATTAAATTAACAATTTCCCTACTACTAAGTTGCGCTGGCTCAACTGAATATCATAACCTCTCTTTTTCAAAATGAAATTTCGAAACGTTCTGTTGTATAATAGATATACAAGTATCTTGATTCAAGAAACCAAAAGATATGCGGGTCATAGCAAATGGCAAAACATTAAAGCTACGAAACAAGAACATGATACCGCAAGAGCACAAATATTTAATAATCTATCACATAAAATGAAAGTTGCAGTAGTAGGTATGTTTCTGACATTTGAAAAATGTACCTAAAAAATTTCTTTACATATCTAGTCAAAGTTTTAAGTGAATATCTTTAGATTTAAGGTACTATATATATTTTGTTTTTTTGTTGAAGAAAGTGGCAACTCAGACCCAAACACTAATCCAAAATTAGCAAATTTAGTCGAACAAGCAAGAAAAGCCAACATGCCAATGTCTACGTTAAAAGGAATTTTGGAAAAAATAAAGAATGTACGAACTGGTGAAAGTCATATACTGCCTATGCGTATTATGAAAGGACCTACGCTTGCTATCCATATTTTAACTGACAAACTTATTTATGTAAAAACTAATATTGTACATATATCAAAAAAATTTAAGTGAGTACTCTTTTATAATTTAATCTAGAATTTTCCTTCCGAGATGTACATTTACTTTGTTACAATGTCAAATTATGTTAACTTATATGTATATAATTTCTAGTGCCAAAGTTATAGAGCCTTCGGCATTTTCACATTTGTTCGATAGTGTAACTTTCGTTATAGCTTCTAAAGACTGTAACTTGGATTCTGCAATGGAAGATGCAATAATAGCTAATGCGATAGATGTAGAAGAAATAAAGGATGAAAGTGGAACGTATTTTAAGGTACTAAAATATAAATCCTTTTATTCCAACAATTTAAATTTAATCAAACGGATTTCTATTTTCATACAATGTATCTTTATTTTTATTTGTTATAGTTTAAAAGTGAATTTCTTCATCCAGAAAAAGTTATAACGCAATTAAAAATTCTAGGGTATACTATACTTTCAACAGAAAATAAATGTATACCTACTGGTACAGTTCAAGTAACTGAAGAAGAATTATTAAATATAAATAAATTTAAACAAAAACTTACTTCAGAAATAAGGGAAATTGTAAAAATAGAGGATAACATTGCATCCCTGTAAATATATACGTAATATGCGTATATGTATAATGTATATGCATACACATATATATAAAGATAGTTATCAATAATTACATTATAAATAAAAATATAAATAAAAGAAATTCTGCACATTTGCAAAAATATGTTACTTTGGATAAACATCGTTATAGCTGATCATTTAAATGTCTTGTATATATTATGCACAAAATATTAGAAACATGTTTACAATTTTTTTACACTTTAATGTTGATCAGCTCCATATCCTTTTATTTCATGCATGTTAGAACCTGGAAAATCTAAGATTGACTTTGAGTAAAATAGAGACATCAATACCTTCTTTGTCATTCTGGATCTTTGATTCCCAGGCCTAGACGAAGTATTAGATCTTCTGTTATTCGACTTCTTCAAACGTGTATTTGTAAATATCTTATCCCTTCGTTTCACAAATTTTTTACCATCTATGGAATAATTTGCAGATTTATCTATAAATTTTTTGTCTTTCTCTGGTTTTTCTGTTTCACTTTCATTCATATTTTTCGTATTTTCCTTATCTGAAACTTCCTTTTCGTCTTTTATATTGTTTGGTACATTTGTTGTAGAACTAAGATCATTTACATTGTCATTCTTTCTAGATTTCTTTTTTCCTGCCTTTGCAGTTTCTAATTCTGTTTTCTCTGCTTTTACATTTTCCAGTTCAACTTCAATTTCAGTTATATCCTCGTCTTTTTCAAAGTTTGACTCGGTATATCTCTCTTTATTTTTCTTCTTCTTTTTCTTTTTGCTTTTAGAAATATTTTCTTGAGTTTCATTAATTTTGCACTCTTCTTCCTTAAGTATTACATTTGTGTTTGCCCCTGTTTCTTTTTCCATACTTTCTTTTTCATCGCATCTATTCTCAGTGGTAACTTGTATTTTATCTTTATACTTTTTCCTTTTTTTCTTCTTACTCGAAACATCTTCAAGTATACAATCATCAGGTATGTAATCTTCCATTTTGGTTTGCTCAATCTCTGTTTCATTTTCACATGCTTTTTCTTCTTCTGGCGTTTCTACTATTGTTTCTAAATTCGATCGACTTCTTTTTCTTTTTTTAGATTTTTTACTTTTATGTTCATTAACTTCGTTATCATGTACTTCCTCGGGTGTTCCTACATCCAAAGCTTCATTAACACAACCAGATAACACTGAACTATTAACATCAGAGTTATATTTTTTCTTCTTTTTAGCTTTCTTATTTTCAACCTCAAATTTGTCTAATGTTTTTTTTGTTTTTACACAATCAGTACTATATTCTACATGGTCATTAAATGTTACTCTTTTCTTATCATTTATTTCATCACTTAGATCTAAAGCTGAATTTGTAAGGCCAAATTGTACTCTAGATATTTCAAATTCTTTTCCATTACAAACTTCATCAGCTTGACATTCTAAATTTAAGCCGGCATTGATAATACCACTCTCACACCTTTTTTCATTTACATTGTTCTCTTTAAATTTCTTAACCTTGCTGCTTAAACGTAATTCATTGTCATCAAGTTTTTTTTTCTTAGAAAATTTAGATTCAATATTAAAATTTGAAGTATTTTCAGGGCTATTTAATTCTACACAGGGATTTTCAAAAGCATAATTACAAACACTTTTAACTTCCATGCTTTCCTTATTATCATGGCATTTTACTTTTCTAGATGTTGATGCAAATCCAAATCCAGCATATTCAGATTCCTCTTCTATATCGTCCTCCTGTTGTTTTTTATTCTTATATGCCAGAGAAAAATCCTGACCTTTCTTCATAAAATATTCTGCCATATTACCACCATTTATAGTAATAATACCGTTTCTGTTATCACAAGTGCCAACTGAATCAAAGTTTTCTTCGGCATTGCCTTGTTTATCTTTATTACTTTTATTTATATTCAATTCTTTTTGGCCAAATATATTTGCTAAATCCTTTGAACTATATTTATTTACATCTTTCCCCCTTGTAAATTTTTGATAACTAGTAATAGTAATAAGAGAAAAAAAGACAAGAAGAGAATAAAATAATGATACGTCTAATACATTATATGTACATAAATAATACTTACTGAACACGAGCACGGCTTTGTTTAGATTTCAATTCTAACGATTTTCCACTTAATACACCTTTGTTTTCCTCTGTTTGCGCTACATTGTGACATTCATTTTGTTGAAGCTTCTGTAAAAAGTCGTTAAAGCTATCTTGATGCTCTGTCCATGCTTCGTCTAAGGCATCCTGTTTATATCCAATACCTATAGGAACAATAATGTTTCTCAATATAACTAATATTGCAACTATCTAGATAATGACAAATTCTATTAAAAACATTAGAAATTAGAATACTAAGAGAAAGGCAGCAATTTCATTTCACTTTAACAATTTTGATTTCCTTAAAGTTTTGCAATTTCGTTTCTAGGTTAATTCTAGATCATTGGAATTAAATTTAAAATAGTTAAAATACGAATTAGTGACGATAAGCAGAGTTAATGTAAAAATCTAATTGTTAATTATATTTACCTGTTGTATCATTTTTAACCGATACACGTACGTGCTCCGTTATACCTTGTTCGTTTGCTCCGAGTCCTTTGCCACTTGTCCATCCCATCTTTTCCAACATTTTCTGCCCGAATTTGTTCGAATCTGCAGAAACATACAAATGTCACTACGATGTTTCGAAGATACAACATTATACTATTTTTTTTAAGTAAAATCGAATAAATTCAAATATTTACAAACCTTCGCTCCATTCTTTTCCTCGTGGGTTTAGTGTCCATTTTTGTTTTCGACGTGGTTCTGCGAGCATAGACATGTTACTTTAAGTTTTAAAGCGATAATAAATTCAAAAATTTGGCATTTGATAAGTATTGCAGGAAGTTTAGTTTACGTTTTCTATTAAATTTAAAAATCGCACAAATATCGTGTCAAACGATTGAAACATGCGAACGCAACGTTGCCGCAAAATTTGCGGCACTGCTTTGGTTAGGGCGCTCTATTAAAGCGCGTTCATAGTGGCATTTAAATTCAAACTTCAAAAATGGTGTAATTCTTTCGAACTCTATTGGTTATATGCTAATTTACATTCGGAATCTAGTATAATTTTTTTGTATACGTTTTCGTATACAATACAAATAATATTATTGCGTTAGTTATATGAGATTATTGTAAAATTAGTTGTGTCATATCTTTGTTTTTTATTTGCAAAATATTGTAATGTTCCAATTATTTGTATGTTTCTTTATTTTAAGTTTCTCAAAATTCTTTTTTCCGAATAAAGACGCTCTATTTTTATTACCGTAGCAAAGTAGTAGAAGTTGTTATTTCATAAATTGAATAACAACAAAATCTTTTATAATTAGTAACATTAAAAAAATTCACGTAATCTCATATCACAATTACTTCAATTTTACGAAGCTAAATCAGATCTGTGATTACATTGACCTTGACTTTAGATACCGACCACGTCATGGTCGAACTTGCTTAATCTCGCACGTGTTGGCCTCATTAATTCCGATTTGATGAAATTAGTTACGTTTGATGAATGCATTTCGATAAGTTGAGGAAAACGTTCTGGATAAAGGTATCGTGGGACGAGTTTAAAACGAGACACGAGGAAATGACCATGTAACCTTTGCTTCTCTTTAACAAAGAGAGAATGAGAGAAAGAGAGAGATTTTCCGTATCTATCAAACTAAAATGATTTATTCGATTGTTTGTTTGTTTTTTTTACCCAAAATTATGAAATTTTTTAATGATAACGATAAAATGTAAATTTTTAACGAAGAGTCAAATTACTGCTATTTATTATCATTATCATTTTGTTTACATTTCTATCAAATTTAAAATTAAAAAGGCAACTCCGTAGGAAAACAACTTATCCCCTGAATGATAAAAAGCAGAAATAATCTTTTAGTTCTAGTGCAGCGTTAAAATAGAAAACGATGTACATAAATAGCTAATTATATATGATCTTGAATGTAAATAGCTAAACGTTTAACAGCTATTTTCCCCTTCCTAATTTTCCTAATTTTCCCCTTCGGAGGGGAATTATCTATTTAGTTAACAAGAGGATAATGACTTCAGTTGCCAATTAAATAGGTTTACGTGAATTTGGACTTTAAAAGAGGAAATGATTGCAGCGATGAACGATACTTCTATATTTAAATGTTGTCTTTTGAGTTGACTGTGTTATTTGTTTTAGGCTAATGGAGAGATGGAAAGGATTAAAGTTCAAAACAGTTACAATATAAATATGTATCGTCATATAATCTACGAAGCATTATCGTTATCGCAACGATAACAAGACAGAGGAAGATTCCTGAGCTTTTCTTTTATCTTTTGTCGCCTTTTCTCCGAATTTTCCGAATATTTTCCATCAGTTGGAATTAGGAAACCGATTTCCGTTTCGGCAACGCATACTACAGCGCAGACAAGTTATCTTGTCCGTGGTTGAACCGTCATTATCTGGGAGCAGAGGGACGGAGGCTGATAAAGGCCATCATCCGTTTGGCAAGTAAACTCCCGTCTACTTTCCATTCTCGCTCGTGTTTCCGTTTCGAAGGTCTGCTCGTTGCTTCGTCGTCACTTTTACACTGTACACCGTTCGCTTCTCGCTCTTTCTGCATTTCAATTCGGTTGGAAGGATCGTATGGTGTGGTTATACGCTGTGGTGCGGCTGAAATAATTCTTTCTTCGGGTTACCCTGGTGATTTGTATTTATCGGTAAAGTAATTTGAATTTGAATTTGTTAGTTTTGGCAGAATGTAAATTATTATTTGTCGCTATTCGTGCTGATAGTGTCGTAATTTTACTTTTAATTTGCAAATAAATATCGAATTACAGAGAAGTTCGTCGAAGGGGTTGAAGCGATTCTTGGACCCATTGTGTGCGATGATCTGGATTTGATATCGAGTACTGTGAATCGTTTTGAGTGTTTTTACTTTTAGTGAAGTTGGTATTTAAAAAAATAATTAACATTTGAAGACAACATTTCTCTAGCTTGTTTTTGAGTAGAAGCCAAGTAGATCTCCGCTTTCGTATTTTAGGTATTGCGTGATCAAAGTGATATTGTCTTAAATCTTTCTTTAGCTATTACTATCAATATTAACTAAATATGGTGAATTACTATTATTGCAAATTTTACGTGTTGAAACTTCCATTGAAGTTCATTCGAATTAATACATTACAAGGACGTAGTATTTAGTAGTAAACACAGGTTGTCACATACAATAAATATCGAAAGTCGGAAACGCACAACCAAGCAAAAAATTAGAGTTACGTTTTATTTCGTTCTCCTATGGTACAGCTTCGATCGAAACCTTATTTATTTGAAAGATCCTAGAAATGCATTAATCGATTAACTCTGAACTCTTTCTATTCCTTCGTATCTCCAACAAAATTATTTCAAGAAACAAGAATCGCCAAGCCAATACTATCTAACATAATTTAAGCTATTCTTTTACAAACAAGCCCTTTCAAATAATTTAACAAATGACATTGCAAAGACACTTAAACCGTGACACTTATACCGTGTCAGCGGCCGAATGCTACCAGCACGAATACACAGGTGACAAACGAGTTTCACCATTTCTTCCTTCGAGCTTCGCTCCAGAGGGAGTGGAAGTGGCGATCCGTATCGTAGGGAAACATGTTTGGCCACATAAAAAAGTTGGCACTTTTATTTTCCTCGTCCACGATTAACCGACCGACAGTGTCTACTTGCAGTCGAATCGTGAAACAAGAACAGATACTGGTTCGCCAACCGAAACTTGCGTAAGTGAAGAAATGGATGCGATCAAACCTGGATGGTTCAGTGAAATTAACAACGATCTGTGGCCAGGTGTTTCATTGTCTCTCGAGGTCCTCGACGTAATTCATCGAGAACGATCGGAGTATCAAGAAGTGATGGTGATCGACACGTAAATATTCTACTCTTTCTATTTTCTTTAAAACTAAATATGCGTTGGAGGTTTATGACACTTAGATCCCTACGTTATAACAGTTAGGTCGAAGAGGAAATCGACTTTTTATACTTTACCATCGGACGACAGTAGCAAAGTATTTTTTATAAACGAGTATTTTTTAAAAACGAGCGTAACAAGTTTTCTTTAATCTTTCTTTCTTATCGAGTCTCACAGTTACTTTTGAGTGATTTTTAACAGTTGGTTTTGAGAACATTTTTTTATTAATATAGTAAAAAAACATCGAGGGGCAGGCACGACATAGCTGTTAAGGAAGGTAGAAGCAAGAAAACAAATAAGATGGTCTTCAACTTAGAGTTTCCTTTAAACGATACGAAAAAGCTAATAATAACGCCGTATCGTCGTGTTATTTTTAAGACCGATATTTTTTACTTGCAAAAATACGAACGATTACTATCATAATTTAGTTGTATCAATGCTTTTTATGGTGTAATTTAGTCTTAGAAGTTTATCTTTCGTAAGTTACGATATATCTAATCTCTCTCTTATACGAAATATATAATTCTCTTGATAACTGTTGCCGTAACACGGTGCTTTCTACTTCTATTATTTCTTACAACTTGGTATTAACGCAAAGAGCGAAAAAATATATATAAAGAATGTATAAATCTACTGATCTAGCGAAATATGTCAGATTCTAAGAAGAGAAAAGAAAGCGCAAAAAGCAGAAAGTTAGTCGTTCGCTGTTGTTTCAAAAGGAATTTGTTTTAATTGCACGCATACAGGAAATCGCACGGAAGGACCCTAATTTTAGATGGTATTATACAATGCACGGAGAAAGACGAATTTTCGTATCAGGAGATGATCGCATTTCTACCGTTGTGCAGCCATCCAAATCCGAAAACTGTAAGATCTTGCATACGTTAAATATTTTGAAAAACGTTATAGTTATTGAAAAGGTATCGTATTTTGTATTCATATCTCTTCTTGCTTCGATTATTTCCTTGTCAGGTGTTAATAGTTGGAGGTGGTGACGGCGGGGTTGCTCGTGAAGTTGCGAAACATCCGCTAGTAGAACGAATCGTGCAAGTCGAAATCGACTCGAAAGTACTAGAGGTATCCAGAAAGTATTTGCCTACGATGGGTGTGGGACTCGATCATCCTAAAGTCACCCTTAACGTGGGCGATGGTTTCCAGTTCCTGCAGCGACACATTGGAGAATTTGACGTTATAATTACTGATAGTAGCGATCCTATCGGTAAGTAAACTTTTGTTAATTACAGTTCGTTTCTTGATACATTTAGATTTTGATCGATAGTATAACATACTTTGATCCAGTTTTATTAATGGAAAACGATCGGAAAATGTACAATAGGAGTATTTTCTTACGTGTAATGAAATGAGGTAATAAAATGTTTACGAATGTAGGTCCAGCAGAGTGCCTATTCCACGAATCGTACTTCAATTTAATGAAAAATGCGTTGAAACCTGGTGGAATCGTTTGCAGCCAAGCGGGTACTGCATGGTTGAATCTCAGCCATGTGACACAAACATTGCAACATTGCAAGTCCTTATTTGCGGTTGCAACTTATGGTATTGTTTCCGTGCCTACCTACCCCACAGGGCAAATTGGATTCGTGCTTGGAGGATTAAACCCTGTAAGTACATTCTTTAATTTTTCTTTTCTTCTTTTCGTTAGTCCTTCTACGTAAACAGACAAATAAAAAGATAAATACATCTTCAGGAAACGAACTTCAAAGAACCGAAGAAAGTTTTCAGTCACAGCGAACTCGATGAAATGAACATGAAGTATTATGACGACGATGTGCACCGAGCCGCCTTCATTCTCCCAAGGTTTATAATAAAAGCATTGAACGAAGTCGTGGCTGAAAAATAGTCGTTAAATCTTTCCTCGCAGTTTTTGATACGCCATCGTTACAGACGTGGCGTAGAAACGATCAAGATCTTGTTACATCTATTGAATTCATATTATCGTGTATCATTGTTAACTCAATTCAATTCGATCAAGCTATCAGCCTGAAAAAGAGACTACATAATCCAATAAATTAAAATAGAGTGTCCTGTTTAAATCATACGCTTCGCACTTTTGTCTTACATGCACATGGAAACATACATTCTTAATGATACATCAACGAAATGTTAGAAATTCTTTATTAATTTCAATGTAAGTAAAGCTAACATATCTATATTTGTGAATGTTCTGCCGTAATATAATTATAATAAAACGATATCCATTATCATAATCATCTCCTAATTGTATGTAGCACACACATGTGTAGCAGCATTATAACTAATGATAAGAATAAATCAATACTAATATAATATAATTAATACAGTATAATATAATATAATATAATATAATATAATATAATATAATATAATATAATATAATATAATATAATATAATATAATATAATGTAATAATGTAATATGATATTACAATTTGTAACATTCCACGATAAAACTTAATCGATTGTACTAAATATAACGATTAAAAATATCCTGTATATAAATCTGAATCTTCAAAAACCAATGAATACAAAGCTTTAAAAACTGTCGATTTTTCTCTCTCGTTGCTCTTTGTTTCTTCTTAATATATTAACGGCACATATATATTTAATATATAATATATGTAGAGAATCTATATATTGTATAATTCCTTTCGTTTATATTTATATCTATACATATAATTTTCTATATATCATGGCACACACCTATAAGTATAATGTATACGTATATAAAATAAAAACACGATTGGCAATCGTTCTGAAAATATATAACACTAAATGCAATAATGTATACATATATATCTGTAGATCCCTTTGCAAGAGTTCGATAATACAAATTTACCTCTTCGCTTGTTTTTTCTTTTTGAAAACGATCTTTTCATGCAAAGGGATTCTTCCTTCATCTTGTCTCCTTTTTCTTTTTTTTTTTGTTTTCGTTTTATGATTATACTATCGAACATTAGTAAAGCATCAGTTTTTTTCTTTTTTTTTTTTGGTAATATTCGAGAATCCTACGAGTTTGCTACGAGCATGTGAAAAAAGCGGTAGCTCATTAGACTCAGGCACTTTTTTTCACCCATTTATCGACTCATCGTCAAGACACTGAATTGTTACGCGAAATATTTAACATCTATGTATTTACAAATTCTTCCTTGACCTTCGAAAGACTAATGATAATTGCACTAATCTATCACTTGGAACAGGTCTGTCCAACCATCGACCTTCCAATCAAAATTTTCTAAGAGCATTTTCACGCTTCAACGCCTTGTTTGAGATAATTCTTTTCAAAGTATAATATCATGTTTTTAAGCACTTTCCTTTTTATCGTGTCTATTCTTCTTAATTACATTCTTCGTGTGAAAATTTCTCTTTAGTTTTAGACTGCAATCTTATTTCTATAATAAAGAGTCTCAATAAAGAGCATTAAGCAAGAAATTATTATTAAAAGCTAATGCAAAAGAAATTCATGTTTAGAACAAATAAGGTTACACTAGTTGAGAATTTACGTGTCATATAAAATTCGTAGATAAAATTATGACAAATTTGTAAAAATATATAAAATTATCGAATTCTTACATGTAAAATTTGATCTTTTTTTATACAAATCCATGATTGAAATAAATACTTTGCAATCATTTACTCAACAAGTAATCATACTCGATAGATTATTTCGCTATGACTTTTATGTCAGAAAAGAATAATTACAATAATTCGTATCATTGTAAGGAAACCAAAGATCTTGTTCCTAGTTTCTTATCAAGGATTAAAGATTTAGATTCATTTTATTTGCAATTCTTATTAGCACTTTGCTTTTATATAACGTTGTTGACATTTCTATACAAATTTCATTAGAATATTTACAATCTTGCAACTTCGATGAACCCCTTTAAATGTTGCATTTTAAATTAACTTACGAGTTAATATATACTTCTTCTATTCGAAAAGCTCGATATTTGCAGTAATAAAAATAAATTGCCTACTCCAGAACGTTCCATGACAAAATATTCAATTCAATTTTTATTATGATACAATTGTTGCATGTTCAGCGTACTACTTGGATCTACCTCTCCATGAATCTTTCGCTATTCAATCTTGATGTCAATGAACAGGATCAGTCTATGTACTACTCACGTACAATAAGATTTCGTATTATGTGTTCAAGATCTCGTTCAAAACCTCTGAATTCAGTTGGACAGTCCTGACTCGAAAAGTCTAACGAGCGAAATTATTGAAAACGAGCCACCGCGAGCGAATGGTAAAGAGCGCGCGATACAGAAGAAACGTAAGTTTAAGCAACGATTAGATTCCAGAACGAAAAGAGACGCACTTACAACGATAATGTTAAGAAAAATATTAAGAAGAACGGAAAATATTAAGGATAAAGAGACGGAGACACCATAGGATCAGGCCACATGGTGTCAGAAAGTTAATAAAATTAAATGATATGTTGCTTCTCTTGTTAATCCGTGGTCTTAAACTTAAACTATTATGATAAATTAGATCTAAATTAAATCAGGTATGCGATGGCTATTAATCGCTTGTCAATAAAATCAAAGAATAGAAGAAAGAAACATCGGTTTGAACAAACATCTTTCTTTCTCGCTGGATTTCGTATAATTATCCAATTTTTTATATATGTTAAATACGAATACATATTTCGGAGAATGTAGATTCCCCGCCAAATTCTCCTTCAATTATAAATACAAATATTCTTATAAATCTTTCGAATATATTTTCAAAAAGATGTCTCAAAAGATCGAAAACGAATATGTTATCAAAATATTAAGAATCGTCGATGCAGAATGGTGGAAATATATCACGTGCAATTTTTTGTGGCATCGTTCGTATTAGATCGACAGAAATAAGTTCGTGGAAAAGGTGGACGGTTATATTCCAATCAATAGTCATTCTTATAAAGGCTAATTTCGAAAGCACACAGTTAATTCTATCTAAGGGCACTTTTCTACCGTTTCTCATCGCAAAGATTATCATACAAAGATTTTATCACGATTGCTTTTAAAAATAAAAACTAAAACAAGTAAGCTTGTCGATATCTCGAGAAGAATTGTAAAATTTTCAATACGCGCGTGTTTTTTGTTATTTGAACATAAACTCTCACCCCTCTCCCCCTTTTTCTTGAATATATTCCAAATTTATGAACTTAAATTGTAAATTTGAAGATCCTTACTTCTTATTTGATCATCAGGCCCTCATGAATTTTTACTTCTTCGCCAGTTATTCTTCTTCCATATCACGTATTCATATTTTCGCTTCCTATATCAACTCTTTCTTTCCTTCCTATTCTTCCCTATTTTTTTTTTAAAGATTGTCATTTTCGTCCTAGAAGGCAGTCCTTAATTTATTCTCAACTGAGCACGTGCTGATATTGTGTAAACGATCGTTATTGGGTTTTTCGTTGTCTCATCATTATACTAAACATTGTTGTTAATGAATTGACTTGCAAAAGATATTGCGATCATTACAACATGGTTGCCTCGGTATTATAACTTTCCTTATTGATCTTCCTTTCGATAGAACTGTACTGACCGGATGAACTCTCCATAGTCACCTTCTTTTCGGTAACAAGGTATGGACTGTCTGAAACATACCGTCTATCGTATTGACTTTCGTTATATTTTTTCTCCACCGACCCATACTGACTTTCCATTGTAGACCGATACTGACTCTCTTTCATTTTCCTTTCTAACGTGCTCTGCGTTGAATAAACCTTTTCCGGGCTAACCAGAGTTTGTCTGTCGGAACTGAGTTGGCCAATATTGTGCGTTGTAGAATGCTGCTGATACGTGTTGTAATTCATCTGTGACTGATTGTGAGTTTCATAAGCTCTGGTCTCGTATCTGGTCGTGCTCTCGTAGCCACTCTGTTCGGCATCAGTATCGGTGTCAGCTAAATCTGGACGATTTTTATACTTGGCCTGTCGAATGGCAGTGAGTCTTCCTCTAGCTTCTTCCAGTTCCCTCTCGATGCGAAGGACCTCTGATCTGGCGTTTATCTCCTGAGCGATACCTCCGACCATTCTACGGTTTAGGATCAAAGATCTGTCTTCTTCTTGCTGAATAGCCTGTTGGGCTGCTCGTACTAAATTGTCGGTGGCGCGTTTCACAGCATTTCCAGCTGCTTGCAGACGTTTCGTGCTCTCGCTATCTGGATCAGCTTTTACTTTGCAAGCGACCAATAATTGTGCCGTACTGCTGGCTACCTGTTTCGCGCTGGAAATTAGTTTTTCTTCGGAGCTGACGCCTTGTACCAGAGCGTTTGCAGATTCAACGAGGCTGTGAGTTGCAGCTGCGACCATTCTTGCGGCAGAAATTAGACCTTCGGACCACTGACCATCGTCGGAACTGGTTAGGGGAGTTCGAGAAACCTTTCCTGTTGCGATAAGCTCTCTTTGAGCTGCACTGGCTGCTTTTATAAGAGCCGATGTAGCGGCTGCGATCGATTTGGCTGCTTCTAGGATCATTTCGTCGAAGTTCATATCTTCGTTTGCCTCCTATGAAGTAAAAATGAAAACTTTTGTGGAAGGAGATAACTACAGGATTAATGATTTTTTTTTTTAATTGAATCCAACATTGAATTAGCATATCGGTTGGATGATACGTGTGAATAATCGCCTTACCATCGGTGGATTTCTGCCGAAGATGTTCCTGACCGCCGTAATAATATGTTTGATTCCTGGTCGATTCTTTCAAAAAACAACCAAGAATATCAAACATATCTTACGGAAATCAGACTGCTTCCTAGCGAACGAAGATTACCGAGACAACATTTAACGTTATGCGTTATTTCTACCGTTTTACAGCTAATAATAAGACAAATTGTTTACTGGACTGAGACGAGATCTACGAGCAAATTCAGATCATACGAGAAATCATTGCCGCTATGAACGGCAACAGTATCGTTCGAAAGACTCACCTGTATACTTCTCCGAGGTCTCAAGCTGGCAAGCTTCTTCGCGGCAGCGTCGATACTGGCTGCAGCACCTAGTAACTCATTTTCTGCAATGACCGTCGGATCATCAGGGTCCACCCAGTCGGTGCCCTTCAGCAATTCAGCCACAGCCACCAATTCGGTAACGCTCTGAGCGATCTTTCTACTAATGGGTGGCAAAGTGTGTTTCGCATCACCAGATCTTGAAGATATTTGTAATATAGCTTGCAACAATTCCCTATAATTAAGAGCGACGTCGTGACCAGCCTGAAGAGTTCTTTCTCTCAATTCAGCTGTTTCTGCGCAATTATACGCTGCTCCTTTACAAATGGTCAGCATGTCGCTGATAGCCTTTCGTCCCATGTTTGCAGCCGCAATTATGTCATCCTGTTTACAACTATTTCCGGCAGCTACAGCTTTGGCGGTTGAAATGGTGATACTCTTAGTGCATCGAACCAGATCTTCGGGTGTCACGTTGATCTTCTGCGTCTCTGGAGTGTTCAAGGCGCGTATTTCTTGAGCTATCGCCTCGATGGTTGATTCCAGAGCCCTGGTGCCACGAGTGTGCTCATCTTCGACAGCTTTCACTGTCTTCAGCAGGGACGTCACGTTGGTTACCATCACCTGAAGACGAAAAGATAAAGCAAATTATTACATGTTCCACTCGCTATTACATGCGACGATCTGGGTACTGTTTCTTCGTACTCATCGTTGAAAATGGATGTAAGAATTATTAATGAATGGATATCTAAAAATCATATAATTTTCATCGCTATTTCTTTCCCTTTTATCGAATATTACCGCGTATTAAGTTGTCAATTACGTGATTTTTAGATTATTGCACTGCGAATGAAATAGAAAATATGTTACGGTGTTAATGCAATTGTTATCACTTGTGTTTTGAATAAAATGATGGCGATGATATGTTCTGCTGCACAAGAACCTTGAGAAAAGTTAACATTTTTTCTTTAAATATTGTTAGTCAACTTCTAATGCTATAACTAGACTCTAGATAAAATATTTGAAAAGATATTAAATCAATCGCTGTAAAACGATATTAGAAAATAAGGCACGCATAAAACTAATTTCCTTTTCGACAACTTATTTTATCTCTTCGATATCCATCGCAAGATCGTTAAGAATATTTGACCATATTTTCCAGGTATTCCACTTTATTTGCATTTATTTCGTACGTCTTATTAATTATCGTTAAAAACTGAAAATCGTTACGTCCAAAATCTGAATATCGTTAGAAATAACGAAAAGAAATCTGCTTAGAAATGTTATTATCATCATATTCTCTTTAACAAACTCTTTTAAATAACATATTAATCTTCGATTAGTCGACGAAGCATTAAAGCACGGTGCTATTAATCATTAATGCACACACGTTTGCAAGTAGAATGTACGTACCTAAAAGTTGCTTTGTTTTAAAAAAAATTTCTGTCCACGGATGAATTAAGATATTCGTGTAAAGGATGTAGTAGCGTAATAGAAATTTGATGATTTATTTCTTTATTACAAAAAAAAATATAGAGAGAAAAAAAATGTATAAAGAAATGATGATGTATGTTACAAAGTATAATAGTAACTCAAGTGAAACACGATACAATTGTTTGCAGAGCAAGAATATCTACAATACGAATGCGTGTGAACTAAAAACGTAGCAAAGAAGCGCATCACGTGTTACTATTTCTTAATATTATATTAATTAGTATCATATAATGCTATAAATGCTTCGATGTATAGTAACTCGAAAATAAATACTTGAAGAGAAGGAGAACTGTAAAATGCAAATTTGTCGAGAAATTCGTCACCAAGTTCTCTTCGCAGTGAATTAGTATTTGGGAAATATTTGTTAATATTGTGCTGTTGGAATTTTTTGAGATATTCATTTTTTTTTCTTTTCTTTTTGTAAAAAGAGTGTAAAAAGAATAACGAGTCTTGTTTTCACCCTTTCGGTACTGTATAGTGAAATATTATCAATTGTTTTCGCTTTTGTCCGCTTATACGAAGATACGTGGTTACAGACGTGATTAAAATTTTTCTTTCTGACCCCGATACGATAATGTACCGAAAGGGTAAACATCAGGTTCATCGAGAACCGAACGAAATAGGTGTAAAAATCAATGCTTCGGCTACATGAGTAACAGCAAATCGGAAGTTCTCTGAGACGGTTGTTCGCTCTCTGAGGCTGAGAGCAGACGTATCAGCTCCTCCTCTTGATCGGACACGAACCATTCGGACTCCGAGCCACCGACGTCACTCAAAGGCATCAGCTGCTGGTGTAGCTGCTGTTCTAACACCTATCCGGATCGGCCAGACCAAAATCGTCAATGAAAGCTCACAATTAAAGTCCACCAAGTTCATGAGAGAAAATGTTTCGCTACTTTTCATCGCGTAAATGTAAATCTTATCGTCAACAAGCCAAGGAAAAAAAAAGAAAAAAAAAACAAAGCCGGATAAGAATATATTCTCTCTGTGGTTGAAGCAAAAATCGGTTCTGCCTCGCTCAGCGATTCTACACACTTTCCATCAAGGGAACATAAAGATCGAGTGTATAGTGTCTCACACACACGAAAAAATGGAACATCGAACGATGTAGGAAAGTGCAAGGTGGACTTTAATAGTTTTTAACAATGAATCTTCGGTCGAGACCGTTTTACCGAATACCTAGTGAGTGACATCATTGACAATTACATATTTTCGATTTACTCTTGTACCTTTTCGTATTTTTTCTATCTTTCTCTCTTTTTAGTCGGTTAGAGGTGAAATGGAAATGTATATCGATTAAAGTCCACCCACAAAATAACGGGAAATTGGTTCGTGATGTTAAGCGTGAAGATCAAATTTAGTATGTTAACGAGTAAAACAACAACAAAGTGCTGTTAGGTCCGTCATAATGAGATTTCGCGCATCCTGCTTCGACTTGTCCTCCAATTAAAGCGATACCTGCTGCGGTTAATATCGTTTAATCAAGCGTTTCCCAACTTAGACTTCTTTAACACCTGAAATTATTGCTCGAGTCGTGCGTTCTAAATCAACACCGATAAAAACGAGATTCGCTACTTCAATGTATACTTTGAACAATTTTTGAGAAAATTTTCATAGAAATGTAAAATTCTGCAGGTCCAATGGCTCGGAATACATATAATACTTATGATTCGTTTCAATTTGAAATGTCTGATTTTATACTAATTGGGAAATCAAGATCGAACATCGTTTAGTCACATATTATTAGTCGCATACACGTATCCTTCATAAAGCTCTACTTCCTGATGTATCCTAGACGCTGCCATTCTGTTATAAACGTTACCATTACCTCTCCAACTCAAGCGTCTCTTCGAGACAAAGTTAATATCAAGCTACTAACAATAAGAGGGAATCCCCTGACCATCGGCAAAACGCCGACGTAATTACGAATAAAGCAACAAGAATAGGAACGATTCACCTTACCTTGGCAGAGTCCTTTAAATGGGCCATACTGGGGTCGTTGATAGGTTTGCCACTGGCTGCTTTAGTGGCGTGTATCAAGTCGCCGAGTGCAGAAGCCACATCTTTTACCGCGTTTATTAGCATTACTTGAGCCTCGGGATTCTGACTGCCCAAGCTGGCAGCCCCGTATTTAACCACTTCGGCAAGTTGAACGATAGTCGACACGGCATTTTGCGCTGCAACTGCCAGTTGCTCTTGAGACGAGGCTGCTCCAGCTACTAGCGTTTTCGTATCTTCAACGAGAGCCTTGGCTGTCTTCAAGATGTTCTCTCGATGATCGGCAAAAGTGTCGCCTTCGTTTTCTGCGTGCAAGGTTCCAGCAGTGGCGAACATGATCGTGGTGTCCAGGTCACCGATAATGCCTGACACGGTACTTGCAGCGTTGATACAAGCTTGAGTTCCCCTAGAACCAGCCTGAAGCGCAGCTAACACCTGAGATACCTTTTCCGTGACTATCTTGCTATGCTCTGCGACTTCTCTTTGAGTGTAAGCGTCGCCTGGTGACATTTGGCAGGTTCCTGCAGCTCTAACGATGTCTACGCAGGCTTTGCCAAGCTCTTGGACGCTTGCGCGAAGTCTCGCAGACACGTCAGCGTTAGATGCGGCCGCTGAAGCGCCGGACGTATCGCGGGCTAGCTGAGTGTACTTGTGGGAGATATCCACTATAAGGGGACTTAATCTGGCTACGTCGGTGCTAGATTTTGTTGACTGGAATGGATAAAGATTGAGATAAATTAAACGTAAGATACGTTAATGATCTTCGTACTAATCATTTCTTTCCTTTAACTAGACTAGACTAGAACCTTTCACTAGATTCCTAATACTAACAAAATATTATAACTATTCCTTACCATTTCCTGCGCCAGCCGAGCGATCTCCTTAGCAGCTTCCACCATTCTCGTTTGATAATCCACGTAAGAATCCACTGTATCGATCGTAGACATTCTGTGATCTTCCAATCTAACCATGGCTCGAGAAATAGCGTCGATTAGCCCAGTAACGATTCCATAAGATGTCGAAATTGTCTCCAAAGTGTTTTGTAATTCCTGCAGCGCATCTTTCATGGATTCCACTGTCTCGTCAACTTCAGTGTGCAGATTAACTGCCTTCGGATTACCACCAGATTCTTTTGTCACGCAGACAAGCTGTAGAGCAGACTCGGTGACGGTTTTCGTCTGATCCAGTAGCACTATCTGTTGTTTCGAGTGCACCATGTTTGAAGCAGCACCGATAGCACCAGAAACTAGAGGCTCGCAGTACAAAGCAATCTGATTGACGGCATGTCCTACGTTTTCAGCCTCGTATTTGGCAGCTGTTCGAAGAGGTTCCAATTTTTCTCGTAACTCGCTAGCACTGGTCTCCATCTGATCCGTGAATCCTTGCATCGTATTCTCTCTTCGTGAAACCAGTGCCTGTGAAACAGCACTGAAAGACGCGGCATTCAGTTCTCGAATTCTAGCTGATAGTTTCTCGATCGCAACGTCGCATTCCTTCTGCCCAGGTGCTTTGTCGCGTATGGAAGCAACTAGAGACTTGATCGAATCGCTCACGCTCTTGCTGTGGTTTGCCAATAATTGCCAAGTTGGAGGATCTTTTGGACTGACAGCGAGACTCTTGGCGGCTCGCACCATCGCGCAAGAACCATCGATAATAGCTTTACCGGCGCTAGTTATTGGCTCTTGGGCAGCTCTAGCTGTGACGGATATCTTTGCAGGCTGACTGGCGAATTCTGGAGATCCAGCAAACGTACACAGGTTGTCAACCGCTTCCAAAAGTGGCCTGGTAGCCTCTGCACACTTCGCCTTGTTGGCCTCGGAATAATTCTGATCCAGCGCCTTGATTTCTTTCACCAGGACTGATGTGGAATTGGCAACATCCTTGGCTGACTGAACGAAGTGACGTTTAGCAACAGGATTGCTGGTCTTGTTCGATGCTTCGCGACAAGCATTGCAGAGAGCACTCGTATACTTTGCTATCATGGTAGCAGCTGAAAGGACTTGTTGTTCGGTACTTGTAGGATTTCCAAGACTTTGACAGCCGGTATGAATGGCCTGTGCAGCTCTGAGGAACTGAGCTTGGTCCAGCAGGCCTGGTTTTCCAGCCACCGATGTTGGATCGCTTACGCCAGCTAGATAAGCAGCCTGAGCTGCTGCTTCTATCAGTCCGCAGATTGACAAAGAGACCCCTCTAACTGCTACCGAGAATTGTTCGTGTTCTGATTTCTTTGCGTGGTTAGCTATGCCCGTCATTCCGTCGCCAAGGCTCTTGCTCTTTTCCATCACGGTTTCTAGACATTCGAAGTAGCTCGCGTCAGAAATTGGTTGGCTAGGATTATCGAGAAGCGACCTCATCGATTGGATATTTCTGATAGCGTTGTCACACTCGTTTTGTCCAGGCGCAGCCGAGGTACAGACATCGACGAGATAGTTGATGGAATCTGTGACGGCTCGTGCAGCTGCCGATAGTTGATTCTTCGCGTTTGGAGCACCCGGATCGGCTGCTACGGATTTAGCAGTACCCAGAAGCTTGCTGGATGTCATGCTGACGTTCTTCAAAGAAACCACCATCTGACTTCGAGTCTCGATAGCTGTTTGACCGGCCATTTCCATGCCGACGCCCAACAGGTCTCCAAAAGCGTTGGTGAATTGTTTGGAAGAATTAGCTAACTGCACTGGAGAACGTACTGACGACACCACGTTTGAAGAAGCATCGTTCAAATTCGCAGCTGCGTTGTTTAGATCGCTTTGCAATTGTCTGTAAAGAAATGATTGGTTGCCTGCATGATAATGAAATAAAAATTTGGAGCAAAACCTTAGTTATTATAAACAATATTATACGATTATTATTTAAATTAATAAAGAAACTATAATACATGTATAAGCAATGCGTAAGTACAATGAAACGTAATATTTTACGTTGTTCACATATAATATTTTATTTTATATCAAGCGTAAAATTTAAAGTTACATACATCTTTAGTATGCTAAATGCTTAATGCTATGACAATTTATCGTTGGTCGTTATCTCGAAAGATTCAAAGTGTGTCAATGAATAATAAGCAGTCAGTAAAATGAGGCAAATGAAAAGGTAAATATCAGTGTGCCATTTGATAACAAGCCTCTTATCAGAGAAAAGAGATATACATACCCATAACTCTTATTGGTTTGTGGGAACTCGTTCATGCTAAGGACCTGAGTCATGTCTTCGATATTTTTAATTGCATCGTCTACGTCTCTTTGCCCAGGTAAGCAAGACACACATTTATTCAGTGCGTTCGACACATCCTTGGCAACTGCAGCCAGATTAGCTTCGTTCTCTACACTGTCAGCGTTCTTCAGAGCTCTTCGAGCTTCTTTAACCAGTCTCAACGACTTTAGAATAACATCATCGGCAGTCATCAAGATTTTCTTTTGCGTATCAGGTTGGTGCGAAGTAGCAGCCACTCCGCGAACGGCATAAGTTAAATCTTTGAGGGCGGAAGCTGTCTTTCGAGCTGCGCTTCCAGTGTAATTCTCGTTTCCTTGCTTAGCAGCGGATAGAAGCTGAGCCATAGCGAATCCGACGTTCTTCGAGGTAGCACCTAGTCGGAGAGCAGTGGACTCTGGTGTCTCGTCGGGTAAAGGTCTTAGAGAAGCAGCTTCCACGGCATTGTAGAACTCTCTTAACTCGTCTTTCAAACTGTTTATCAATTCTTCTGCTGCATCTAATTCCAGACCGCCGCATGCCTCCCTGGCTCGCGTTTTAACTTCAGTGGCAGCAGCATTTAGCTCCTTCAGAAGAGTCTCGTCGCTGCAGGTTTCATTGCAGACTTCCAAGAGACCTTCGACTGCCTTTGTCACTTCACGAACTGCGTTCATCAGCTGCGTCTGACAAGCTGGAGAGTGCAAAGTTGGAGCTACGACCTTTGCACAGGCAACTAATTGCGATGTGGCCAATGCACACTGGGTGGCGGCTGAGATTACACGATTTTGAGTCGCTGAATCCTCACAAGTGGCTGCGATATTCTTTGCTTTGAGCACCAGAGCGGCGGTTGAATTGGCTACGGCCTTAGCCAATGCCAATAGCATGTCCTGGAGCTCTCGATTCGAGTCATTTTCCTCTCCAATCGTTGTCAACACCTGGTGAGATGCCTCGCCAACACGGGATGCGGCGTTCAGCAAGTTCTGTCTCGGCTGGAGTAAGTTAAAGTTTAATAAATAAAGATATTAAGCGATATATCGGTGAAAAGGTCAAAGTAAATCGCAGGCAAAATAGTCGCGAATAAATTATTTTCTATTCTTTGGTGAAACGGCTTTAGCATCTATCTTGTTACCAAGTTATTCGTTCACTCAACATAAGAGAAAAGAAACATTTTGTTCATTTTCATCCTAAATGAAAGAAAAACTAATTTGCATTGCTTGCAATGAAAAAATTCATCAAATTATATCAAAGTATCCCGAAAAAGCTGCAAGTTAACACTGTGCGTAAAGTTATAAATAAACCACGTATATAAGGATATTTAACGAGTCTAAAAAAAAGTGAGAACCGTAATAATTTGCAACATTCTATAACTTTCTCTGATATTTGTGCTTACGTATCGTTCGGAGGAAGAAAGCGCTACGTAGGAAGGCTGCACAAAAAGGTACAGTTTAAGATAAAAAATCTTCAAAATTAATGAATCGGGCGTATTATTAACGTATAATAGTTTCCGCCGCTGTTAAATACTTTTAAATCTGTTGTAAAATCTCCGCGGATCTAATCCAAATTGTTGTGATCACGTACGAGTCAATGATACTACGTACTCGTAGTTAAGAGTTAATACATTTTTCCTAATATCAAAGAAATCCATACGAATATCCCAGCATTTTCCACAAGAATACCAAGATACCATACCTCTTTAGTTTCAGGTTCGGTGGCTTTGAGCAAGTCGGAGAAGGCGGAGCACAGCTTCCTTGCTGCATCCAGCAGTTTGTCTCCCGAAGAGTCGTCATCCATCAGGGCGGCGATCATTCTGACGCCTTTCGTCATCTCCGGCAGATTGGTTGCGATCGTTGTGATAGCTGCACCTACCGCTGTGTGATCCACGTCGTCGGCTGGACCGGAAGTCAAGGTGACCACCTGAGCTGTCGCGGCGTTCATCGCCGCGATCTGAGAGCCAACGTTCTGTTTGTGCGTATCGATCGTCTGTTCGATCCATTTCAACGAGGTCGGATCGTTGCCCAGTTCTGGAAGCTGAGCCTTGCAGGACAGCTCCGTCTCCGCGATGTGGATCACCTCGTGACCAGCGGTGATAGTCGACAGTAAGGCACGTTGTGGTTCGGACAGGACGGATGTGACCTTGGTTTGTTGCACCTGGTTGCGATTAGACTTACATTAACTTAAGAATCGGTCGATGGATAAACGGACGGATGCGTGTTGTACCGACGTATCGTGATCGAGGTGATTTGAAGGCGCTCCGTCTTCTCAGTGAATCTTTCCACGCCTTCAAATTGCCCATTCAAATTGATTACTACTAAATAATCGTTCCTCAATGACGGGTGTACAAATAAAGAATGCATATGCCGAATAAAAATTCTTACGATACGGAATTCACCAATAGACTAGGTAAATTCCATCCAAGTACTTTTATATCTCGGTGAAGTTTAATATATTTTAGTCACGAAAATCAAACTTAATGAAATTAAGAATTGGAATGACGTAACAGAAATTTACTTAAATGCCAATGATATATAACAAAAAGTTTTATCATCGAGTACCTACTCTGTGTCCGCAATAGAAGGCGCCTAGCATGAAAACAAATTTAACCGTCAATTAGTTTTACGCAATTGTTTCGGTATGCAACGAAATTGTTTTATTATATTGATGTTGAACTTAAATATACCGTTGATATTCGCTGCGATCCATACAATAATGGTACTACTAACTAATGCCATAACAAAGCAGTTGAACAGCTCTCGCTCAAGCGAATGATCAGTGTTATTCTACAGAAAATTTATACAGAGAGATATGGACAAAAATAATCTCGAATATACTTTAATTTCGGTCAGGAAACATTGACAATTCAACGTGAGCAGGAGCTTATGCCTTTGATAAATCTTACCATCGGTGGAGCGTGAGCGATGTTCACCTGGCCGCTGACAGTCGTGTATTGAGCACCGCCCATGTGCCCGGTCCCATATGGTCGAGCCCCTACAAACCGTATCATGCAACTATCCGAATGATATTTACAGAGATCGATCCACGGGATCGATTGATCGTCCGATAGGGAAGCTTGAATACGCAAACGGATCTGCTCCATGAATTGCGAAGCAAGAGCATTTCTCACGAATAAGCGTCAAATATTTCGTTTAGTACATACAAAATAAAGGGTCCAAGATTTAAAAAAATGAAAATGCGACTTTTAAAAAATGTATAGGTATGTACAAAACAATTATACAAAAAGGAAATCATCCAAAGAGTAACGAATGACTAAATAAAAATAGAAAAATGTATAGATATATACAAAATTATTGTAAAAGACCGAGGAGGCAATCGTGCAAAGACCTCTAGAGCTTTCTGCATCTTTTCTCACCGCTTTGACAGTTTGGCAAGGACAGAGTTTAATCGAAGCCACGCGACATGTGTACATTTTTCGATAACTGGTCTATCTATTTATGTATAGAAAATAGCTGAATAAATAGTACGATAAAATTTGCTTCTTTACAACTTCCAAATAACCAACTGACTTTAAATAGAAATAATTTTCTTTCGAGCAAAAATCAGACACGTTTCTTAGGCCAACGCGCAAGGCACGATATATTATTTGGCATCGTACAAATCGTTGAATAACCACGCCAAAATACAGTGTCTTGTTTCTGATTCGTTGAAGATTATTTATGAAATCTTAATACATATTTTTCTTTCAGCTTCTTCGATGAAACGGAATTGCGTATTAATATTTTTTTAAGTTTAGGGATGATACAAGACACTGATTTCAAGGTTCACGAAATTAGGAAAAATTTCTGAAAATTCTTACCGTCTGCACCGGTTCTCATAACCGCAGGTATGGCAACTGACACAGCTTCCACGTTTCCTTTGCCGACGTTGCTCGTTTCGTGTTGCATGATCGTTGCTCTGTAAAAACATACCGCGTGTTTACTGGAAACAATACACATTCAACACACATAGTCAGGAAATTTACTTCAAATATTTCTCTCTATTTTTCGCTTCCATATAACTTCTTTGCTTTTTGTTCAAAAACTCTTCCATAATATCACTTTGTCATCCACGATAACAAAAAGAAGAAACGACACAAAAAAGAAAGAAACCGCCGCGACTCTCTTCGCTACGAAAAATCGATATTCAATAAGCGATATTGGATAATCGAGATTGGCAAAGTGAGTCTTGACCTATCAGCTTCGATAATTCCCCTAATAAACAATCCATCGTCGTTTCGCTTAACGGAATTAGTACTTGTATTAAAAATTAATACGTATATTGTAATACTTACTTCAATGGCGATACACTATCTTCAACCATCGTTGAGCCTTCGTCTCCTTCGATACCAAAGTGATCTTTAGCTTTTTGCTTTTTAAGAATGATATCGATGTAGCCAGAGATTAGCTGAAGTATCTGTTCCGCTTCTGTAGTCTGTACGCTGTAATATTGGTCAGAATAATCGCCAAAGTCGAGCGTAAACGTGTTCGGAGAGGCTCCCCAACGTCGGACGGTAGTCAACGGCCAGGTTTTTAAGATTTCTTTCGTTTTTTCATCGAGTCGCAAGACGGAGTCTTTGGTGACGCCGAGCAAACGAGGCACCAACTTGTTCTTTCCTTTCATTTTCTCCTTCACTAAGAAGAACGTGACGCCGTAAGTACTCAAAGATCTTGCCGTTTTCGTATACAACACTTTGGCATCCAGTTCTGAGAGACCGATGTGCTTCTTGTGCTCTGCAAAAATTTTCTTCTCGATACCCTTCACCTTCAAGTAGGACTGCGGTAAAAATTCCTTGAGGCTACGGGATCAGATTGAAAAATCTTGATTAGATATTACTTCGAAGGAGCTCTTACAGAATTTTTGTAACCTTTTATTATTTCTTCAAGTATCGTCGTTCAAAGATTCAACGAAAAATGCTCAAAAATGTTGTCATTTATTTAAAGGAAGAAAAAGAAAAATTCATCTTCGCAGTTTTGAATCTTTTCGCGTTGTTTACTGTACCGATGTCCTTATCCTAATTGCATCAGATTTCTCGTACAGTTATTGTTAAAAATATCGCAATAAGTGGAAACGGAAGAAATCGATATTTCTTATCTGAAAGAGCTTACTCGAGAAAGCCTGGCTTGTGCTTGTCCTCCTTGTGATCACCGAACTGGATCTGGCATTGTATTCCAGCGAAAATACAAGCTTTTTCCTGAGTAACCGGATGCGTGCCATCTAGAATTGCGTCTCTTGCTTGAACGTACAAAAGAGATAATTGCACCGGATCTCGACTGTCGATATTTTGATCTGAGAAGAAAAACTTTCTCCGCAGCAGCACCGTTTCCGACTCGTCTATCCCTTGCTCTCGTAAAGTCTTACTGGGATCTATCCAGTTTACTGGAAGAACAAAATGACGTTTCATCGCGCCATGAAAATCTATGATTTGTACGCAGACGATTGATTGAAAATCTTTACCACAAAAAAAAATATATATATATATATCTTTAGCCTTAATTCTCCTTGCGTGAAGATTACATTTTTCACATGTACGAGAGGATCAAACTAAGGTCGCACGTTTATGTCACCACTAAAGTAGGATAAAAAAAGGTTCTACTATTAAAAAAGACGTCAACGTCTACGAACGCATTGGCAACAACGAAATACAACGCTCGTACAACACTTTCTTTCCACGCGTTTCTTCGCAAACATTAAATTGCTCGTTTCCGCAAGTTTAATAAATCCGAATTTTTATCGCGGCTAGATCAAGGCTCGCTGCTCACCTTCGTCGTCGGTTTTAAGCTTCTTCCTTAACTGATCCATCTTCGCGTCCCGCTCGCCTTTCTCCTCTTTTCTCCTCTTGAGCGTGAGGGTGCCGAAATTGCCCGGCTTCTGGTTCTCAGTCTCCTCGTCGGCCAACTCGCGCACCAACGAGTACTCATCGTGGTTCGTGATGCCTATCTTCGTACAAATTACTACCATGAGATTGGCGACAGGCTGACTGTCATCCACCAACAACGTCTTCAGCGTTCCATCCAACATGCGCACTCGAAGGGTCCGCAGTTTACGCCGGTACTCGAGAAGATCGCCGTTCCTCAGAATGTAATAATCGAGATTCCGGCCCGGCTCTAGCCAAACCCCCTTCTTCACATCCTCGTCGGCAAGGAATAATCCGTAGTCCTTGGCTGTCGATGCAAGAGGAAAACGCGCGGTCATTATCATCGTGCTACACGGTTATGCATGGAATTCTCCTGGACTCGTTAGCTTTTAGACGAGCTTTTTCCCTTCGTTATTGAGTTTTCCTTTGTTTCTATATAGAATAATAGTTGCTCGACTATTTGCTAGGGATTCCGGGAGGATTTTCGTGGGTTTGCGCCTCGAACTGGCTAATAGAGATTAAGAAGTTGGCGGTTTAGTGGGTTAGGTGTTTTATTTTTTTGGCAAAGTTAGAGAGCCGTAGGAGCAGTTTCTCGCGACAAGCGATCGAGACAGCGAAGTAGAATTGCAAGGGCTGTTTGTGGAAAAGACAGAATCTTCGACGCGATTAACTTGATAAAATCGTTTTTCTTAGTCAGCTATTTTGTCGTTAACGCTAACATCCATACGCAAAGAATATCGTCGAAAAAATAAAGAGGACAGAAGGGAAGAGATAAATGCAAATTCGTTTGTTCGTTAGTACAGCATCGTAGGATATTGCAGGTGCAAGTAGGAGCTTACGTTGGCCCATGTTACCCGCTTCAGCGAGTTTCTCTCTGATAATACGGCAAGCGTCGTAAATGGATGTGCTCGGGTCGAATTGCATCATCTTCGTGGCGTTTTTCTCCGGGATGGAGATACGCAAGGATAGGGTGGCCATTGCGGCTGCCTGGGATGATCTGTGTGCACGAAAACCACCGGAATCACACGACTGAAACACAAAAATAATGTCGATTAGTTAGCATGATTTCCATCCTCTGCATTTTTCTCTTTCTTTTGTTCAAATATATAAACGACGCAAGTCGTTCACTTGAAATAGACAAAATGCAATTTTTAGCTCTGTTGGAAACAGGTTCTTACATCTTCTTCTTATATCGGTTACAATTTCAACTCAATTGTAAAATGAAAAGAATTCGTCATTCTGTCGAGTTTTTGTAGTTCTAATGATGCAGTTAACGTTGAAAAGTAAAGTACATTGATCTGGTAGATGCACGTCTGTCGTGTTTGTTCGCAATTACTGTGGCTAGTATTAAACAAGAAACACGCAGCGACTTGATCGTCGAGCGACTCACGGTATTACGAAGAACATAAAGTACTACGGGAATATGCGATTTCTAGTTTACTGAATCAAGTGCAACAAGTTGCAAGAGGGCGAGCATTGTGCTTGCTCGCGGGTCACCGTTCTAACCATTCGCGTAATTGCACATTATCATAAAACAACGGATAGTTCTTGCTTGTTGTACGCGAATATATTTTCTCTCTCTCTCTCTCTCTCTCTCTCTCTCTCGTTAATTTCCCCTTTTTACACCGAAGAGTTCCAATGTAATAATCGCGAATGACGAGACTATGTGGATGTACAACTAGGTCGATTTACGAAGAGTAATTTAATCCTTCGCTTTATAATTGCTTCAAGAAATCGTTAAATTCTCTATTTCTGTTGGAAATGGAACAACTAAATATATAAAATTATGATAAAAATAAAATAACTCTTGACTGGGATATTACCGTTTAATTACCTACTTACATTCGACGATGTCAATCGATCGAAAGAGTATTCATATTTACGAGTATCGAAAAGTATCTTTTCCAGCTGATTGCTGAATAAGAAGAAGATAAGGAGAGAGAGAGAGAAAGAAATTTTCAAGCCCTGCGTTCCATCGTTTTGTATCGGTTTTCTGGGAAATCTAACGGAGCAACGGATTAAAAATGTCCCGCTATCGTATGAAAGAGGAAGCAACCGTGGGACTTCTGTCTATATATTGATCTACCGAGGTATGGTACATTTGCCATAGAATTTGCCACAGGGTGCAGTGTGGGATCCAGCACGGGCGTAGAACCCACCCCACGTCACGGTATTCGGCTAATAAAAATAAATTGTCACCGGCTCCGGGCTAATTAAATCGATCCGAGGATACGAATCTTTCTCATCTACTCCCCATGGAGAGAAATACCACCCGCCATGCTCTGTTTGCATCAACAAATTACCAATAATCCCCGTACATTTGTCGAATAAATCACATTGATGAAACAGACTTCGATGCTTTACGCGCCTTGCCGAGAACCCTTTTAATCGTCCAATTTAATTGTCAGAAACGTTGAAATAAATAGATTAAAAAATGAGTAAAAGTTGGCTACATTTTATGCCTCGATATTTTAGTGGAAATTTCGTAATGTAAAATTCCATTTTGTCGAATATTGCATTCTTGACTGGAAGAAAATTTCTGTGCCTCTACGAAAAATATTTCACACGAGAATGAAAAGACCGTCGACAGCCTTGGTTATGTTAATTGGAAAGTTGATTAATTACGAAGTTCCGTTCATGATGAAATAGTTGAGCCCAAGAGGGAACAACGTAAGGCTACTTCGTGCAGACCGAGAACTCCACTAACAAAAACTAATAGATCTAGGAATTTAATAGCAAGAAGGGACATTCTGCGTATTCTGATATCATTTTATGGAAGAATAAAGATAAAGCTATCGATCTCCTACATTGATTCCGTCAACTTCCTAAGAAGAGGACATTTTTCTAAAAATCTTCCTAAAGTTAAAGAAAATCTCAAAGATTCGAAGCTTATAAAAGAAACGAGAAATTACGATATTCTGTTTAGAACTGTGAATCGAGAATGCATTGTCCGTAGACTATCACGACACACGGTATATTATCAGGATCTAAACGAGCAGAGGCCGCCAATTATAGGCTGTTTCGTTCGTTTACTCGACTCCTTTTTTTTATATCCGTCTCGATGGCAGAGCAGGGGGGTGATCCATGCGCATAAATTCGTTGCAAGTACACCCTACGCCAATGTGAACTTCCACCCTTAGAGGTTGCCAGGCAACGCCGGTCTCTGACTGTGTCAAACTCAAGCACAACCACCCCAGACCATCCCTTCTTACGAGTCCATCCCGTCGACCCTCGCCCCCCTGTTCCTCTCTCTTTTCATTTTCTCTTCTCCATTTTCCTTACTTCACCGCTGTACATCGGCCTCTCTTGTTTACTCTTTTCCTCCTCGGTTACCGTATTTCTATCTTTACACCTATCACTGTACAACTTTTATACATTCTTCCTCTTTTCTTTCCCGTTTCGTTGTTTCTTTCCTCTTTCCCGTGAATCTAATTTTCCGTTCTTGCCGTCTTATTTCGTTTCTTTTTCTTTGCTTTCTTATTTGCTCCTTTGTTTCTTATCTTTATTTCTTCCTCTACCTTTTTCCTCGGTTTTAGTTAGATCGCCGGCGTTATTGTCTCTCCGGTGTCTCGTTTTCTACTATTCTCGGCGCAGCGCTTTCTTTGTTATCTCTTTATCGGCTTTCAACGATGCTCTCGTTCCTTTTTCACTTTTTGATTCGTTTCTCTTTCATGCTTTATCTCCTCTTATTATCCTCGCTTTTCTGCTTGCTAGTTTCTTCTTTGTCGCTACTATTGCCGTTTTATTACCAACCCTTTTTGGCACTACGTTTTTTCCAATTTCTATATTACTCTTTCGCATGCAAATCTCTCATCGGTATTTTTATTTCTCTAGCTCTTCCCTCTTCTCCCACTTTCATTCTGTTCTTATTTTTCTTCCATTTCGTTACATTATTTTCACGTTCGTCCGTGTCACTATCTCGAACCTCTGCTTTCGTCCAATTTTATCGTTTTCGATTTTTACGCGCTTTCATATAGTTAGATACGATTAGTTTTAACGTAAGCAAAAGGAAGGACGTCGTGTTCAAATTCACGACAGCGGCTGCAATTAACATCAAAGTGGAAAACATTTCCAAGGAAATATTATAATTCTCAGCGCCTCTTTATTCAACGGTATCTCAGAACTTGGACCATGATCTTGTTTTATAGCTACTTCTCTAGTCCGTTAACCGTTGTAAATGGAATCAAATTATCGCCAAGGAATTCAACTCCGAGTTCGTGCTAAAAATTCACTAAAGAACGACTTTGAATAACTTGACGGATTTATACTAAAAAGAAAGGAACAACTAACTAAATTCAATAACGCAAAATCTACCGTAAGATCATTTTCCAGGTAAACTGGAGGATGAATTACCGAAGTTATTATTACTAAACGTAAATGAATAAACGTTGTTGAAGATCGTAAAAAGTATACGAAGTGGTAGTTGTTATAATTTAGAAGTGGGTGGTTAAAAATGATTCGAGCGATGAATAAACTGTCGGTACTACACCAACAACGAATCTGCTTTGATAATCGCGCAAGTTTGCACGAAACTTTGTCTCGGGTTCGCTTTAAAACAGCCACCCAATAATGTATGCAACGATACTGTACAATTGCTTGACTAATAATTTCGTTTAACGTTATCTTTAAACGAGTTCAATCGTTCGGTAGTCATGAGAGCCCTCAAGTAAGGACAAGGAAGATATTTCGCTGAATGTTTCTCAAATCGGTAAAAATTGGTCTCTGAATTATTTAAGAATCTCGTTCTTTTTCGATCGAACATTTTTTGGCTCGAAAGGGAAGAGAGAGCTCGAACGATACATCTATGCGAAATAATCGAAATTTTCCAACAGATCTGATTCGTCGTTTACAAAGTTACTCGCTCGACCGCGATACGTCACTTTCCAGTTTCCATGGAATGTATTTAGAGGAATGACCTCATTACCTGTAATTAGGTCAACCGTATGAGTGCAACTATGCAACGGCGATGCGCTCCAACGTCGTTCGAATCGTTCTTTGAACGTTTCGACCTTCGTATCAAAAGCTATTACGCGTGTTATTTTACGTATGTCTGAAGTTCTTTGTACATTAGATACAAAAAAGAATCCTCCGCGCTCTAAAAGTCCGTAATACAGTAATACATACATATATCACGCGAATATCTACTTTTGAAGCTTCCAAACTTTCTGCATATTGTGTTGCACACTTTTAGCGTTGGTATATAACCCAAAAATTCTACCAAGCGAGCTTCAAGACTTTTAAGTAGACCGTGTGAAACGGTCACGGAACTACCCAAACGACCTTACGAATGAATATTTTACAGCCAGCTTGCAAAAAATTCCTCATAGGCTGAAACGCGTCGTTTCGTCGTTTAAGGAGTAGGTCAGTGGAATTTTTGTCCGTAAGTGAACGAAAAAACTAATGATTTATTAGAAATTAGCAAAGATTCCAATGCTACGTGCAATGACGATAATCAAAAGCCCGATAAAATTGTAAGTCAATCGAATCACGAAACGAGTCCGTTAGCGCAGAACGCTTATAAGCTCGATATGGGTGGCAATGGGTATCGAGGCTGACAACGATCAAGAGAGAAGGGAAAACAAGGAGAAAATAAATAGGAAGCAATACGATCCGCGTGTTAACCGAAAGTGGATCGATCGCAGTCTCTAAATTTAGACGTCAGTGTCTTTCCACGGTGATGACGCCTGACGGCAACTAATTGAGGGTCCGTCGATTGCTACGAGGTAACGAAGACACGATTATGCACGCTCTACAAGATTCGGTAATCAGGGGTTCGGTTCTCTTAATGGATCCTGGCATACGTGCCAATCACGTGGTACCCCGCTGTTGATACAACGAGCATGAAAAATAATCTTTCGCTTAACTTCGCTTGTTTAAGCTCGACTTTTGTTCATTGACTTTATTCCAAACGACTAACAGAATACGTTCATATATTTCGGAACGACGACCAGGTAGTTAATCGATGAACGTGGACGACAGTAAGTTTGGATTTTCATGTAATTTTTCGATCGTTTACATGCTGTATTTTTGTATCGATGAGTTTAGAACATAGGTGAATTTGTTCGATAAACGCGGAATCACATAAATCTTTTGCGACTAGAATAGAGCGATATGATCGAATAAGAATAAGATCGATAAGTATATATCGATCGGCACGGTTAGATGGGAATTGCTACTAATTTCGGATGGATCAAAAACCAATATAGAGTCAACGTTCTCCCTCTGTTTAGCACTAACTAGCACGGGGAACTTCTGTGAAGTGCTCTTAACCGAACTCACTCGCCTCGCCTGTACGTGGTATTGGCTGGGATCCATGGGGGAGGGTGGAGGGGGGGGGGGTGTTACAGCGATGTATAAGCCTTTGATTCCCATAGCTGGCATAACGATGTACATAATCTGCGAAACTTCGTTAATTTCTATCTCTATCGATACAAAAACACGACAATTTATTTCGTACAATTTATTTCCTGTATCCATCATCGATGGATTTGTTAATATTAACGTTCGATCACACGAAAAATCGAGTAAAACCTCTACCAAAATTCGTAGAATAATTTTCACAGTGAAAAGCTCTGAATTTATTAGACATCTATCAAAGCGAACCTCCAAGCACGTGAAAAGCAATATCGATGCGAAACCAAGGAACGAGGAACGATGTCGCGACACGAAGCGCAAAACCGAGTAACGGAAAGTGCAGTTCCGCCACCCGCGGAAGTTCGCGGAAGAAACAAGGAAGATTGTTTCGCTTTTCTCCTCGATCAAAAACCATCGAGATCGCGCAACCACTTACGGCCATTTACTTTCGATCGACACCGCGTTCTACTTGCAACGCTCTATTTTCGCCCATCTTCGAGCGTCGGAACCAAGCATCGTCAGCTTTTTTAACTCCATCGTCACTTCGTGAGCTTCGTCTTTTTCCAAAGCTATCCCACCCATTGCCACCCTCGTGTCACCTATCGAGCCACGTGGTTCGGACCATCCCCTTTTATCGCGTCCTCGGCACCCTTCGTCACGAACCAGCTCGTCGCAACGTTTCGTGACGCGACCAGAAGCACACCGACATCGAATCAGTTTATGCAAGATTCTCGTTCAACTCCGAAATTGTTTCGGAAGCTTCTCGAGACGTTTGGAAAATTTCTGCAGCGATTTTGGCTGAACGTAGGAAAGATTCCTATATTTCAATTATCCGTCTGTAACTCGAAATTCACATACCGATATACTTTTAAAGTTTATTTTATTTCTTGCTGTATTTTATTAATAATGGCGTTGTACTTCTATAAATAATCCATCAGCGCAATATCGAGACAATTTCATCTGGGCAAATATTGATTCCGCAACAATGTCCAATGGCATAGTTTTCCTTTGCACGTCCCGTCAGGAGTTGGTAAAGAACGACCTCGACCGTAACTACCAACTCTGTTACGAGCTGTTCGAATGACTTATTAACTTACACCCCGGGGAAAACCGACGCCCTACCGTTTCTTTTTTTTTTTTTTTTTTTTAGAAACTTTCAGACGTCTTTGAAACGATTGGACTAACTTCTTTCTCTGCCCAACTCTTTCGTCGGGTAAAATTCTCATCGAGCTCTTACTTTCATTTTTTTCATTTCCTCTTTCTAACGTCGAATGGAAGCCTAACTTTAGTCAAAGCGGAAGGTACTTACCATCGTTAAAAATTACTAACAGAAAGAAAGACGAATTAAAATAAACCGGCGAAAATATAAATAACTAAATTATTTCGAATACGAGTGATCCCAGTTATTTCCGGTAAAAAAGCACATTCCGGTATTTAGTCAAGATTAACACTTTTTAGTTATTTACAGACGTATTCGTGCAAATGAACGCGATCAAAGCGAAATTTACTTTCAGTTTGCAGCAATTCAAATGCAACGTGGCATATACTTTAATCGCCGCATTACGTATCAATTTAACGTCGTTACGTTAACAGCGAATATTCAACTTCATTGTCCTTTCGCTCCCTCAAAGGGAAGTTCAACCCTTTCGCTTAAATTCGATTCTATATGTAGCCAATTTCACCCATTAACCCTTCCAAGGCTAACGCTTCGCAATGTTACAGTTAGAAATGCTATTAAGAAGTCAGTCAGGTAGAGTAGATAATTATTAGTTATTACGAATAAATTTTTGTGTATAACGTAGATTTAGATAATAACGAGTCTATCGACGCTGTTTGCAAACCCTGTTTCCCTTGCCAACCAAAGCACGTGAAGGTTCCCAGCCGCGAGGCATCCATGTGTCACGGATGATCAAGAATCCCGATTATCTACCTCGACGATCGGTGCGACTGAATTTCGCGAATGGCGCAGCAGTAGCAACTACACAGCATTCAAGGTATCTAATTGGAAATTGGGCTACTCCTCTGATACCCAGGATCGTGGAATGTCGGCTGACGTGGACGTTGACTGTCTTCGTTTCCGGTGCAGGCTCCTCGTGTAAAGATAATTAACTATCCCTGCGAAGCTGCAGCACGGATTCGCGTCTATTCTCCGCTGTGTCCTCTTTATCTCTCCCTTTCTCTCCCTCTCACACACTATCGTGAAAAACCACCTGGAAATTCTGGCACGTTCGCTAAAACGATAGAAAAGGAAGAAAAGAGAGAAAGAGAGAGAGAGAGAGAGGAGGGGTAAAAGAGCAATTCGACCTCTATCGGGCGGATCTTTGTAATATTCGATTCAATTCCACGCGTCCCGCGATGACAACCGCCTGTTAAATATAATCATCGTTCGATTCGTGTACGTCACTCGCGTATTTATCGCTGTCATCGTCCTAACGAAGTCTCGATCAACGATCGACTTGAATAAAGCGGACGATCAAAAACGGGGAACTCTTTACAAGGCATGCAACTGGAAAGATTGTCTCGTTTTGTGTTAAATTACGACGCGTGTTTTTTCCAATGGAGAACCGATTATTTACGAGTCCGATAATCCGGAACAAACATTCACCGAGATTGTTTCGATATCGTGTCGGAAACGTTTATAGAATTTGTTTGCGTAATCAGTAAGCGAATCCATTCGGTCGATTCTAATCGAACGATAGATTACGTGTGACGATAAAAATACGTAATAACTTACATTTGGGGTAATTACATAGAAGAGGGTACTCCTCGCCCGTTCCAATGATTTTCAAATATGTTATCGAGAGCGTGATTTCAAACAACTTTTCTTCTATACGTATAACCGCGACTCAGCTTTAGGTATTCATACTTTTGCTACTTTTTATCTTAATGTGAGTTAGGTTCGGATTACCTTTATGTACGGACACGATGATATTATACGTATGTATATTCGTAGCTCTCGCGTAGCTAAGCCGAGTTCCTTTCTTATCTCCCTGTGGTTCCAAATCGAAAGATGAGACGTATAAACTCATCGCGACACCAACGTACCTATAACATCATCCGTAGATAAACCTAATCCAACCTAATCTACACCAAGATAAAAAATAGCAAAAGTAGGTATTGTTACCAATATCTTCGATACCTTGAAGAATGTTGACCTTAACGACATATCTGAAGATCGCTAAAATCGGTGAGGCGTACCCTCTTGTATATAATTATGTACCCAAATTTTAATCCACTACCTTGGACTCTATCGAGTACCTCATATTCATCTTTTAAATTTTATCTATGCATTCAAGTGAGAGTAAGTAACTGGGATAGGCTTTGAATACAGCAAAAAAGAAGTAAAATAGTAAAATAAGATCTGAAATATAATCGACGCCTTAACTTTCGTTACAAAGGGAATACATACATATTTCAAAATAGCTGAATGTTGTATAGATGTAATTAAGAGATGTAATTACGTAATCTAGAAAAAGTGCAAAAAGCTAGATGCGTTACGAGAAGTTGCAACTACGGAACTTTCGTTATCTATTCTTTTTGACAATGTTCTTCCACAAGATTGAATACGTTTCATACCATGTGGCCAGCATCAAGCTATACCAGCACATAACGCACAAACTATGACTATGCGTCTTCGTATACAAGTATGACGAACAATGAACGATGCAACGAACAGTACTTCAACACATTTGGTATCGTACCATCCATCAACTTCGGTCTTTCTAATTCCTCTATCTTCGACGTATTCTAATAGTGTCGTGTATTCTATTGGATTAACGTGTTTTTAAAAGAAATAATAAAATATTTCATTCGTAAATGGATCTGATAATCGATGTCCCACTTTTTATCTCTGTCTTTCTTTTAAAAAGCAAAGAAAAGAAAAGTTGGGAAGAAAAATTTGAAACATAGGATGATAAAGGCGATCGATTTATGCAAAAAGCGAAATGGCTCTGTTAGAGTGACGAATGCAATTGCACTTTGCAGCTGCACCGCTGGACTAACGAAAAAAGTACGATTATAGAAAGTTAGACCTCGTTAAACCATTCAACTTTTTTTTGCCGTCACTTTCTCCTATTTTCAACTGAAAAAGAGATATGGCCTGTCCCAGTTACGAATTGCAAATAGAAAGCTTATCGTTCGATCGAGATTCTCATTAATAAATCATTCAAAGGATAATAAAGAGGTATCTCAAAACAATTATCATTAATCTCGAACAGTGTATCTATGATGCAAGATCCTCTTAAATTCCTGTATCGTAATTGAACTATTTTATTATTATATAACGATATTTCGGGCTTAAAATATTCCTAAACTAGAAAGTAAGGTGTTTTATCCCTTCATGAATAGAAATTACACGCGATATATTTAGGCTACCTCGTAAAGCGTTCACGTATACTCGAGATTCTCATTTAACCTCTTAATGTCCGAATCTATTTACTCTAATCGCGGGTTATTTCGTATACATGATAATACATGGCGTAATATAAACATGAAAGTACAAGAAAGTACGAGAACTATCAAAATGTAAAAATTAATTTACTGCAAGAATAAATTTGTTAAATCAAACTTAAAAATAAATGCAAAGAAAAGCAAGTAGATAGAAGTAAGCGAAAGCTTGGGAAAATTCCAACTAACCTATATGTACATTGTTATACAACACTCACGAAACTGTTGTTCGAACTGATGTCCATATAGCCACGAACTTTCCCACAAAAATATCACGTTAAATTTCAAAAATGATGTTCCAATATCATCCTCGAAATAAATGCAAAGCTAGCTGAATAAACGTGACCAATAGAGAAGCTAGAAGCCTCCCTGCATGCAAGATCGAACATCAGTCGCACCATCTGCACCATCACACGCGACTGTAAACACCCTCGAAGCATTGCGTCGTCGACTCGCTTTCGAACGGAGACAACAACGCGCTACGTATTTCGTCACTCGGTCGCGTCAAAGTCGAGGATCCATTTGGAGCGAAAAGCGTTCACAAAACCCGGCACAACGTTTCAACGTCGACGATCGACCGACGAATGAACGAGTCATCGCGAACCGCCGGCCAAATCGAACGAACCGATTAAAAGACACGCGCGTGGTTCGAATTGTTCGATGGAATCACGAGCAGAGCTAACACGTTGTGCCGTTAGACCGGCGATCGGAAACTGAATGCGTCGCGGTCTCGGCTGGGACTCGAATGTGACCGAGAGGATTGTTGGGAAACCACCCCTCGAGCCATGGGAGAGGGGGGTAGGGACAAGGGGAAGTAAATAAGGCCTGGGTGGGGGAAAGGAGACGACAGGAGGGTGCTAGTGAATTCACACCGGGGATGCTCGGAGCTTCTGCGCACTATTGCCCCAGTAACACACCCCCGTAAACCAGCCGTGGAAAATTCGAACAACGTGCGAGCTGGAACAAATTCTCTGTTTTCGTCGGGCACTTGTGAGAAGCAGAGACAGGAAGTGGCCGTGTCTGCGGTATGGAAACGGTCAGTTAGAATCTTCAGAACGCTAGATTCTGGGCTGGTTTGGTCGAACCCGAGGTATTTGCTGCGTTGATAAGCTTGTTTCAAGGAAAACGAACAAAGTTTAAACAAACGACGAATATATTGGGAAATACTTAAATATTCTTTGACGTTAGTACGGTACTGTTCAGAAAGATAGATATTTCTATAAAATTTTCCTATTCCTATGTAAAATTTCCTGTGGAAATCTTTGTTATTCTCTATTAAAAATATCGATCAAGCGATGAAATTTGCTACCTAAGTTGCGTTTGAGATAACATACAGAAACTTAGTAAATCAAAGGATAGAAACTTCGGTACCTTTAAATTAGAAAAATCTTCTATTACAACGTTAATATTAAACCTTATATCGTGAGGAGATCGATCATAGAGTAATCATCGAGTTAATGCGTTATCACGGTTAATAACTACCCCGTGAACCCCAAATTCCAGCGACTTATACTTTTCAACCCCCCAGGGTGCCACGTGAAACACAATACGTGGCATAATTGCGATTCGCCAAGCCACTAATTGGTCACAAAAGCATGGGGTTCGGTTGACAGGAAACCCACTATTTAGATTTATCCGGAAGAACGATTTAATTGTGGCCTAAAAAATATACTCTTGGAAACCCCTCTATTCTGACCATTACCACCCCCTCTCTGTTCGACGACTTCGACGAAGGGAGGAAAGTTGACCCTCGCATTATACTATCTGATTTCGAGACCTTCGAGATCGTCTGTTGCGATTCATCCCTCCCGATAATTGAGTCCCCTATCTTGATTGTTTCACGGCAATCAATTGCTTTGTTCGGATGAAAGAGTCTCGTTTGTTCGCTTGTCCAGGAAACTTATCATTTTTTCTTCCCGGTTTTTTTATAATATCACGAACGAATAAAGTTTGCTAAGATTATTCGAGACAGAGATAAGTTTAGCGGAATTTCTGATCGATGCTGCGACTATTCTACATATAATAAAACTTTCAACACACCCCTAAAATTGTCTTGTTCGTTTTAATGCAATCTTTGCACGCGTAAATATCTTTTTAACTAAAATTGGCGCACTTTCTTAATTCTCACCAAACAGATGCAGAAAAATTTCCTGACTAACGTTTCCATTCGAATACTTGTCACGACATTTCTGCAACGTAGAAATGTTTATCAAACTTTTGAACAATCGATTTCAAATTTTTCAATCGGGATACTCCTAACGAATAAAGCTTGTTACTCGATTAACAAGCCAGAAACAAGATTAACAAGATTAACACGATTAACAAGAAACAGAATGAAAGTTCAGTGAGCCAATATTTATCCTAGATTTAACAAGAACAAACCAACGCACAGAAAAGATATCGAGTGAAATAAAATTACCAATACTACCATAAGATACGTATTACAAAATATCAACAACACGTGTACATGCATGCGATTTTTACTCACCGGTCGAAACTCATGTTGCACTCGTTTGTCTCGATTTCCATTTGGATTACAGAGTTTCTTCTGTTTGTCGCTGGATTTTCGTACGAAACGGCACAAAGCAGTTCAAAAAACTTCAGAAATTTTCTTTCTCACCGTTTTGCTCCTTCTTTGCGACGATTGTATCGGTGTGTATGTGTAAGAGCGCGTGTTTGACACTAGTTTCAATTTCGCAATAAAGAGAACGGAGAGAGAGAGAGAGAGAGAGAAGTTTTGTGAAGTTCGAAAGGCACAGAAGAGGACGGACGAGGTTTTCGTCGAAATTTCGTTAAAAATCCGAAGGAGAATAGGGGAGGAGAATGTCGGGATAGGGATAAAGTTTCAATGACCCTTAAACTCGAATTAAGGCAACTGGTTCGCGCACAACGGGCACGAAGCCAATTCGTAAAAGTAAGCTCGAAAGGTGAAACGAAATTTTTCGATCGAAACTCTGCGAACGGTGAGTTCGATCGGTTAAAAAGATCACAGTTTCGGTAAGGCTCTGACCAGTCGAGATAGTCATCTGTACGAGTTACGAGAGCAGCGTGGACGGCCTTTTCCACAAAAAGAAAGAAGAAAAGAACAAGGTGAAATGAAAGCGTTAGCTTATTGTCACCAGGTCGAATTTGGACGGCACTTTAAGGCACGGGAGATGTTTTCCTGTCGCGACAGCCCTACGATTACCGATTAAAAACAATACCGACGTAAATTATTTTCGAAATAAATGTTGAGTAAACGTGGGCGAACGAAGTTACATTTCTCTGTGTTTGAAAACGAGTAAACGATTCTTTCGAAATTTATCATTTCCAAGATTCGGAAAAATAAGAAGATAAACATTTGAAAGAAATTCTATTTCTCTGAGATAAAAATATAATACGTACTATACGCAGTTGAAGTAACCGAAGTCACGATGTAACGGGATTATCAAACGGGAACAAGAAATAAAAAATGTGTTACCTCGAAAAATGCGAAGTACCCAGACAGAGGCAAATCTCGAAAGAAACCTCCAAATTTCCAAACCAAAGACACTGAATCGACACCCAAGTCGACACCCAACGGTGAAAGAAAATTTAAAAAATACTCGAAAGGAAAAGAACTTATCTTAAATCGTAACAAAATGAAAAATCAATTCGTCCCCGAAGAAAATTGGAAAACTAACGACGAAAACAAATCAAAGGACGCGTCGACGGATGATTTTAACAGAGTCAACGGGGACCTTCAACCGAGGATAAACAAATTTCCGTAACGAAAGAAGGAAAGAAAGGACGAGAAACGAACAAATATAGAAGAGCAAAGGAAAACGAATGGAGGAAACAAGGAGATAATAGGAGGAACGAATTTGAAATTGAAACTGAAGAGACCGAGAGAGAACTTTGGTATTCGTGATGTTGAGGGGCAATGCAAGGACGAGGACTAGGACGAGAACAAGGATGTTACCCCGACGGCTGTCGCCAAAGAAGTGATAGGTCTGCGGCCTTGCGCGCGGTACCCAAACCAAAGACACCACCAGAGAGGATGCACATGCGCCGATAGAACGACGTTGACTCAACACGGCGATTGGTCGACACCGATGGTGGTAGTTTTCCTTCTACCCCCACTGAGTTTGAGTCGCATCCAGCGATCCAGCCACCCCTCTTGGGCATCGTCGCGCACGCATACATACGCGCCAGAAAGAACAACGCTTCTGTTGAAATTTCAGTTAACAATATCTACCTATCTTTCGCCACGATCTTCTTCATATTTCTTTCTTTTTAACTTCGAGGGATGAGAATTTGTCTTGATGTTTGGTGATCTAAACGAAGTTGTCAAGTAACATTTTTTTAAAAAATGTATCAAAGAATCATCTTGCAGTACCATTTTCTTCGCCTTTTTGTCTTGACGAAGGGACGATGGAAGTTTTTCTTGGGCTTTGATAATTAAAGAAAGTCGCAGCTCCTTCTCTTTTGATACAACGAATAATTAAAATTTTAAAAACGAATTTTAAAACGAATAGTATAAATTTTGGGAGAACGATACAAGCTTGATTACGATGATTGTTTCGACATGAAAAATAAATGTGACTAACCCAAAGCTATTTCATTAATGAAAACTCCGTGAACTGTTTCTGTATGTAAACCCTGTAAGTAAAATCCAAAAAGAATCTAATATTCCGGAAAGGGGGAGAAACAGCGTGCAATCTTTCGCTTTGGATAGGGTCAATTCGTTCGATTAATCTCTTGTCAAAGGAAGACGAGCTTTGAGATTCCCGGATCAGTCGAAAATTTTCATAACGATTTTGGTAATTTTCTTGGGGCCGAATTTAAACAAGCAAGCGCACAAAAGGTTGAACGAGGATCGGGCTATAGCAGATGAGGGGGTGCAAAGGGATGGTAATGCGAGTTCGCAGGAGGGAGGTCAGCCATCGAGGGGCAGGAGAGTGTCACTCGGGAGCACGACGTGTAAGAGAATGGTCACCATCCCGGGGGGTGAATTGAGATGTACAGGCAATTTATGCAGCGGCACTTTCGTTCGAACGTCAGCTAGCTGACCATGAATGCTTGCAAAACAGTACGGGGATGATAACACCTTGCATCCTTCTCAAGCAAGAATACGATCTTCCTTTCGTCAACAATCGACATTTTGCTCCTTTCTTTCCTTAACCCCTGCCCGACTGAAGTAAGTAATAGATTGATAAATGAAATTATTAAACTGAATTATCATTTCTCTTTGTCAACGTACCGTCAGTGATATATCTCGTGTTTTATATCTCAAAAGTATACAATAACAACAAAATCGATTGTAACTTTATTTCAATAATTTAAGGAGGAAATTGTCGAAATGCCGTTGTTCCATGAATGTTCTGTCATCCATTAAGTGGTTGAGGCGAAATTCAACGAAATGTCATGGTACAAGGGATGATTCACCCTTCTAGGGCCAAAAATGGATTAGTTCCAGAGAAGCAGAGAAGATCGAAGCGTGAAGCAGTATAATATTCCGCGCGAATGCGGTAAAGGCTGTTTTATTTCTTTCTAGCGATACACGATTCAATCATCTCGCAGTTACTACAAACTACAAATCTTCCATCCAAATAATATTTATAAAATCTAAGCAAAAGCCCGGGCTATTACCGGACCTAAAATTAAGTAGAAACCTGAATTTCCTTCGAACGACAGCGTCAGAGATTCAAAGAGAACGAGGGGAAACTACCAGGTTTCGCTATCGAAACACGTTTAAGGGAGCCGCAAGGTGGTCCGAAACAATTGTGAAACACGACGAGGGTGGATACGATTTACTCTGTTAAACGTAGGAGCAAGGGGATAAGAGGAAGGAAGGTAGGAAAAAGGTAGAGCGGGAACACGTGGGGTGGTTTTCTTCAGGGACAAAGCTAAGAACCTCGCTGAGAGTATCCCTTTTTCACGGTTTTTGTTCACTCCTTCCGCGTCTCTCTTATTTTCTCGATTGGACTGTCCCTCTCTCGGAGCCATCAAGCCTTATCGTGGTAGCGTCAATCACTCTCTTCGTATACGGTCCAACTTATCGTTCGATTAATCGCACTGACAATGCGCCTGTCGATCCAACTTACCGCCCGCCCTAAATCCATATGGCCCCGACTTCTGATGCAAAATTTTGTTCCCGAAAGTGCCGCTTCGTCCAAGTCGATACACCATGGTCGAGCTTAGAGATACCGTTAATCGGGCAACGTGACGCGGTGGCCGCACACGCGTCAACCTTTTTAGAAGTACGTTTTCATTAAGCACGCTCGGTATCGTTGGTCTTCGATATATATGGAATATAACGTTTACACATATTCTGAAACATTTCACGCTATTTTTCGACGAACCGGCCGATATATATTTGGAACTACTATGATTTATACACTTTCTTATAAGTAGAAGATGGAACTTGCGATATTGTTTAAAGAGATTTTAAATTAAAAGATAATCCACCGTAGTTATACAAGCGACTATAGTATGAAACAATGTAAAAATTTAATGTTCCCTGCAGTTAACAAAAGTCGATGAGAATTTAACGAGGAGATAAGAAGAAAAAAAAAACGGAAGAGAAGAAAAGTAAAAAAGGAAGAGGGACGCAGGAGCTCGAGGTTACGTAAACTCGCCATCCCAACTTCCAGCCGGTCGTCAGCAAAACCGGAAGTGCTGTATGGATCAGACTTGGCGCGCTGGTTGTTTGTTAGTAGACGACTTTGTACAACAGTTCGTATCGTCGGCGCCAAAATGTCTGGACCATTACCATTGGCTGCTTGTTTAACCTCACCGAGATACGCGTATTCTGAACGGTGTGCTCGTGCATCATGATAAATCAATGTGTCCAATCGCGTCCTTCCTAACAGCCAAATTAGCAGTCTCAAAAGCTCAAATTTTTTTCATTTCTGCGCTACGCTGGCTTTCTGGCGAATGCGATTATTCTGTTTCTAGTAAATATCGTTTAAATATCTTACTTGGACAGATGAAAAAATATAAAAGCTGGAAACGATAATTGGATGTCTGACATCTGCTCGATATTATGAATCTTAACACTTCGTAGGCGATCTGTGTCGCTGGTCACGGTCAACTCGTATCGATAATCGTTCTAAACTCCATAAACATCGGATACAAATAATACAAATTATTCAACAACGATACGCGATTACTGCTGTCATAAAAATTCATGCCCGACAAGATACTGATACGATATATTTTCCGATGTATCTTTCGGATAATAAACTATGCAATTTACGATCGAAGTCCTAAAACGACTCCAATAGCGATACGAAATAGTAAACAAATTCAACGCACGCTAAACGCCGTTCGCGTGCAAAGCACGACAGATGCGTAGATAGATCAACCACCACGAAACAGAGAATATAGATACTTTAACGAGATACGAGCGAAATCAGTCGGCAGAGATCTTCGACTTTTGGCGGCGTTCGCAACGGTTCGTTTAGCACTCTATACTTGATTTATGAAAGATACTATATGGGAAATTCGACAGTATCGACGTATTGCGTCATAGCACTGGATTCACTTTTCACGGACGTTGTTCGTACAAATTTCCAAATAATTCTAAGAACAAGAGACGCCAACTTTCGCTTCTAACCCTTCGAGCCGAAAATTTCAACCTTCCCTCAAGAATTTAATTTCGCGAAACTCGTCCATGCTCTACCTGAACTTCGTCCTCGTCTCCACGCCCCGTATCCACTACGATCCACCAGCTGAATTTTTGCCCGTTCCAAAAAAGTTTCAAGCTTACGAAACGTATACGAAATCTTTTTACGAATAAAAAATCATTGTCTTCTGCGGGTCTTATTAAACTTAATCGGATCCGTGTTGTATACACAGCGAAACCACGGAATCAACCTGCAACCGATTCGCTGAAAAAGGTGCGTGTGACCCGAAGAACCCTCGTTCATCATGCCGGATGCCTATTCAAATTTTATGGGCTATATTTGTCGCAATTAAGTATCGCGTTTTCGGGCTTATGGGCCAGAAGTATTCCATATTGGTCGCAGGAAGGATCGTTCGGCCGGCTGTCTCGCGGAATAGAGATAAATTCGTGGACTTGACGCGAGGGCAGGGTCCGCAGGGCTGAGTTTATGGGATATCGCGGGGGTAGTAGACACTTTCACGATTCGTCTGACTCATAGTCGACCGAGAGGGACGAAGAAAGTCGGAGAAGAGGCCGCAGAAGCGTGTAAAGCTTTACGAGGATCTCGACGAGAAAGCGAACCGGCCACCGAGCAAACGTGATTTGCAAATCGGAACTGACTGCTCGAATCGTTGGTACTTACAGTTTAAAATCGTTTCTCTCTTACGTCGCGGAATACTTCGTTCCTCCTGTGTGCGTGTGTGTCTACAACTCTTGCAGCTTCTTTCTCAGGCACTTCTGAAAACTAATCAAAGTAAACCAATTACTTTTTATCTCTTTATATAATCGTACTTTGTTGCGATTTAGTATCCGATCGATTAAAATATTTCGTTTGAAATAATTGAACTAAGCAGAAAGAAAAGTAGGAACTTAGACAAAATGCCATCGTGGAACGCAAAGTCACAGGTATGAATATCTAAAACTAAATCCTGTCGCTCTTACTTCGAGTAATCGATCTATCGTGTGATTCGTCGGATTTGAAATTCAAAGCCGGTGCGCGGCGTGAGACGCGCGAAAAACGCGGCCACAATTTGAATAACAGATACAGAAGCACTGAATTATTCTTGGCCAGAACAAAGGGAAGAAACGGCCGGAAAGAAATCATATCGATAACTCCGTCGTGCAACGCATCGAGCGAGTATTAACTTCTTCGAGAGGAAAGGCGAAAGGTGGAGGGATGAAGGGAAGGGGAAAATTTTCTCCCGGAGGTAGAGCAGGTGCAACCGGGACTGTTCTGACACGTGACAGAGACGAAGAACGAAAGAAGCAAAAAAGTATCGTTGACCGAGAGAGTTTACGGATCGGCTGAAACGTCAGAGGACCAGGAGAACTCTATTTTCGCGAGACAACAAGCAAGACGGCGCCAACGAGATTTTCGTAAAATTCAGCATCCCCGAGAACAAACATCGAACTCGAAGACGACAATTAACGGACGAAGCTTGTGCAAAGACAAGATGACGAGAGAAAAAGTAGATATTCTATAAAACGAAAGGAGAATCGTCGAACGTTTGGAAGATTTTACGAGTTAGCTATTAACCCTTCGCTACTGATTTCCCTATCTTTGCCATTACCACAGACGCACGGTCTTTCAACTTACTCGATAATTTTATTTATAAAATCACCGTTACGATACACAAAGATTGATTTGATACGATTACTAATCATCGGGATAACCGTAGAAAAAGAAATAAAGAAAAAACGATATGAAAGAAGCACGGATGAACGAAAAGAGAGGACGGTTCGAGAGAGAGAAAAAAAAGCCGAGAGAAGAGATGCAAAGGGAATGGAGAACGCTAGAACGAGGAAGAGTAGGGAAGATAGGAGTTGGAGAGAATCGAGGGAGGTGGGTGCTGGCGGCGTTATGGCGGGCGCCGGGGGTGGCGCCGCGACGCTTTGGCGCCTCCAACGCCGAGACGCTCCGGTGATGTTGGCTCCATATACCTACACATTTCAACCCCCGATGTCGCACCCTCCCACGATATTCACGTACACGTAACTACGTGGCCGCAATGACAGTTCGGGATTCTATTTCTCACATGTACAGGTGCATTTTTCTACCTCTCCCTTGGCCCTTCTCTTTCACCTTCACCCCTTCCCTCTTTGTCTTTTTTTTCTCTTCCTACCTTTACTGCCCCGTACTGTACGTTCGCGAGCGTTGAGAGACTCGTCGTAAGGTCCGAGGACAGAGATGGAATAAATTCTGGATTTTATAACCCGGAAGGCCAGCTTCGGCGTCAAGGTCCTCGATGGACCGCGGGGTGTGGCAGCTGTGCAAAGTTCTTGCACGATCAGTTTCTCGATAGCCTGCTTTCACGTGCTAATCTGGTATTTATCGAGTTAGCGCGTGTACGATATTTCTCCGAAATTTGAATTTGGCAAGGCAATGCCACCCATCGAATTAATTTTACAAGAACATCGGAAAAGCTAGGTTTTCGTAATCGATAAAGATGCTTTCTCTCTCATCCACTATATATCCACTAACAAATAGATATATTCGATAACGAAAATGATATATTATTCGATGTAATCGATTACATGCCTTATTAATATATTTCTCGACCTTTATCTTCGCCCGATGACATCGGTCGCAATTAAAAAGATTTTGGACGAAGACACGACGATCCCTAGCCCCATGAACCGTGTAATTTTTCAGGCTTTCAGGCTCGATTGTTTACAACACCGGTTATTTGCAATAATTTACTCGAGGCCACTTATTCACCGATAAACTTCACTTTCGATAGTGTTTATCGCCGGTAGCGCTGCAATTTCCACGTGTAACGAGGAAGTCTGTCGAAAAGCGGAGGCAACAATGCGCGGAAGATGAAATGATCGAGCCGAACAATATGTAATAAAGGGCCTCTTGGGCCGTCGTAAAAAAGGACGCGAGAGATAACTAATAAAGCCACGGTTCATAACGGGTAATCTTATAACGGGCTTGTTGCACACGTAGCTACGTTACGAGAGACAATCTAACCGGCTGTAAATCCGATCAATCGGCACGCGCCTCGTACCATCCACCCTTTCTCGTCACTCTCTCGTCATCCCGTCCCCGAATGTCTTGCGCGTTTCCACAAAATTTTGCGATTAATGGCTTGCCTGCCTTTCACAACCGATCAATAGACGATCTCTCGATGGACCGCGATTTCGTTGTCGATTCTGGTCTCTGATCTATGGTCTCGGCCGGTTAAAATTGATCTAGGACTCTAACCCATGCGATGTTCGAACGTTCGACGGCTCTCAAAGAAGATACGAGCGAATTTGTGGAAAACGAAGGCTGTCTCGTGGTGAGCTGGGTGAGTGGCCAATAAACGATCAAGCGTTGAATCGATACAGTCTAATATAGTTATTTCGATGCTTCTTACGTTGTCGATTTCTGCAACATGACTTAAGTTTAGTTTTTTGGCGGAAATTTCTAAGTAGATTTTGCCATTTCCTCTTCCGATAACGATTCCAAACAATCCGATCCTTTGCTACGCTATGCTTTATACAGCTCCTACTAACTAACGAGATATGTACCGCTAAAAAAGGAGCAAAACGGAACAGTTTCGAAAAGATCGTCGACGCTAAAAGCCAGTTACTCCTGCGTAGGATCGGAACGTCAGCTGAAATGTTCCACCCTGATCTACGGAGCACGCTAAAATCGTCTAATAAGTTGAGTAAACATCGAATCATTGTTATTTTTATGTGCAGCACACGGACCTCCATTGAATCGATGACAACGGAGTGAAAGGTACTTTGAGCTGAATGTACGGATAATCCATTAGACGCGTTGTAACCTAAAACTGCGCAAACAAGGGTGATCTTGGATTAAATGTGACGCCCGGATGGATCGTGGGGATGAACATACCGCTAGGAAAATGAAAATAAGTCGCAGCGAAACAGGTGAGCGACGATGACAACGAACAAATATCACAAACTAGCAATTTCGATAACCAACAAGGCCATTTGCAAAAGTTTCTTTCGTATCACGCAAGCGTACGTCAAGTATCTGTATAATAATTATTACCGCAACGTGACAACTGAAAATAGAAACGATACTTTTATTCTTAGAGGGATGGGCAGAAGACGAATACTGCTTGAACATTGCACGAGTTTTGCAATTAGTTATTATCTTGAACCATTTTTGTGTAAATATCGTTATCTCTTTGCAATCTCCATGTCGCGATTAATATCCCATCATTTTTCACTTTATGCTAATTCGGCCCTTCCGTATCGATATATATATATATATTTACTTCTATGGTAAAAGAAGCAAACAAAGTTCTATAGTTACAGAGGGTGAATATCAAATAAGCGAAAGTATATCTTTACATTTTAGATACCGATTAGACGTAAAATCCGTCGCTGAGACGCTTACATTTTTCTTTGAATTGATTTACATGCGCCGCAAATGCGTTTCTCGGTACAATCGAAAAAGCAATTAGCCGAGACACTATTTTGCGTTCTATTTAATTCCTATAGCTGCTGGTTTAACGAGATCTGCACGTATACGCATTAATTAAAACGTCAAATGTTCCTGCATCGCTCCGATGAATATCTCCGTGTATAATATAACATGTTAGAAATAATTATACGAGTATGTCCAAATTATACGATACACGCAAGTTTCGGTCGTTGGCTTTGTCACAGAAAAACGAGCCTTACCGAATTTATCGCGAAAGGTCCAGTCCGCAATTTGCGTAACCATACGAATAAGAAATGAGAAAAATCGAAAGCAGACACGAGTATACCTGACGACAACGACTTTATGAAATAAAAGTAAAGCGACGGTATAACGGCAGAGGAACCTGCGATTCATTTCTATTCATTTTCCTATTTACGTTCGTAAAGAGCAATTTACTTACTACACGAGTCTTTGTACCTAAATGTTAAATACTATAAATACTATTAAATACTATAGTTATTTACAATAAATACATTAGACATTATATATACGTTGTACAATAAATATGATATAATTATCTGCTTTCTCTACAGCGTGATAGATAACAAGAAATTCGCTTTCCATAATCTTATCGAAATATCACCGTTGCCTTCTGAACATCAGAAAATCCTTCTTGATGACAACGTTGTCTACGGACAACGATGCACTTTTATTCTCAAGGAGGCAATTTAATGGAACAATCGTCCCCTTTTAAATAAATTCCTTAGCAGTCCGTGTAATGTCGCAGAAAAAGTAACGAGGCATATCGTTGTCTCGACGTGCATCGTGCAAGATCGTGCATTCGTGACAAACAGTGTCTCTCAAACGATGCGTCGTCGAATCGAAATCGATTCATCGATCTTCCTGTAATTCTTTTTTTCTTTTTAAATAACCATTAATCCTGTTACTCTCCTTAACATCAACATACCGAGATATTATTTATTGCTGTTATCAGCATCGCTGATATAGTATACATAAACTAGCGACGTAACCTGTTAATGAGGATTAAATGTAACAAGGCGTATAATTGGTTCCGAGAGTCCACTTCGTCTCAATGTGGTTCACCAATCGCCGTAATGATCCCGTAACGAAGTCGTTTGTTTCCTTCGAGGGAAACGGAGCCGCGGAAAAGAAACGAATCTGAAGGGAGAAATATACGAATATTAAGTAAATGACCATGAAATTACATGATTATCCAAAATTACGCAGATCTTTCGCACAGATAATACGAAAATGTTTGACGATACGCGTCGATGTTGAATAGTGCCATGTATATCGTTTGAATATTATTAGATTCATATAAACACGTGAACCAGGGGTTATCAAATCAACGTTGAAACATTTTGATTTCTATCCATCGACAATATCCTATGAAACTTTCAATGTTTTTTTAATGTTCTACGCATCTTTCTCTATTCTTTTTCATTCTTATCTCGACGTTTTGTTTCCTCTAACTATTTCCCCGTTATTATTTAATCGCAATAACACAGGGATAAATAGTAAATAAGTTGCAACGACAAGAACAAAACGTATCAAGCTCGAATAAAAGAATGCAAATGGAATGTGTAGTGTAATATTATTATAATAACAAGAACAACGATAACGATGACGATAACGATAACGTGATGTAACGACGAAACAGAGATAACAATGGCAGAGCATATGAAACGTCCGAACGCAAAACGTTTACACCAGAGATCAAAATAGACAGTTATCTTTCGTTTCTAAAAGAATTATGTTCCAACTTGTATGTTTCGTTTAGGAAAATATCTGTTCTTGTGAAATTTTTATCGAAACAAATGTTAACAAGTGAACAGATATTTTAGAATCTGTATAATAAAAGTTCCACGGACACAAGTTGTTTTAGAACGTGTATTAAATAAGATCACGTGCGATAGATAAAAGTACCAAACGGACAAAGTACTAGTTTTATACATAACAATATAATAACATATTATTCACGCGTTTATCGAATAGAAGATATGAAAATCATAAAGGATGAACGTTATAAACTGAAATACAATAGCAATCCTATAACACAGGGTCCGGCCAGATAACATGTAAAAGCCGACACGACGTGATTCCTTCCGGGAAAAATAAATTTGATTATTTATCGTACGCAGGTATCGCGCCGATTCTAAACTAAACGCGTTCGAACTTTATTTTCGAAAAACGAACCCTTAAACAGAAAAATACCGGCTTATATTTCATACGAAGATATTAATTACTTATGTCACGATCTTCATATCTTTTATTCGATAAACGTGCGAATAGTATGATATTACATTAGTACAATACTTATATATAACTATCGTGTATGTATTCAGTACATTCTTACTTTCCTAAGCGTTCGTTTCAAAGACAAACACAAATAAGCATTGAACTGTGTATCGTCTATGTAAATTACAGATAAATAACATATTCGGAACATCAATCTGACCGTAATAATTATTTAATATCGCTTCGCAGTACTATTCATCGAATAGTATTCAATATTTGTTATTATAATTGAGAACTTTTTAAATGTCCATAAACGAAATATCTGTTCCTCTTATGGAAACACCTTTGGTTCTACGTTTTACACGTTCTGTTCAAAGTAAAACTTACTTTCAAGAACTTTTCTTTGTCTGTTCTCATCGGACAACTTCGAACGTGACAACGTGTTCTAAAAGAGGTTGTACAATCCATGTTTTAAATAGAAGCTATTAAAATTCTTCCACGACTCTTCCGATCGCTGATTTATGTTATTACAAATGACACGTTCCAAGTTATTCGGACGCGTAACTTGTACCTCCCGAGTATTCCATTTCGGCTTAATCTCAACGAGTCGATGACAAAATCGATTTCACGCGATTACCCGTCATCGCTGGCTGTGTTGGCCGAGGCGCGTAACTCCATTATGATCTTCGCAGAAACACGTGCGCACAGCAACCCTGTAGTTACTTCGTGCACATTGCCTGTATTGCGCGCGCGTACGCATTTCATGCACAAAGAACGCGTTATTTCGAAGCATCGCATATTCTACACGCACCGGACATACGCATGCTTCTATTTATACAGCTCGTACCGGAACTGTGTCTTCCAAACGCACAAACGTGTATTTTGGCCGAGCCAAATGTTTTGTCGCAACCGTGACGAAAATGAATCGATAATCGAAAACGAAGTACTCGGTTCCACAAAAGCGTAATCCCTTTACAGACGCAATTTTTGCCATACAATGACCCACCAGCTTTTACAATGAAACGTTTTAACCGGGCATTTGTTTCGGAAAGAAAAATGATACAAGCGTTCGCAAACTATGAATAGCCCTATGCTATATACACAGATAAAAGATTAATTTCTGGCGAGAAATTCAATTTTATTCTAATTGTAGCTACAAGGATGACGATAATCGTGTATCGTCGTTGTGGGACGATAGAATAACTTGACAAAAGATGAATACATTTCTTTATTACAATGCTTGATGAAAGTAGTGTTACTACGTTTTATATTTATGCTATTTATGTTATCTGTTTCTTAGGCAATGCTAGCGAAAATATTACGTACTCGATGTGTTACGAATATATTACGAATCTATCAATTATTTGGTAGATAATTAGTGACAACGAATAAGTAGATTCCTCTTCAATTGCAAACATTATATCGTTATTTCAGAGTTGATTAATCTGTAAGTTTAATGTAGTATACGTTACATAACAGTTGGACTAACTAATCGTTCGGTTAGCTGATACTCTCATTAATAACTACGTTAAGAAATCAACATTAACATTTTATCGAGGATACGTAGAATTTCTAATTGAAAACGAAGAATTCGAAACGAAACTATCGTATAAAAAACAGTAATAAATCAAATAAACAAGGATTCTAAAGAAATTTAAATTGCCTGTAACGATTTCGCGACTCGTACGAAAGCATAAAGTTAGTTTTCTCGGTTCATTCATCCGCTTTCAATGGCAAGTAAATCAATTCTACGAAATAAATCAAACGCGCGACCGTTCAGCTTACCAGAGTTATCGACAGCATGAATAATAATATCTAATTCCTGAATGGAAGCGTTTAAGCATCGGTAATAATAACTGCATCGGTAATAATGCAATCTTGATTTCTACGTCATCGTCCACAGAAGAAATGATGCATCGATACTTTTATGTCTCTTAGATTGTTATTTCCATATATGTACGTACGTACATATTCTATCTTATTCTGACTACCTACTTTCACATACTACCGATTTATTTAGTCAAATTCGATACACTCTATGTAACTCACAGTCCTTCGTATGATATAATACAATTTTTGGTAGTAGAAAAGTCCCGAATATTTTCTTTCCAACGTTTTAAAATTCTTCCATTAGATATCTTCAATGTACGTTAGACATATGCTTGCCGTCTTCGGTACGTATATTCAATTTTTATATGCAATTTGCTCATGATCATTATCCTGATAAACAAAGACGGAATTTTAAAACTGTATATCTCACAAGCGCTATTTATATAAATAATAAGTATGTCCAAGAAACGCGGATGCTTATGCATTTCAAATATTTAGTTATTATTAACTGATATTTAAGGAGCGAAATAAATGTTTATCGTTCATCTCTATGTCTGTTAGAAAATCAATTACCTAAACATCCGCGGCTTAGCGACAAATAAACTTAAATAGTTGGTGAATAATTTAAATCCTGCGCCTAGGGATTCCTAGCCTTTAACCAACCATGCGTATAAAAAGAACTAGAGATATAGCTAGAATTTAAAACATTTCATACCCGATATTGTTGACAAATGAAGGGAGAAAACAGGGGAATTTGAAACGAATTATAATTAAATTTGAAGAAGTTTGGGGTTACAAATGATTGGATATCGTGCAATTCATTCGAATGGCAATATCCCGAGCGATATCTCCGTTGGAAATGAGTCACGAGGGCTGTTCGAGGCCTTCCGCTTCCGCGAGGCCTTTTTATTCGCGTCGATCGGAGAATAAAGATCGTCACTTCGGATAAACTCAATGAAACCTTAAAGCCGAGTTCTCAACTGGCTCCAAGTGGATCGCGATAATTAAATTGTGAGTCTGGCTCAATTCCACGGAAATAAATCTGCGGAGGAGCATCGGTCACGCACCGCGCGAATTAAGAACTCTAAATCCGAAAGTGCACGGCAAACATAGGAAAACTGTGTGTTTCACCATCCACTAAACCAACTTTTTTCATTCCTTTTTCTATTAAAGGCAATTTGTAATGAGAAAATGTTTCTCCTTTCATCGCGCTTTCTGCCGTTTCGAATTTACAGTTTCTTTTTTTTTAAATAAAAAAATCCTATTTTTTATAAATATACGCCTATATAGTTCTACAGAAATCCTAGCTTGGAAACTTGTTACTATTTCACCAACTTATTTGTATTCCATTGTTATTCTGTTTATTCCGACTGTATCGGACGACTTATCAAACTTAATAACATTCTATAACGTAAAAAATTCTATTAAAAGTAAAAGAACAGAGAATTCAGTAGTTTCAGGTTGTTCAGAGAATTCGCGTTAGAGTAAAACCGACGAAACGAATGCAACAAAAAAGAAAGGAGAAAGAAAAAAAAATAGGCACGCGTGAAAGAAGGGGAATTGCAAAGTAGTTCAATAATCGTCAAAGGCTAAAAATTAATCGAACGTCGCGACTCGATAAATCACCAATATGCTTTTAAAAAATCACTATGACCCACCCGTCAAAAGACCATAAAAAGAGCTATGACAATTTTACTTCGACGATATTTTCAAAGAATTTAAGGTAATCGAACACCGATACGGGACATGTTACGTATTTATTACTACACCGCCGACGAAAGGAGAGTTGATTTATATATTTCCCCCGATGGATTCAAAAAACAAAAAAATAAAAAATGACCTTAAGGGCACAATACGAGAAAGGGTATCTTATCTAAGATTCCTGGAGAAAATTAGGCGGATGAAAAAAAGCGAAGAAGATTAAAAACAAAGTAAAACAAAAGACCCGGTGACATCGCGAGGAATTAAAAACCGTGGCAAATCGTCGATGCGAAATCGGAACGAATTTTCTAGGGTCCCGAACTTGGCCAAACGCAGAAACTTAATAAAGTCTCGTGAACAGTGGTAGCAGATGGGTTTCCCTATTTAACCTCTTACAGCCTGCCTATTGATTTTCTCCGGTCCTATTGTTTTGGCACGTCGCGCATTTAACGAAACGTAAGAGAGAAACGGGAGGAACGAGAGGAGAGCATCGAGGAGAGAGTACGATACAGAGCAAAGTGTTGGCGAAATCTACTTCGATGATCGATTTGCGAAACGTGAAACAAACGGCACAAGTTGATGCACAGACGCACGAGCGGAGAGGCCACGAGCTGTCAATTTGTCGCGATGTTGTGAATCATCTCTATTTCGGGAGACACCCGTTTGGTGGTCCTACCCCCTTCGTTTTTGAGGTTAGCTCGCCCGTAATCCGCCTCGACTCTCAGACGTATACGATCATATACGGCCAAGAGGCAGGTATATGCCTCTAAGCGATTAATAAAGTAACACGGGAGATCGCGTTTTATCGGTGTGAAAACGAGCAGGAACGATTGGAAAAGTCTAAACGAGAGCAGCACGCCCATCTGTCGGAAATCACGGAAAAATCAATAGGAACCGGCAGCATCGCCACCAGCCGTCGGTTTCGCGATATTATCCGGCTATTCGTACATTCTACTCACCGTAAAAAATATCCATAGATAGAAAAGAAGCCCTGTTTCGTTGCACAAAATCAATTTGTCACTTCGGGCACAACCACACGTCCGACAACACTCTTGCGACTCCACCGTTTCAGTTTCGAGCGTTCCTCTCGTTCAAGGTCAGTGACGGCGCGTGTCACGAAAAAATTAAGGCGCCTTGAGTACCCTTTCCGAACGAGACGGCAATTGGCAAACGTCTTTTTTTCTAGTTTCTTTTTTAACTGAATTACTTCGAATCAGAAATATACTCGTTATACCGTTTCAATGCATTCTAACGTATAGTTGCAGCGATATTTACAACAATGAAATTTTAATGTTTAATATCTAATATTTGTAATTGTAATATCCGATCGAAGATTTTAATTATAAAAGGTGCAATAATTTTATACGAGTTATAAATAAATAAAAGTGCTATTATCTTTTGGAAATCTTGTTTCGTGTATTAGGCATAATCGGATTAGTATATTTATAAATACGATGAATAATACCAATAAAGTATATCTTCTTAAGTACTATTACTACATTTCTATTGCTAAATTCTTAAACGTTTTTTTATCTTTACATTGGATCTTAAAGATTCACTCGAAAATCGTATTACCTCAAAATATCAATATTACTATGCTTATTTAGGAATTTGTTAAAAACATTTTATATTTCGTTAAAAATGTTCATAATCAACTGTATTACGTGTTTCTTACTGTCCAATTACGAAAGTATGTACTTTAAATAAATTTAGAAGTTATGCAGAAAATTTCTGATAATTATATCAGCAGGTAATTTTCAAATCACAAGATATTTAATTAATTTAATTTTTCGTTTCAGAAAATTTCAATAACACGATGATCGATAACAATCTCGCGCGGGCCTCGCCGCGCTACGCACTTCCCTGGCTTCGTCCAAATAACTAATCCAAATAAACAGACTCTCCTCTAAAAATAAAAAGAACCAATCATACGCGTGACAAGAAAACACAGCGAACGATCTCCGAATGTTTTGCTTCCTGAAAAGCCGTGAAATCTAACGACGATAAGAGAACGATTTAAAAAGTTCGCTGGTTCGCTGAGAATTATCTCAAAAAATCCGCGAGAAATGATAGATTTCCATAAAAACGTGTTAGGAGGTCCGTGCAAGTTGTAAGTAAAGCTGGAAACAAATCCAGCATCGGGTACAGAATCGAGACCGCACCAAATTTGGTCATGCCAGCCAGTCTCCATTCAGAACCGTGTACGTTTCGTAGTACGCAATGATGTAACGCGCTTTACGCTACTCCGTGTATCGTATTCCGTGAAATCAAATAACAAGAATTCGTTATAAACGAACACAAACGGAAGAGAATCTCCGTCCCGATTTTTCATTCTTCTATCTTGTTTTTGTCACATGCAAATTTAACCTGCTGAGTAATAGCATGAGACTGAAATCCAAAAATATTACTCTCCTTCGTACAGTATGAATGTGTCGATGACATCACGTTTTTTCGTTATCGTATATTACTCGCGTAGTTTGTGTTGTTAAAAAACTGCTCGTCTTTCGTTTAACGAGTTTTCTGGGACGTCTTTATAGTTTGAGGCATAGAATATGCAGAAACGTATCTTACGGTTTGCCAACGGGAAATACACGATTATGTATAATTACACGATCTCTGACCCACGATACGAATAAGTTATAAAGTTGCTAAAGTGTAAGGAAAGTGAACGCCGATGTTATTCGTATAGGTGATATTGCCAATTATTGACAAACTTACTTCTTTGTCGTAAAAAGTCCAATACCTCCGAAAATCGACACTGTCGATTCGAGCCACGCTTAATCACGAACTTCAACTTGATCTGGATATCGTAGAAAAACCGATATCGCACGTATCAAGTACACAGGACAAACATAAATCCTCACGCTTCATTTTAAATCCACTATACAGCCTCTAAAACGAGCCACTCGCTCTACCGCATATACCACTTTTACCAGGCCAAGTACCAGTCGCCAGTTCATTATTCGTTCAAAATAAACGTTCGTGTACCAGCATGATTCCCGTATGCTTCTCCCCTGCGACTTCCCGAAAATCCTTGTTGTCTTCGTTTCTCGTTGGATTATTATATAACGAGGTCGGAATTAAAAGAGTTACGCGGAGAAGCATGACACATATCGGCCATCCGGTATTTATCTACACACGAAGGAAGTGGTCGTCGATTTTCTCGCAACGCGATGACCAACGTCCACGGCCGTCGACACGCCGTGAAATTGTGGCGAATAAAATGACGAGAAGGACGATTAACAGCCTGTTGCTTCTTCTAATCGCGTAGGCCACCCACAAGACGCGTAAGCTCGCGCGTTCCTCGCATTCTTCGCGCGTCGGCGGCACTACGAAAGAAAAATAAACGTAGGCGTCTTTTTCACGTTGTCGTTGTCGCCCAACAGAATGCACCTGTGCATAAACCGGCAGGGCGTGGGCGATGCTCGATATACGTAGCGGGCAAATAGCTCGGGATACGTGGGCACGACCTGCATTTCAAATGCCTCGAGGACAACCCGACTGCGTTTACGTGATTTTTCAACCAGCCCGGAAACTTTAATCACGCTTGCTCGCTCGGTTCGACGTACGATTTATGCAACTTTTGTGTTACGAACCGATCGCAAGTAGAGAGCAAGCGACGATATTACGAACGATATTTTTCCAAACACGTTGGAATTTCCCATTGTTTATAATAATTTGTCGCGATGAATATACCTATGGGAGTCATTCGTTTTTCGAGAAACTGAATACCAATTATGCGATAACCGTGCAAACGTCTCTTGTAAAATACGAAGTAGTTTTTCAAGAAGAAAATCATCAGAATCGAGAAATCTATTAACACGGAAAAAGCGTATTCATAGCCGACTTGGCGTCACGCGTGAAGAGAATAGGAACGGGGCCAGTATTTCGTTGCCAAAATCTTAATAATTACCTCTACTTTGTCGTCGTTACAGCAACGTTACAACTTTAACAACCGATTCTCGTCCGACACATCGTTTTTCAAATTATATTCGTCCGTCTTGCAAAGCTCTGTAACATTTGCGCTTGTTCCGTCGATAAAAAATAGACAAGTGGTACCAGGAAACAAAGAGAATCGTTTTATCATTTTACGTGAAAAGGTTATTTCGTTACGACACGCTTTTACAGGAAATAAACGTAATACATTCTGCGAGTGTTCTCGGGGACTTCGGAAGTGTGTATTTGAGAAACCAGGACAAATCGACATCGATTGGAAAGTGGATAGCACGAGATAAATCTTGCGCTTCCAGCGTCAAAGAGAAAAGTTTCGGTTGGACAGTTGCCAGGACGGCGCTTATAATCCAATTTTCATTCATTTCTGCTTTTTTACCGCACGAGGAAAATGTTTTCTCTCTTGTGGAAAACGTTAGCCTTGGCCTGCCTTATCATCCGTTTCCTGCGGGGACTCCAAGATGGAGCAAGCACCGCTCACGTCGAGCTGATAGTACAATTTTATGAGTATGTTAGCGTTTCGTTTAATGAATAAATTTTTATTCTACGTTCGAAGGTTTGTGAAATTTTTATCGCGACAAACGGTATCAACGTTAATTGGAAAATAAAATTTATCGCACTTCCTAAGGGTATAATATACTTCTCTTCAGGGCCTGAGTGCACCCTAAAAATTACAAAATTCGTTAAATTTCGCAAAGCTGAAGTAATATTCAAGCGGTACTCGTTTATTTGCCCTGCTGTTTGTTCTATTTTGCTTTATGTTGCGCATATAAAAAGTATAATATCACCGATCAATATGTTACAATATGCGAATGTATTAATAATGATAATTTTGCAACTCGTGAAGTTATCAAAGTTTTCACAAAGTTCTTATTGCTCGCTAACGAAATTTTTTCGCACTTTTTCCATAAATCGTTGTCACGCGATTAACAATCATTCTTTATTCCTTATCCTATTTCAGCAAAGCAAACACGGAAGACCAAGCATCCATCTCCGAAGTCCTATCTCGATCAACATCTCCATGTGGCTCCTGGAACCACGAATGAATCAGTTAGTCAGGCGATCGCCAGGCAACTCATTTTTGGAGCAAACCGGCAGATACTAGCACCGTTCCTCGGCCCTTCAATGGCAATAAATATAGGAACAACCCCCGGAGATGCCTCCATCTAGCAATTTCCCGCTCCTTTCTCTCTCGGACAAGTTTATCACCCCCTTTGTCCTATCCATCGTTCGCGATACACCCTGTCGTCGAATCGTTGCTACACCCATCCTAGAAACTTTCTCCATTATATACATCTCATGTACCTAGGAGAAACTTTATCGAGCACCGAATCAGATTGATATCGGTGGAGCTAGATACATGGAAGTTGTAAGAATGAGTCAACTACCCGAACGTCTGCCCGCTAGCAAGCATAGCGTTCTAACGTTATCGGAGCATTTGAACCTTTTCAGGGGCATAAAACGTCGTTATTCCTTTTGTGACAGATATGCTGGCAGCAGGGTCGTTTCAGATGAAATCGTCGAATAAAATTGTTTCTACGATTTTGCTTGCGCACGATTGAGAGATACAGCGTGAAATTTTGAAAGTAACAGAAATTTGTCGCGGACGTCGAAATTAGCGAAAGACTTTGCTCGATTGTGTAACGTGCGAGGGTTTCGTATCGCTCCAGACAATTTTTATCAATTGTGACATTCTTCTCGTTAAATAATCTCATTCGACGATTACGAAACTTCTATCTTGGCGAATGTCTAAACCATGATCCATGATCCTAAAGCTAGATCGTTGTATCGTCTTTTTGTAGTGATTCGATGATCAAGTACCCGAGCCTATTCTTATTCTGAAACTGATCTCCTAGACCGACACGTGCCGTTTCCCATTCCAGGAACAGAATATCCGCCATCGGCACAAGCTACAAGGTAGTTTTCGCAAAGAAGAGAAACAGTCTGCAGAGGAGGATGCAACCAGATATAGAGAAATCGTCGGGGGCAGAGCAACGAGGAGAATAGATTTTATGGGGGAACTTCGGAAGCCTGGAACCGGGGGTCGTACTGGCGGTGGCCATAAAAAAACTAGGCGCCCGCTTCAGGATACGACGAGATAGGATATGTTTTGCCAAAAGCTGGGAAGCGTCGCGACGGCGCCAGGAAGTCTGGAGCCAATGTCCCGGGCTCTCCTGGTTACTGTCAATTCCAACTGACTTCTATCCCAGAAATTCGTCCCAAAAACTACGTCGTCGTTGTGTTTTCGCTTTGCGATAATTCTTTATTATCGTTATATTTTTCGATAATATTATAATTCTTCCTCTTGATTATTTACCGCGGATGATACATAATAGCTTTAAAGAACGAATCAATGCTGTGTTATTCGTAACATAATTTTTTTGGCATAAATACTCAAAGCAACGTGAATTACTTTTTAGAAAAGGCAAAACCGTCTCACTACTGTTACGATATCGTTAGGAAAATCCACTTCTGTTATCAAACTATATTTTCCAGTGCACTTGTGACAAAAGAAAGAACGATTCTCTCGAGGGAGAATCGTAATTCGTTCTGTGGACACGGCGTTTCACGTGACGTTTAACAATACAGGAGGATTAACCACGAGCAAAGGGTGAGGGACAGAAAGAATTCTATACGCAGTGGAGGGAAAACTTGGCAAAGTTTCGTACGAAAGGGTGTTCCTTCGCGTGCTACTGTGCGAGTTCATCTCCGTTTTGGATACAGATGATTTATGAGCGAGACGACGGCAAACGATGGACATAAATCCAGGAATAAATTCATTTTTCTGAAAGGTTTCGATCGTCTCCGTGCCAGATTATGGTCTACCCTACCCACTGCTATTGCTTGAGATATGTAGATAAGATACAAGTTTGCATTATGCGAGCCAGGGAATAAATACGTCTTTCGAAGGATAGTTCTCGGAATTTATTCGAGGAATCCATTTATCTCGATCTGTTTATCTGTGCGAACTGTTGCAAGGAACTTCTCCACGCGAATTCGATGAGTCACAAAGACGACGAGTATCCTTGTAAGTCTGTGCTTTTTCGCTGAACGTACAGCAGAAAGAAGATTTTCAGGTGAAGTTCCCTAGTCTGCAAATCTTATCGCTACCTTTTAAACGTTTCTTATAATTCTCCAGTTGTTCACAGCGTTATAATCTACCAGATATACACTCGTGGTAAAAGTGAAATCTATTAGAAAGTCGCTTCCCTACGAACCTTACACATCGGTCCTATAATATTCATCCAACACAATTCGTTCGTATTTAGATGTTTCTACCTCATATAGTTTACGATTTTCTCGCCGCCGGAAGAAAGGGAATGCAGATACGTTACAAGACCCTAAAAGAGTACAATGGAACAAGCCCTTGCGAGTTCGGTCGAGGATGATTCGACAAATTCTCGATCGTACGCGTGGGGGATGCGCACCGAGAGCAAGAACGAAGCGTGTGCGGCTATCGAAATCACCATAAAAAGTTACCCGTGTCTAATGCGGCAACCGTGAATCGTAAATTCGAAGAGAATTTATGCGTAGAACGATTTCTGCTCGAGTTCTCCCTGATGAAGACGATGATTTATAACACGACGGTCTTGGATATTTAACAACGATGTTTTATAATCACTTTGACGTTCTACGATATTCGTTTCTCTTTATTGCTTGGTACAGAGTTTAAGAGGATTTTCGATTATGGGTACCAAGTATGTAAATATAAGTTATCGTTTTAATAATATGTAAACTTCAAAATGAACTGGATGAAATCAACAATTGAACAACGATAGAATAAAGTTGATACGATAAAAGAGGCGATCGAATAAACACCGAGCGTGCGCATTTTCTATAGAATGATTAGCGTGGCGACTTCCGGCGGACTCCCTGCGAACGACGAGTTTCCGGAAAAAGCATCTCGCTGACAAATGACACGTCGTGATTCTCTGTTCGTCCAAGCGGATGTGACGACGTATCGCTAGCTTGTCTCGTCCCCCTTCTATCTCTCCGCTGTTTCTTCCCTTACAGATTCGTTCTCCCTTTTCGTACGCGGTCGTCGTTTTCGCCCGACTGACTTTTCAGATTCCATGGAATCATCGCCCCCTTGGTCCCCTTGATATAAAAATAGCTGGCGGAACCGGATACCGGAAGCGCGGCAGGGCACCACCCTAACGATACAACGAAAATCCAAGAGCCATGGAAACCAAGGAGCTTCCCTCGAGTTCTATTCCGATTTGTATCCATGGGACAGAGAAAAATTGCATCGAAGTGTAATTAATTCGAACGGCCCTGCCTCGGTAGATAGTTCGTCGACGTCGTAAATATCCACGAGTTTCCTGATAATTAATTTTGATTAATTCCATTTCCGTTAATGCGAAAATAATAACGTAATTCGCGATCGATTTTTGCTGCCTAATATTTTTGGTAAATAAGATCCGAATATTCTTGTTCGTTGTATATTTCATTTGTTCGTAATGTGATAATATGTTATTATCTACGAATTCTCAACTGGTATCGTCGAGTCGTGGATTACCGCGACAGTTCGTGTTAAGTAAATGACGGTGTGCCGACTGACAACGCTACTATAAACTGGTTTGTTACAGTTGGTCCCTATTTCCATGACCACTGTCTTAAAAGGTATCGAGGACGCGTTACTCGAAACGATAGACGAAATGGAACCCCTGGGGTTAATTAAATCAGCGAGAATCGTCGCATCGTTTCTGTACGCGCCGTTAAAATTATAAACTCGAATTAGCACACGTGTCGCTCGTAATTTGGCTCGTTACATTAACTCCCTCGTATAATGCATCGCGTCAAATGTTTTAACGCAAGAAATACCCCTAGCGACCACCAAAATGAAATATCACATAGTATAATTCGTCAAGCATAAGTTGAAATCGTAAGAAAATCTATCGAAACCTTACTACATCTTACGATCGTTACGATAATTGAGTTTATAAAAACTGTTCCTTTATCTTGATCTTTATCTATGTCCTTTATTCCACGGCTGAAGTAATTTCATGAATTTCTTCTTATAAAGAACGATCGATGTAATTGCCTCCGAACGAAGTAAACTTTTTCGACTGAACACGATAATGTTACGCTACTAAATTAGCTTGAACAACAAAAAATGCAAATAAATGACGGCAGACGTGGATTGCGAATGAAACGACTGTTAACAAGTCCCTGGAGGAAAGAAGGAAGAGGGAATTGCTGGCGCAAACTGTGTCGAGGGTGTTAACTACCGTAGACGAGATACTTGACTAACCCCTGGCATTTAAATCGCATCGAGCATTTGGCCACACGGTGCATTAGTCCTGGTAGAATGATCATGGATATACGAGCAAAGGGATGTATCGTACCGGGTGTGGACTTAAGTAATGAACGTGTTCACGGGGTGCGAATATTAAATTACAAGTGCTCGCGTACGGCGCACCATAACGCAATATACATATACGGCTACACGTAATTCATCGTATCGTTTGCTTCGTATTGAGCTTCGATACCTTGCAATACGTATGACTCGTTGCTTTTTCAAAGTTTGTATCTTTTAAAGATCCTAAGTAACACCTTTCTTTTTCATGCCCATTCTTTTCATTCTGTTCTTCCATTCTATCTTTTTATTTCAAACTTTACCAACATAACTGTGACAATCGCATCTCGTTATAGCGTCAGTGATGTTTCAAAAAGTTTGGCATAGAATGTTCTATGGTAAATGTTCGAACACTTTCGAGAGTCATCGTGTATCTATAGATAAAGCACCCGTCCTTTCGAAAACATTAAATGGGATACGAGTATTCGAAAGCTCGATAGAGCGAATACACGCGAACGGCGGAAATTCGATCATGCCATTGGCTCGCATTTTCACGAGTTTCCGCGTCCAATTTGTAGGATATATAGCTGGCAGCGGTGATCAGGTCCCTCGGATCGTTCCTGCACCCCATAAATATCCAGAAACCACATAAACTGACCATTCTGAGTGGCTAGCTTCCATCTACGTGCGTCGAAATTCTCGTGAAAGACCCCCGCCGGTAGAATCGCGTGTCCACGAGAGACAAAAGTTACTTACCCTTGCGGCGAGCTACGCAGGATACACCCCACCTACAAGGGGTTGCTACGTACACTGGCCAGTGTACACAAACCACCCCTGACAGGACCGAATAAAGAGGACGCTCCTCGACAGATTACTGCTTAAGTGGTTCGATACTCTCCTCTTAAGTAGTCGCTACTTTGTTTTCCTCGGTCGTCACTTTGCAACGGAGATAAAAGCCTACGTTTCCACGTTCGGTGGTTCGTTCTCTGTAACACCATAATGAATTATGTATCAACGAGTTGCAAAAAAGAAAGAGAAGAAAGAAAAAAGATAATAATCAATTTAGGGTATGAATATTCCGAGATTTTGCACATTAAATAGTAAATATATAGAGGTTTATGTGTAGGAGAATGATCGATCGGTGTTGTTTAAAATAATAAATTAGTATACAGGCTATATTCGCTAACTCATGTGCCGCTATAGATATCTTCATTTCGCGTACGTCAACGTATTATCGTTGCCATATCGATCGTTTAAATCGCGTAATTCGTACGAAACAATTTCTTTGCTAACTTTGTATTCGCTGTCAGAAAGATTAAAAGCTAATGAACATTAGCATGAAAGCTATACGGGAAAGCGAGGAAAGTCTAGTACCCCTCCCGGTGACGAAGGACGATTAATAATAATTAAAATCGAATTCAGTGTCCAAAGACACCCCTGTAAGCCGAGCAAAAACATCGTTGATCTATGATTCTCGTGAAAGATTATAAATGTCATCATCCCTAGTGTTCTTTCTTGCTCAATAAATTCTTATTGTTCCTTGCCCGACGAACCTTGACGAACAAAGTCTACTCCCGGGCTTGCGATTCCATGGACGATCAATTTTTATGCTTTATCGCAGAAATTTTCTCCCTGAGAAATGGAAAAAATACGCGATATCGTCGACAATCGCGAATGGTATCGTATACATCGACATCGTAGTATCGTATGTATTGTTAGTTTGTATAACACCTTCGCTTCGCCTAAAGATGATCCCAGTGTATCCAATTTTTGTCAATCCCCCATTGTAGGTTCGTACATATCGTACAAACTCCATTACCCACTCAAATCTGCCAATTAACATTTATTCGTTACTCAACACATTCGTTAAACGAATAAATTGCGCGTTAATCGTCGCTGCACAATCCAACATTTAACCAAACTGAACAGATACGTAATGAATAAAATTAGGGGTTGTTCGTCGTAGGGGTTGATCCTAGCAGGAGGAACGATAACACGATCTCGACAAAACGCAGGCTTCCCCGCTCCCGTATGAATATGACTTTCAATCGAGCCACCCCAAAAGTGCAGCCGAGCTTTTAATCAATCGAACCGATAGACGCGTTTTGGCAATTCGATCAACCAAATCGTTCGGTGAATTACGTCCCCGACTATCCTAAATCATCCTCCTTGCATCGGGACCGATTACATAAATCGCGCATTTCGTGTATTGCTCCATTCTATACGCCTCGCTTTCGTATATAATGTGTATACTGGGTGTTCCGTAAAGCTTGGCCTAAAGTTTGTAGTTGTCGAAAAAATGAGCAGTGGAAACGTTAATTCAGAGTATCGATCTAACGAGTATCAAGGAGAAGATGAACTGTACTGAATGTATAAAAAATAAGCGTCCTGGCCGCTATCTAATATATATTAAAATCAATTTTTATTGCATCGTATAGAACTCGTTTCAAACAGGGTTGTTGAGAAGCAAAAGATTTCGGAGGAACCACAGGTCGCAACTCAACCATTTTCTTGAAAAATGACGTAAAGTTCCATTGTCCGCTGCATTGACATTATTTACAATATGTTTACACCTCGCAATTAGATAAAGAGCAAATAACGTGATATTAACGAAGAAGCAGGGAATTATTTATTATGATTTCGTATTATTATAAAATTAATTACTGCGTGAAGGATGTCCTACAAGCACAGGGTAATACTAAAGGAAATGGTCGTCACTTTAGAAACATTTCTTTTTGAAATACCGTGTATATTTGTATATGTAGTATATTGATGTCTATTTGTACGAATCTATTAGACAATCGTCTCCACCCTTGCAGATGCACGCACGTGACAGAATATATTTCGATTCGTTATATTCTCGATATTCTCTCTGCGATTCGCACTATCGATGATTGGACACGCAGAACTGAATTTCTGATTTATTAGGGTGAATCGCGCACACGAGACATTTGTTCGAGGGAAAAATGAAATTTAAATGAAATCTAACTTATAATTGAATCATTAATTTGATTTCTACGAATACAAATTATATTATTGTTAACGAATTGAAATATTAGTAAATTCCCGTATATATCGATAAGCAGAGGCGTGGCATTCGTTTTTTTTGATTTTGTTACATGTATTGATGTTGATTGCAATTTTACTTCTCTTTCTTCTCTTTTCTCTTCTTTCCTTCCATTTCCACCCCTCTTTTTACTTTGTATACCCTCTTTGCCGATCCTCCTCTTAAAGGAAAAGCTTGTTATTTTTTCTACCGTTTCGCTTTCTTCATCTACCCCTTCACTCTTTTTCCTTCTATTTCAATTTCTAAATAACATTGTGAAATGTTCATATCCGATTTAAGATATTCGACCGATATTCGGAAAATAAAAACATAACATCGTCATGCGCATCAAGCCAAATCTATTCGTATCTTCTCCATAGAAAATAAATTTAAGTTTATAAATGCCTGACATATTTTCATTCTCCCCTATGCATTTTTTGCAGAGTTTGTCATACTATCGAGTGCGACACGCCATTATATCGCAACGGGGGTAACTTTTGCTTACACAGTAAAGTGGCGATGATTTTTCTCTAAACTGTTATTTTAAGAGAGGCTGTTTTTTCATCTTTCGCCTTCCCAATGAATATCCATTTCGTTATGACAACAATCTGCATCTGACATTCGACGAGACGATATTTTCAAAGAACATTTGAAATTCTGAATCACATTTTCCAATTTAGTTATATCTGTATTAAGAAACATGCTTGTGGAAACCTTGGTGGTTGTAACTATATTTCAATTTTGCATAACCTAGGGAAGAGTTCAAATTTAAATCAAATGGCAAATTTGGCAACGAATAACATAATAGGGAGAAAGAAATTTACCAAAAGCTCCAAAATAGAAAATTATAATAACCATTCCGTTGGTCATTTCAGCGAATCCTCTCCATTAATTCGCAAAAGCATCGAAGCGTCCTCGACAATTTTAATAACTCATGGTCATCGCATAACACCGCCGCCGCCAGTTTCCCCGTCAGCCATAAAACACTTTACAACTTTGCCAATAAAAAAGTTTCAACAATTCAACCCCCGTTCAAGCAGATCAATATCGGCTAGCGTGCGATTGGATCGTACCGCACCAATCGAGACTGTTGGCCGCAACAAGGGTTGAATTCTGCGGATTCTGCGCCACTAGATAACCGTTCTTATTGGTCACATTTTCACCAAAGGGGCTGGTACACCGTATCAGGGTGAAACATTCCCAGAAATGGACGATCCGAGTGAAATACAGCGAATTTCCAATTTTTACCTCACCCCTTACCGCGTTTTCTCGAACGCCCAGCATCTACGAGTACCTCCACGTCTCGATGAGCTTCTTTTGCTTTTTTCCTTTTTTTTTTTTATAGTCGAAATAGTCCGTAGAAGAAGATACGTCATTGGTTCTTCTTCGTATACGGAAGATGTGGCAAAATATTGGGTAACTGAATTTGGTACGTACTTCTTCGTATTTCAAGGTATTGTCGTTAGTCAAAAATGAAACTTATCTATGAAAATTTAAACAAAATATAACAATTATCTATTATCAGTTTCTAGAACCGCTTATTCATTTTCACATCTGGCTTGCGCAATGATAAAGAGATATAATATCGTATATTCTGATCTAACGTGTTGTATCCTCGACTTCTGGTACTGCTTATTCGCTTTGCATTTCAATTATATCTGTTAAAAGACGTGTCAAATTTCTAGATTTGCATACAATATTTACGAATATAAACAACGTCCGTACGTCTGTATCTTATCTCACGTATCTTACGTGAACATTTTTATCGAGCACAGCGTTGCATATATAAGTTGAAATATCCGTTATAAAAAAGATAAAATAGTATCATTTTTTCAGCCATATGAAGACAGCGTACTTATCTCATTGCAAATAAGCGTCAGTTTCTCTTTCCAAAAGCATCGTTTCAACTTTCATTGAATCATTCGCAAAATTTAACCACGACGCGTTTTCTCTCTTTCGCCTCGTTTGACACTGATTGTTACAAAGTGTTTGAGTGTTCGCGAATGAATAAAAGATAGAATATTCGAACCTATAAATCACAAGTTTCGTAATCTAGAATTTATGTGACTTGGCTACTGAAACTTTTAAAATTCTGTCATTGCGTTATAAATTCGAAGAAGCAAATTCGAAGAAGAACTCTGTCTATGACAGTGGTTCCCACAGGGTGCGCCGCCGCCGCTAGACTAAGTACTTATCTACGATTTTTCAGTATTTTTAATTGTATTACACATCTCTAATTTACTCCAGTCTTGATACATATAAATACCTCTTCCGAGTAAATTTTACGATCTATAAACAAAGTGGATCAAAATATTTATACATTTTCTAAAGTACGCTGTGATTAAAGAAAGTTTGGGAACCACTGATAAGAAAAGAAACACTGAATTAAATAATGTATAACTAAATTAGAAACTTAATGAAAACTATCTCAATATAAAAAGCTACAAAATTAATATTATGCATTTGAATGTATTCTATCGTGAAACTTATGTTGTTGTATGTGCGAATTTTTGATACCGAATTAATAAATTTGTTGTTCCATAAGAATGTTAATTTTAAAAAATATTACTTTGTGATATACAACGTTAAACAAATATTTCTTTAGGCATAAGTGCCTGATAAATGGAATAATCCTTAGCGAAATCAATAAAATTAGTAATCAAATAGCTTTAAGCTGATAAACAGAGCTGGACAATTCTATTTAAATAACAGTTTTATTTAATAGGTAATTTTTTAAATTTTGCTAAAAGCTTTATTAATTAGTTATGAAGCCTCACCGTTTTTCTGTTTCGTTGTTACGTTATAGGTTATAACCATGATACTTTAATTTACGCCTCTTAATATTTCACTTTTTATCTGGTTTCCTATACCGTTTCATCAGGGAGCTATATAGTACGAAAGAAAATTATATTTTATTTGTAAAGGAAATAAAAATGCAACTATTTGTACAAAAGACATTTGATAAAGTTTAACATATAATGTATGTTTTAAAACTTTACAGAATAATCACATACCCATATCCAATTCTTCAAAAATTGATAAAAAGACTCAGCAAAACCGTTGTGCAATTTATTACATTACTCGTTACATCAGATTTCGATCGATCGCTTCAATCGTTTCGAGGATTATGGCTGATCGATATATCACTTACAATTAGCTTTCAAATAATCGCAGTCTCGTGCAAGTTTCTTTGAAGTTCAACTCGTTCATTAAACTTCAAATCATATTTTTTCGATTAGTAATTTTATTATCAGATATATTTCATTATACATTTACAATCTTCGATAAACTTTTACAAATGCAATAAGGTTGACAAGAATACCGAGTTTGCGGATAATTCGAGTTTGTTTTTCTCTACGCTTCTACTCGATACACCATATACACTTACAAAGTACGTATTCGATTAATAAAAACTTTTCTTATAATAGAGCTTCGGGGGCGTAGTGATTGTTCGACGTCGCTTTCCCACTCTGCCTTTTTACTTTGAATTCGATAGAGCCATATTACGGGTTTCTTATTTTTAATTTTAAGTATCTGACACGTTAGAAACGTGAAACTTACCTACACGCTCGATCGCCTAGGGGAATGTAGTACCAGATCGACAAATATCATAAGTAATATAATAAGAATCATTGGACTTCTTGGGGAAAAAATTGTCTCAGCTTCCGTTATTCGATATGCCAATTTTCGAAATTTGTATATAAACATTTATACGTTTTTTAACGTTACGATAAATCAATATGTAAAAAAACAATTATTTTTTAAAGAAAACTAGTTAAAAAAAAATGTGCACATAACACAAAGTATTTCTAATGAACGACGATAAAAGAATATATATCGTACACAACCGTCTAAACACAACAAAATTTGTCACATTCGAAGATCACTGAATATCGATGAGATATTAAATTATTTACCTCAATTTCGCGTCTACTTTCTGCCACTTTATATATATCTATGTCTATGGTTTACAATGACAAGAAACATATGACGCGTTGAGAATTATATTCAAAATGACTGAATTATACCAAGCTGAGCATAATTAATGATTTCTTTTTTATCATACTTTAGGAGCATTGACTGCTCCTTATCATATCACGTTAGGTCTATCGTGGATGAAGAATGTGTTTATTGTACAAATGTTCAGCAAAAATGCACGTTTTACGAATACGATTAACAAGTGATAAAAATATTAAATCAGTACGCAAAGGTAGAAATTTATCTTTATACCCTTACTTCTGTACTGTAGGATTGAAAACAAGCATTAGTACAACTTCTTCGCCTGTGCTTCTTTGTTGTCTCTGCAAACAAAAAGATGATTTAAGTTCGATAAATATGGCTACATCATCTATGTAAGACAAAGTAAATATTTAAAATAAAGCAAATATTTACCGGTACATGCTGTACGCTAGTAAAATTATCATCTGAACTGCCACAAAAAGTAAGAACATCGTTGTTGTTAAACAGCTCGTTGTTGGACAATCTGTTCCACCATTGTTTACTTTAGTGCTTATTTGCGTAATATCTCTTTTTAATGTATTAAGTCCATCTCGCATTTCCGAAATAAGTGAATGATAATCGTATCCCATCGGCTGCACCTATATAATATTCATTTTTAGTTGAAAATATTACTGGAAAACTATCAAAATTAAATGTTAATAAACACCTGAGCGGTAGGACTTCGAGCCTGATTATTAAGAATAAGATCAGTCTTGGAATGCACCTCATTTATATAGGATTCTATTTGTTTTGCTGTACTTATTATATTTTTTTGATTATTTAATACAGTATCGACTTCTTGTCGGCGAATCGTATCAATAAGCTGTATTTGTCCTGGTTGGCCTCCCGCTTGCACACCTACTTATTTTATAGTTGCTAAATTTCCTATTTACATTTATGTTTAATTATCGATAATTCAACAAGACCTTACCACCAACTTGAAGTTGGGATATTAAACTTAAAGATCGCTCTTGTCTTCCAACTATTTCGTCGAGTTTCCTATTAAGTTCGCGCAGCGCATCGAACATTTGACTTTGACCAGAGAAAATTTGTCGCAATTCTCTTTGATTATCAGTTTCAAAATATTCTACAAATTCCTCTTTCTCACGATGTTCGTTTGGATGATCTCTGTCGAATTAAATTATTTTGTGAAAACACACCTTATACTTGAAATATGCTTGTGTAATGTTCTTTACCTCCTATACTCTTCTTTCTGTTGTTCCAATTTTTTCTGGTAATCCATATACTCCTGACTAAGCTTTTGTTGTTCAAGCTCAAGAGATACTTTATGCTCCTCAGTCCTCATCTGACCAGTAAGAAATAGAGAATGTGTTAAGAAATGTGAAACATCATGGTCATCGGCCAAACCACCTTAAATGAAACATTATAGAAAATTGTAATTATATTGAAATAAAGATTAACTTGATATTCTTCTTATAATAAGTACCAGTAGCAGCAGAGACACCAAAGTACCCTCCTTTTGGTAGAACAACATTTTCAACTCGGAAACATATTTCATAATCTTGTTCATTGTTTGTCATACCATTATGGAATAGCACCTTTAATTAAGCATTAAAAATTATATGACAAGTACAATAGCAAATAAGAATAGATATAAATTTATAAATACACTTACTGTTAGAATGTTCTCATAATATTCAATTTTTGCTCTTGTGGCAAATGGCTTATTACGAAAATCTCTTAAGCAACCAGCAGATAGCTGTGTTGTACCATCGCTATATTAAAATCAAGGTAAAGAATCATTCATTGAAAATATTAATTAACACTAAAAACACTAAAAAATATAATAAGAAATGCAATTCACTTAGTATGATCAAAGCTTTCTGTGCCATCATTGAGGACTGCCATGATGTAAGGGTTGTTGTGTTTATTGTCATTGTCAAAGGAGTCGAAAAAAATTCCAAGACCTTTCCATTGATCAGAACTACCAAAGACAGTGCCATTATAAGCACCCTTTTCAGCAGTGTACCAAAAGGCTAAACCATCCGCTCCAATTCTTCCCCTTCCTGTTATTCTGAATATTAATTCAACTTCCCACCAATTAAAGGTAACAGGCTGTTTCACCCATATCGCACCTAAATATTATTTTAAATTCAAATATTATACCACTTTTTATTAATATAAAAGGATTATATTATGTTAACTTCTATTGACCATATGCCCGATATAATAATATTGGATGTCATATAATAACTACCAAGTGGCAGTTTAAAATATCTTTATTTGCATTAAGAAATAATCTTTATTATGATTTAAGAAAATTAAAAATAGAAGTTAATAAAATCAATTTTTCACATACCTTTCTGGCTTCTCAACGATGGAGCAACTCTAACGTTTTCTGCGCTAGCAATTGCATCTGAAATAAAGATGATATTTGTTGTAAATGATAGAACAACAAAAAATTACTTATAAAACAATATATGATGTACCATAAGTTCATGGATATGATAATAAACTTCTATATATCATAACATTGAATTATAAAATTGAATTCCTACGTATAAAAACATATTTCGAACAATTACCTGTGTTTAAATGTTTAGAATAAACTAAATTAGTATTTCAAGTGTAAATAACAACATGTACATGTGTTGTGATTGTTGAAATTTCATCAAATTTTACCAAGTGAATATCATCATTTTAATGCATAAATTCATTCAAGAGCATGAAATTCACTTAAAATTGGAATTTCTAAACAAAATAATAGCGTTTTCCATTTAAATAATCAAAAAGCCGACTATAAGAAAAGAACATACGGCAGTATTTTATAACACGCGTAATTGGTTAGGTTGATACTTTACTTACTTCCTCCGTATTCCCAAAAAGGCACGCTCCCATCTTTTTGTGCGAGATACGGTGGCTTAAACGAGTATTTATATTCGAATTTTCGATGGGGTGTCTCACCGAGAACCGCATAAATTACACAAAATACATGAAAAATTAAAAGCCACCTCACCTCGGCGGCCATCTTCATTTCGACTGTTGAATCGAAAGTAGATTGACCGTAGTCGACTCTGCAACCAGTTAAAACGATTGGTAGTACTCTCTATGAATTCTTCTTTTGATTGGTGTATTACCAATGACGTGTCAATTTTGTAGCCATATTTCGAAGACTTCACCCTCCACTACTGTTGTATTATTTTACTGCTATTATAACTTTTTATTTTCTTATGATATTCGACTTGGTAAAAGGATCACATAGAAGTTTATTAGTTTCCTACCATGAGCCTTATGTTTCTCTGTTGTTTGAGGACGTGTCATAGAGAAACATGGCGTTATAATGAATCAAGTGTCCGGTAGATTTAACAATGAATAAGGAATTTATCAATGAACGTCATTCATCTAGAATTGCACGAATGCAGCTTTTGCAGAGTAAACAGTTTTAAAAATTATTGATAAAACTCTGTGACGATATATGATTCAACTATAGATCCTTTAGACAGTACAAAATAGCATATACATTGAGGAATTTTTTACTAAATGTGTTAAGTACATATATATTTTTAGTATTCTTATTGCACATATTTAATTATGTAAAAATAAAACTGTTATATCATTGTTGCTGATAAAGCGAAAGTTTCGAAATCGCTGATGTATCGCTGATAAAATTTGCTTATCCTTGTATTCGATCGTATCTTTAAATTTTACAAACTTCAATATGTACAATACCAGAGAGAAAATATAATCCCTACGAATATTAACAAGCTTGTTTCAAATATGTATGTAAATAGTTCATGCAGACACAAACGTATAATTTACAAATCTTTCAAATATATTGGAGTATATGTAAGTATATAAAAAACTAAAGCATATTAATATTTCATATGATTATTTTATTGTTTCTATTTTCTGTTTAAGCAAAAAGGTCGATACAATATATGATACGATATGATACAAAAATCAGCTATTTATGTAACTTTTAATATGTACATATCTATTTTTTTCCATGTAGAGAATGATAGGGAATACAAAGCCAAATACATACATTTTCTCAGCTGATTTCAGAACGCAGCTGTTACCAGTTATTCGATGTGTAATCTCTAATAGTGAACGTCCTCTTTTCCATATATCCGTCTCCAATGGAAATACGTTCAAGATGGCGTCGCTCATTGACAACTATGAGCAACAATACGCCGTTTTGACAGCTGACATTACTGCAAAAATTGGTAGAATAAGAACACAAAGCGGCAGTAAGTACGATCAAAACAGAATCATAGTGGTGCTCTTATTGTGGGGCACAAATCGTTGTTTTTAAAGCGAACACTGTCTATCCTCTGGCATTATTAAACAACAATAATCGATACACGTGACGTAATTTACAGATGAGAAAAGGCTGTCCATTCAAGATGTGGATAGGCAGATCGAAGAGGCTCAAGAACTGGTAAAATGAAATATTTATTTTGTTTTCTATTTTAAAATCATTCTAATATATCAAAGTTTCAATTTGCTAAAAAATGCCGAAAGTTTATATTTTCAGTTTTAGGGTTAGAATGAAATTGATTTTTCATTTTTATTTTGCATATGAAAATAAGTAGAATGAAAGGATCATATATTTTAACGACAGTATTTAATCAAAGACCGAATAACTATATAAAGTTTTGATAGTTTCTGTTGTTCTTATGTTTGACCTGTAGCTCGAGCAAATGGAATTGGAGGTTCGTGGGGTGAATGGTGCAGCACGTGATCGCTTGCGCGGTCGAGTAGAGAGTCATAGGGCAGAATTAAAACGATTGACACAAGAATTTCAATCAGCCAAAAAGGCAAAGGATGAAAGTATTGAAATAAGCAGGGAAGATTCATGGGAGAATAATATTACAGAGGACCAGAAAAAAAGATTATTAGATACCTCGGAACAAATAGACCGCACGGGTAGAACTTTACAGAATGGATATCGAATGGTATTAGAAACAGAAGAAATTGGTTCTCAAGTATTGAAGGAACTGCACGAGCAAAGAGAGACGATTCAAAAAGGAAGAGCAAGGGTAAGATATTAGTTTGATCTTATATGTATATATTATATAAATATACATACATATATATAAATTTGTTACTGTTACAATGTTATTATTAATACGATAATATAATTTATTTGTTCTAGTTACGAGATACGGATGCAGAGCTAGGTCGTGGTTCACGTTTACTCTCGGGAATGATGTTTAGAAGTCTTCAACAAAGAATTATTTTAGCAGTAGTGGGATTAACGCTTATAATTGTTGCTTGTATTGTCATGTACTATAGCTTTAAATCTAAAAGCTAAAGATGAAAGTAGAACGAACGTTTTGGTCGGGAGATATTGGTTCAGAAGCCATATTTAATATTCACTCAATTTCAGGTATTATGATTATTGAATACAATGTTTGTTAGGGGATTATTAAATTACACACGAAGGAATGTTATATATCATCCTTTCATTGATCTTTTCACTCATTTGGAGCATTTAGTATCATTATGATTTAAGCCTTCTATGCTCACTAATGTTAATCACAGTTCCGTATGGATTCAATATATATTTAATGTTACCACACAAGAAGAAACGCTTAAATATGACAGAATTACGTCAAACAGTGAGAGAAAAGTTCTAATGTATTATTAATAATTATAAAAAGTTAATCTGTCCAGCGCCATATGTGAACATTGTTCACAGAAACGGAATTTATTAAAATGTTCCCATGTATTTAGAATCATCTTGTAGTACGTTTTTAAGTTGTCCGGTTTTGCAATCTATTTATTACATTAATCTCAAGTTCGTTTTACACATTGCACATATACCCGATTGCATTTTACGGTAATAAATGATTATTCGTTTTTAAATATCCTACTTTGTACTAGATCATAATTCAGAATTCATTTGACTATTGTTATCGATAAAAATATACATCTATAATGTACCGTTAAGTGTGTCATAAAGGCGGTAATAATTTGTATCAAAATACAGGAATAGGGAGACGAAGAAATCTGTAAATACACGCGACAAATATCAAAGGATGACTATAGTCAAGAGAAAACGAGACGCACCTAATAATAACACATTTTATTATAATGTTATCGATTATCTAAATAGCCTAAACGGTGCTTTTCTTCTGCTTTTTTTTTTTTTTGCGCCTCTATGTAATTGTGAAGAAAATGATATAATAAAGTATCGCGGGGTAACAAATATTCGATGGCGGAAGTGATTTCTCTATGAATGCGACGCAAACGTGTCTCGATTTTTCGCGTTGCTGTTCTCGATGCTAAAGAAAACAGAATCAAAGACAATGCTCAGTCTAATCAGTCCAAATGTCGATAGAGATCTTCTATCTGCGGTTTGAAGTAGTCTTTCAACTGAGGTCGTTTCATTTTCAATGTTGGTGTAAGAAGGCCATTTTGTACGGAGAACGGATCCGGATGTAAATAAATGTCTTTCACCTGATATAAACAGAAATGATAGTATTGTATATAACTTTCAAACTGCGTCAATGATAGAAGTTACTTCGAAATTATTTCACTTTACAGTAAAATTTTTATCCTTTAAACGTTACGTGAGCGGTGCGTTTAAAGGTCTTGGATACTTTAGTCGAAAAATATTTTTAATTGTTACGTCGATAAAAAAGACTTTGCTTTTTTGTTTTCCTTTATGCGCGTAAACAAATGAAAGCAAATTAATTTTTTAAGTAAAAATATTGGCAGATTTTTCCCACCTGTTCGAAAGATTTGAGACCGGCTTCTTTTCCCCACGAAAGCATGTCGTCCATGATCAACTGTTTGACTTGCGGATTAGCACATAATACGCTGAGTGTACCTGGTATACCGTTCTCCACCGCCCAACATTTTACAACATCCACGTGTGGTATTACTATTCCTACAACGCAAGATTTTAGGGATTCCCCGTGGAGGAACACTTGATGAACATATTGACTGCGTAAATAAATATTCTCGATTTTCTCTGGAACTATGTACTCTCCTTGCGAAAGCTTGAAGGTGTGTTTCCTTCGATCGATTATTTTAAGTGTTCCGTTCTAGAAAGAAAGAATCGTATTAATTTGATTAATTCAAATAGAAAATATCGAAATAGTAATAAAAGTATAATAGTAGTAATATTCTGTTTGTAACAAAAAATTAATTCGGACTTGCGTTGAACCAGATGTATCATAAGAAATATGTTTAATTATATCGTTTCCTCTTACAGGTAACCACATGCCAACGTCACCGGTATGATGCCAGCCGAATTCATCGATAACTTGAGCGGTTCTTTCGGGATCCTTGAAGTACCCTACGAAAACGTTGGTTCCTTTTACGCACACTTCGCCTTGATTCTTCTTCGCAAAGTATTCCATTTCCGGAACGTCCACCAATTTAATGCAGCAACAAGGGACTGGTGGACCTACATGCTCTGGTACATGATCGCCCTATAATAATAACGCATAAAGGTAGATAAATTCAGATTCTCGCTATTAGATATCGAAAACATTTTTAGCTAATTCTTTAATCGTATTTTTAACATTGTACGTTTTTAAACTGATAATTCATTCGGGCAAATGCTTCGTAATTACTTGAAACATTCGCTGCAAATATTGTTAAGCTGCTGTGTAACGTGCTATGTAAATCGAATAAATCTGCAAATCAACATACGTACGAGAAATATGTAAATTTGGTATTTTTGTACGATTGCAACAATAAGTCTACCAGTTATCAGTTTAAACACTGAAGTAGAAATTATAAATTACGAATATCTTATCTAACTTATATAATTTACATCGAACTGTTCGTTATAACGGAATGTCAGTTACGATACATAGTAAAACCATATTTTACACAAAACGGCTATTTGTTATCGCGAGCTGGGCAATTATTTATTCTATGCCATCACTCGGCATTACGCCGTGTACCGTAGTACGCCGAGTATTTTACAAATGTTCTCTTTTTAACGTAATTTAGACCATAATGACTTTGTACAGAGTGATAGAATATTTGACAGTAGTTGTAGACGCGTATGCATACATATATATTTACACGGTCGATCGTGATGATTTACCAAGTGACGTGATTTACCACGTGCTTTGGCGCGTGGTTGCAACATTTTTTTCTCGCCGGTCTGCCCGACAAGAATATACCTATGCCCGCGTATAAATAATAGCTGGTTTCGTCTAGCCACGTATAATACATCGATACCTGTAAATATGCCAAGAATAGTGACCACGCGTGTCACTTGATCGTTGTTCGATTAAACTCGATCGAAATCGAACGATCTCATCGCGTGTTCACCATTGTTTTCTCGACTTGTCTCCACTCAGAGGCTATCAATTCCAACCAAGAGAAAAAATCAGTTTTAACAAGCGAATTTTCCATCGAAATTAAATTATTATTTATTATTCGCAAATCAAACGCTGCACGAATCCTTTGCGTAAACATCGTATTTTAAATTGACGATAACTTTCGGATAATTTATTTTTTTAACACAAAATGGCTTGCTTTTCTAGTTGGCTGAAATCTGTAACCCGCGATTTATAAGGTCAGCGAGTGCACGAGCGATTTATTTACGGAGCATTTATTGACCGGCTCTTTCGCCGTAGAGATACGGCTATGTATCCGTTTCGAGTTGAAACGTCTGTTAACGTACCCCGTTTATTCCCCTCATTGCATTCCATTCACTACATGTATACGTATAGTATTACTCGAGTAAGAAACGGTTAAACGACAAACGTACTTCGAGGTAACTGCGTGTCTTCGATTGACACGTTCAGCTATGTGCAACACGTGGAATCGGAAGGAAGAGAACTAATTACATATCGTTTAAAAAGGTTTCCGATTTAACAAATTAATACTTTTCACGATAAGACGAATCGTAGATTCAAATAATGGTACCATAAAAAATTACTGGCGTTAAAATTAACTTCTTGTTAACTGTTAGTCTGAATTATCTTGTTTACGTCGAGTCAAATGATACATTTATCTAAATTTCTGTTTCACGTTCCGCGAGCTACCCAAGTAATTAACTAATTAATCTCTTGTTAGAGCGAAACATAGAAATTAATTGTTTCTTTAGCGGGTGTTAAGCGCCGAGTGTCTAGTACCATTAACACCGATCAATGATCGATCGCTTAACGCACGAATTAATCAAGTAAAAAAAAAAAAAATATGGAAAACTTAAAGCGAAATTTGTGCGATACACTTAAGGACGTATAAACATTTACAGCCCAGTGATTAGCGCTTGAACCATTCTAACCTGGACGGTAAGAGTGATCGGTGCACCGCACTCGGTCTGACCATATCCCTCGACGACTATACAGCCGAGAGCGCATCTGGTGAAGGTGAGAACGTTGCCCGCTAATGGAGCAGATCCAACGACCATCAGCCTCAACCTGCCTCCTGTCGATTCCTTGATCTTCGCGAAGGCCAGCTTGTCCCACACGCTGTTGTTCCTGATGATCCCTTTCTTGATCTCTGCCTCCTTCGCCCGCATACCCAGGCTAAATACCAGCCTCTTCAAGCACGAACTCTGAAGTTCAGTTTGGACCTGCAAAATGCCGATTGGTGACTATGCCTGCTATATTTAACGTGGTTGATCGAGCGATCCAGCTTGGTGGTGGACTGTTTTCGCGAAGAACACTGGCAACCGGCGGGTGAACGAGTTACAATAGAGCTCCATTTATATACCCGAAAAGAAATTTTAGATGATGCTCGATCGACACGTTCTTAAAGTGAAACGAGATCTCTCGCTTTTCCATGTCGGAACAGTCGAGCATAGAAATCGTCTTTCTAGAGCTGTCAGCTCTGAAATTCGAGGAGTTTGCTCGAAACGTTAGAGATGGAGAATCGATCTTTTTGATGTCTCTGTACTAATGAGACAGACTTGTTTACCAGGGAGTTCAATTTCTGGCTTGTACGGTTGTTACGGTTTATTCCAAACCTACTTTCGAAATATTTATTTTTGAATCTTAACTGTGCGTGAGTGGACGATTTCCTTGAAGAAAAGCTGTTTACTGGCATCGATGAGTTACGTGATCGCGCGATGATACGCCTTCAGAATGCTCGTTTGGGTAGTTTGTCAGTTTTGTGTAATAGGAGATTTATGGAGTATAGGAGCTTTATATAGATTTTACATCTGTGTTTCCGTTCCATATGGTTCCATATGGTAATTCGAATAATATTCTAATAAATAAATAAATAAAATTTGATTAATATAATATTGAATAATCAACGTATTTTCTATACAACTGTCATCGTCGTTCTTTGGAATCAGAGGAAAACATCGAGCCTATGCTAGTCGATAAAGTGCACTTTCAAGTGTTGCATTAATTTACGGCTCTAAGTAAAATCATGCCATCTGGCTATTTTTGCGAATATATTCGCGCGTAGCACATTCAAGAACAGAATAGAGTTATGCGTTTTTGCACGGATTACGTGTTACGAACGTGTCGAAAGCAGTAATCTTTATACTAGATATTAAAATTATCTCGTTGAAAGATAAATAAGAAAATTGCGATGTCTTTATAAATTCTCGTTAATAGGCTGTATCGCTGTGTCAACTGTCAAGTCTGGTATTAATCGTAGCGGTAGCGGATTTTTGCTGAATCTAATATTCGAGAAATTTTGTGCTAAATTTTATATCCATTCTTGCTCCAATTATTATTATTGTATTTCGATTTCATCGAATTTGTGAAACGAGAGAAAATATGTGTACATATTCATTCACATCGCGAATTTGATACGTAGATTTATTATGAAAGCATAAAATGCACGAATTCCATTCATTCGGGATATCAGGGTCACGGTAGAAGATGGAACTGCCTCTCCACCTGTTTCGTCGCGCTATCCCTGTCATCCTCGATCTGGTTCTGCCAGTACTGTCTCAAAATGTATTACGTAACATTGACCTTAATAAAATGCGACTTTATATTCTTACGTGTGCACTTCGTGTCGATGTACTATCGCGAAAATATTTTCGTTTTTAAAGCGCAAAAATCTTCCTAGAAAAATATATATGGAATTAAAATCTGCAATCGATTATTCTTGTGTTATCGAAACTCTTTTAATTTCATTCGTAATAGCAACGAGACGAATAGGATCCTATCCGGCGTAATTTGTTTTCAAAAAGATTTGTAATGTTTGGAAGTGAACGAAGGTAATAAATCTTTGCTAACAATGTTTAAGTTTCCATAAATCATCGAATGCTAAACTTTAAAAAAATAAGCTTACCATTAAATAAGAATCGTTTAAAACGAAAGAATCATTTAAAATATTATCTGCTGATTCATACGTTTCTCATAAGTCTCTTGATCCTCGTAGACTTATACTCGATAGACCAAGAACCATACATTTACAACTAAAAGACCACTTTCTGTCAAAGAATATGTAAAGCGAAACTTGCTAATCCCGTTTGATTAATCGGAAGCTGAAGGGATATCCATAAATCGTCCAAGTAGTTGCAAACGGAATATAAATCGATGTATCTTTTAACAAAAAATTTTTCCTAGACCATCGATGATCTCGGATAGCTACGATACCAGTCGTCAAATATATGTATATTCTAAATTTCCTAAAACGCAGCTTTTTTCGCAAAGATTTAAGACACTCGTAAAACGAGTACATTTTCTCGCGACATGGAATACGTTAATCGTCCATCGATCTGAAAATAGACAAGGAAAGAGGGTTTATTATTTCGACCGTGAGCAGAGATACGTGTACGTAGAAGACATTCGCGCGAAACAAACACATCTGGATAATTTCGCTAATGCAACTGTCCATCAAACTCGAATGTAGCCGAGGCGACTCGTGATATTCGTCAAACTATTTTTAGCCACCGGTACAAGGGGAAATTCATTAAGCGTTTCACAAGATGACCGATCTTGTCTGCCGATAAATTGTCCGGGAATAAATTACTTAGCGCGTATTCTTGCACTCCGACACCTTCGTCAAGGGTAAAAATATCACTTCACTCGTAAATCGCTACTCGTTGGAGACGAACGAGTCACGAATTCCACGACTTCCGTGGGACGCGATTTCCTACGCCCTACGGGTTATCCGTCCTTGCATCTCGATGAGCACACTCTAAAATATCTTTTTCGATTCTCCGGTAACTTTGATCGCCAAGAATACCACTTGAACACTCGCCACTACCACCCAAATGGTAAACACGGAATAGAAATTTTCTAAACACATCCGCGTCAAGTATTTTGTTTAGATAATTGTATTTACGGCTAGCGGAACTTTTCGTTTAGTGCTATTTTCGACCAAGTGCGTGGAAAAGTGTTTTACGAACGTTTGGAAAAGAAATATCAGAAGGGAGGCACAAGGTTTCGTGGTAAGTAGTAATAAACATAAATTAATCTCTTCTTCGAACAGTTACACCTGTCTCAGGATATTTTAAGTTATAAGTTACTAAATCACTGTTTTATTTGCGTAATTGTTTTTACTTGTTTGATTTATGAATATAATTACGAAGGCGAAGCGCAAGTGCGCGTTTTTCACTAACGATCTGAATATTGGTTATTTCGAAAATCAACTTCCATTTCAACCACACCGGTAATTACCGTGCTGGTTTCGTGGCAAATTGCGCGAACAAAACTAGAAACAATGGATTCGGTGTATATTTACCAGCGTCAGGTGGTAGCAGAATAAGTTGGAAACAAACAGGTACGAGGTGATTGGGAAATGGGTAAATTTCGTAAGTGGTTGTGCTCACCTTGTCGTACATTCGATTCAACAGTCTCGGCACCGCTGGCATCACGGTAGGCCTCAAGGCTTTCATATCCTCGGGCAACCTTTTGATGTCACCGCTGTAGAAACCCACGGACGCGCCCACCATGTACATGCCGTTCTCGCAGCACCGTTCCAACATGTGTGCCAGGGGCAAAAAGCTGATCATCGTATCCTTGTACGAGGGCCTGTGCTCGCCTAATTGTATCAAAACCGCGCTTATACTCGCCATCACGTTCTGATGCGTCAACATCACGCCTTTCGGATTGCCCGTGGTCCCGGACGTATAGCATATGGTGCACAGATCCGTCGTCTTGGGCGGAACTTCCGGATGATTTTTTTGGGCACCGATACGTTCTACTTCCTCGAACTTGAACAACTCGACGCCGCGGTTCTTCGCCCTCTGGTTCGTCGCTTGTTTCGTCTCTTTTATCACCACCATTTTCCTTAGACATCTGAAATGAAAGACAGTTATCCGATCGGTCGAGTCTAGTCAGGGGATAAGCGAGATTCGGCTTTGTTTGCACGAACTTCTGGATGTACTTTATATCGATCGTGAAAATCTAGTCTAGTTTATTACGTTAAATCGAAATTGCGGTAAAAAGTCACGTTGGTTTAGCGTGCCAAGATGTCTCAGGACATTGCACGGAAACGTTTAAATTTGTTTGCGATACCACGCGAGATTTGTAAATCGTGTCGCGCGTCGATGCTGTAAAAAATGCGTTTATATCGATTCGTGGCATACTGCCACTGCAACAACCCAACTATCACGCTCTCGAGTGATCGGAATTGTAACTTGTATCACTGTCTGGTCGAAAACACGTTGAAACGTTCCGTCTTCGATTCTTTTAACGCAAGAGGCTTACGTTCGATAAAATTACGCTTCTCGAACAAATTCCGACAAAGGGCACGTACCTCGGCGCCTTGTCGAGCAGCAAATTGCACTTGCTGTCGTTCTCGCAGACGACTAAATTGATCTCAGCCTGGTTAATGATAAAGGCACAGGCATCAGGGCCCAGTGTGTCGTACAAAGGCACTACTACCAACGAGTACGTGTAGCAAGCCTGCTCGGCGAGGATCCATTCCGGACAGTTCTGACTGTAGAGACCCACGAGTGCGTGCGATCCTGGCATCAGCCCCAAAGACACTAAGCCAGAACCGAAATTCTTCGCCCTGAGCAGGGTCTCGTTGTAATGTAGCCACTGGTACGGTTTGTTTGGTCCATCCCGCCAGCCAAGACAGGGTCCGTTGTCTGTGTGTCAAGAAGACCAGCTAACGAATAATAACCACGTACGTCCGGAAGAGGTCGCGCGTATTTACGAAAATGAGAATTTGTCAAGTCACGCGTCTATCGAAATTGTAGTCCCGTGTGACGAGATAGACGCGAAAACGAGACCATTCGCGTGTTAACGATTCGCAAACCAAGCTGGGATGAGTTCAAACTTACTGGACTCCTTGGCGCCTTTGCGGAAACCATCGTACAGAGTCCTTGTATCCTCGTACAAGAAGCTCACGAACTTTCCCTCCTTGCTGTCCTTATAAAACCTCGACACTTTGATCAGGTCAGTACCCTGCAAAACACACACGTTTGCGCACGTGAAATCCGACGTATGTTTTTCATCGTTATATAACGGAATGCCAAGTGCAAATCTAAGAATATCGGATACGTCGTGCGACGGGGATATTGCATGGCACGTAGACGCAATGGGGTGGTACGTCCAAGTATCGACCCGCCCTCGAGATCACGAAACCCCTACAATGGAAAGCGACCGTCGCTCGAGCTTCGTTCTCCTGCTTTTCCTTCCACCATTCTTCTACCGCCTTTGCGACGATTCGACGTCGCCAAGTCGCTTGTGCAACAAGTCTGCCCACCTACACACGCGCGTGCTTCGACATCGGACAGGCTGGCCCGTGGATTTCATCAGAACCTTCTATGGCCTAATGCGTATCGGCCATTTGTTGAGGGGATAAACCAGGAGAAACGGTTTTGTATCGCGGTTATCTGTTCACGATTTTCTAAGATCTAACTTAGCATGCCGTCAGGTGGTCCCGAAGATGGTGAAGAACGAAAGTTAATGGGACGGTTTGAACAGGGAACCGATCGAATCGGAGAACTAAGAAAACACTCCACCTTGACTGTGTCGGACTGATCGCTGATGTCGATCGGTGGTCGAAGAGGCGGAGGGGAGAAACAACTGGACGTCATAATCTCGAGACGATCGATGAACGCTGCACAGAGAAAGCGCGCTGCACGAGCGGCCACGGGCCGACGTCCTGCTCCTTTTCAGCTGAAGATCTTGCCCGGGATACGCACGGTCACTTGAAACGAGACGAGGGCCCGTACAGGCCACGGGATCGACACCACCTCTTCAATGTCGGAGCTCACCTCTCAATCACTTTGCTTGTCAGAAGTGCTACTGCTGCTGCTGCTCCACCGAGAGGAGCGGCTGCTATCAGTAGCTCGCACATAAGACTAGCTGCTCATCTCTCTACGACGATCTTCGACTATATTTAAATATAGTGGACCGCTGGTGGAGCGAGCGTCGTCCTCAACAGCCACCGAACTTGTTGGATGATCGCCAGCGAAAAAATCGATCAACCCATCGGACTTTAACGTCGAACGAGCTGGCTGAAAGCGCTCGTTAAAGATTCTTCCGTGAACGACGACAGCCGCTTTTTCAACCACCACTGATTAATGTAAGCGTTCCAGTCGGTGCAAGCGATTTAAGAAGAGTCAATATCGATCAAACGTTAGACGTTAAGTGTGGTTTGATCTTCCTGCATCTGCGTTTTCCGACCAGTCGCTTTCGTTGATGCTTGCGGCGCTCTACAGCGGCTAAGATTGATTTACGACCAACCGAATTGAATTACGATTTATAGAGACTAAATATAACGATCGAAAATCGATCGAATTTTTATCAAAGGTGTGTCAAAGGTAACGTACTATTTCAAATATTATTGATCGCCCGAGAGCACCCTAAAAGATCGGGATGGGACGTACAGACGTTCTTGGAGATGATGTTGGTGATTTCCAAGTGTTTGCTTTTAAAAATAAATTTAACAGTTATAAATTAGACAGTTATTATGACGACGATACGATGATAACATTATGCCATCCTTCCACGCTGTGGATCTATTGCCTAAGCTATCTTTCCGAGGCCTATCGCTTCAATCGATACATACTTTGAAATCTTCCCAAAATCAACGTTGAATATAGAGAGGAATATAAGGTATCTTGTTTCTCACAACAATGATCTTAGTATAAATATAGTTAGTTTGAATTTCCTAATTAATCAAAAAATCCCATTGTGAAAATTAACTCAAGGAACATGTCATATAATTGATGTTTGGACCGACTTGCACACCGCTATGATTCATAGCGCACCATCGAACTCTCGGACTAGCCTGGAGGTCGAGTGGCAGTCTGTCGATGATAAGGACATTCCAGCAGCAATTTCGAATCCCTCCTTCCCATTGGCAGTTATTTAAAAGCCGTCCTTCAACCTCACCCACCGGCCAAGGATTCGTTGGCAGTTGGATGCCAAATCCGATCGACTTCGGTTCGAAATCATCCAATTTTTCACTCTTTCGCGTCGATTTAAAATCCCTGAAACCCATCACCAAACCCTCCAGTGCTCTTCGCCATGAACCCTTCTCAATATATCTTCTTACTCTTCGTTGGAACTTTCTGTGTCTATGGATTGTGGAAAACCAGTTCTCTTTCCTGGCGAACCTCCACGGTACACGCGAAAGCGTCGATTCAGTTCGACCTCTCCATTCCATCGTCTTCTCCATCCGTTTTCCGTCGATTCTCTAACAAAACAAACAGAAAAACCATCGGCAAAAGTCATAAAAAGTATCGTGGAGTCGTATCCAAATACATGCTAGAGCTGTACCACCGCAGATCAGACGTGGACATAGTTCGAGCGTTAGAACCGATCCATGTGTCAGGTCCGACCAACGAAGGAGCCAGGATTCTGGTATTCTCGATACCTCCGATCGACCCAGACGAAGCTCTAGAGGTAGCAGAGTTGCTCGGCGTTGTTGGATCCATTCTCAGAGTGCGTTTAGATCATACGGACGCTTTTGGAAGCTGCAAATCGAGGAGGGACGATAGTTGGAGGGCTTTCAACGTTACTTCTGCAGTGGCTGCAAGGAGTGGTAGTGCCGTCAGATTCCGAGTATACGGTAGAGTCGGTTATCATCCTTGCGGAGACGGCCCAATCTTGTTATTGAGCTACGCCAAAGTGAGGAAGAGGCGCTTAAGGCGTTCCATTCAAGAAGAAGAGACGGACGAAGACGACGGTCCCCGAAGAAGACGTAAGAATTCCTGCAGACGACGATCTCTTTACGTAGACTTTGCACTGATCGCGTACGACGAATGGGTCGTTGCTCCACCCGGGTACGAAGCCTATCAGTGCTCTGGGAAGTGCTTTTACCCGTTCGGCGATCATCTTAGCCCCACGAAGCATGCGATCGTGCAGACGTTGGTACACGGTGCTCTCCAGGCTATCGAGGGCGGCAGCAAACCTGTTGGCAGAGCTTGCTGCGTACCGACGAGACTAGCGCCTACCAGTCTGCTTTATCTGGATGCCAGTGGAACTTTAACTTATCAGTACGGCTACGAAGACATGGTTGTTGCCGAGTGTGGCTGTCGTTAAAGTGTTCAAAATATAGGTTTAAAATTAGGCAATTGAGTAAGGAGAAAATGAATTTTTATGAAAATTAAGATAGGTTCTTAAAGATCGAAAGAAAAGACATTTTTTAATCCTTATATTTCAATCAATTTATTCCAACGATTTACTTTGCGTTTCTTTATGCAAGATCAGCTTTTATACCTCTTATCTCATATTCCGACAAATAAATTAAAATTTCTCCATTTAATTTAGAAAATGTATAAACTTTTTCTGATTTCCATTTCTCTTCAATACATTCTATAAATTCCAGATCTGCCTTCTTCCAGCTCTTCCTATATATATCATAAAATATAATATCTTTCAACACACAATATTCTCTGAACTAGCAATATCTGAATAAAAATATTCCTTGTATAAAACATGCATTACATTAAGTTTCATAAATTATAAATTCATCAAAAAATAAGTAACTCGATATACTTTTAGCTCTCTACAATGTATTAGATATTTCTTTGCTTGTTAATATCGATTTTAAAGTAATATTTTGTGTACTACTCATAGATATTTTGAATAAAATTGATGAGAATCGTTATAGCTTCTACGCTTAGCGTATCATTTAAATATGCAAAGCACGTATGTAAAAGGCTATGAAATAATTCAATTATTAAGGGTCATTCAACTATAAAAAATCGAATCAAAATGAGTTGCAAAACAAATAGCGTTGATAAAAGTGGAACGAGTTCGAGCAATTTTCATCGGAATAAAATTTCTTTTTCCCCGTAAATCGTAAATGTACCGAGTACATAAATTATATAAATTATAACAAAATAGAAAAAATGTAATTACAAAATACAAAATTACAACAAAAATATACCTATACAGTTCCTTTTCGTGCAGCACGCGCGATTCCCTTTCCTCGACGCATTGCACGATACACGATTGGAAGAAGAAGAAAGTAACATCTTCGATAAAAACTGTCTTCGTAAATTCTATAAAGTTCTATGTCAAACTCGAACAGTCTTTATCGATTAACTGAACACCATCGAGCACATCTCGTTATTCTTTCTGTTCAACAGATAAGACCTCCCAGGATTATGCAACCTCATCCTCCTGGTTTTTCTCAATTTGTGCCTACTTCCAGCTACCCTTTCAACCTTATATACCTGATACTTCACCACGTTCTCTGGTTGGCTAAGTCTCATGCACAGAGATACCGGCCCGGAAAAGTCTACGTCGGTGGCCAACTCCAATTTCGGTTCCATCGACATGGAGAACTCAGCCATGCTCTGCACAAAGTCGGAACGCACTTTCGTTCCTCCCTGGATCATAATTCCAGCCTTCAGATCCACCAGTGACTGAGCGTTTCTGGACCATAGGCTCAGTTGAATTTGTCCAGCTAAATCGAAGCTAACCGCACCTTGGACGTCGATTTCGGCTACGATTCCCGAGGCCAATGGAATGTATTCGTTGTAGTTATGGAGAGCAGCTAAGGCCTGGAAAGCTGGAGTTCGTTCGGACGCTGATCCAGACCAGACGTGACTCATAAGTTCCCCTTGGCCAGAGAAGAAGACGAATGGCCTGATACCAACACCTAGGAAATCGAGCTCCATTCCTGCAGTAGATGGTTCGACATCCTGAATGTCATTTTCCTGGCTGGAAGTCGAAACGAAGCTTCCTAGGCCTCCCGCGAACAGGCCAAGAGAAAATAGCGCCTCTTCGTGGTCTTCAACTTGAAGAACTACGTCGACTATTCCACGCTTCATTAAACCTGACTGAATCTCTTGAATAGTTATCAATGATCCATTACTATCTATTGACCTTAGAAAGTTTCTCGTGAACGCTGTGCTAAGACCTTTCTGGGAATACACGTTGTAATTAACGATATCCTTTCCACACGTACTCAAAACTTCGCTCAGATCTTTAGCAAATCGAAGATCCTTATCAGAGAGTTGTTCCAATCGTTGACTGAGATACTTCCGAACCTCGTAATCGAGATCTGTGTTTGCTAAATACTCCACCAAGTGTCTGATATCTTCCTTCGATGGATTCGTTTCAAGAATAATATCCAAGGCTATAGTTCTAGAACTACTGTCTCTCTTTGGCCCACCTATTTCGTAAAAGACTCGTTTGGCTACCTTTTTTACTTCAGCAGTCAGCGAATCTCTGGGTAGCGCTGACAGGGCCTTCCAAGCAGCGACATTGAGTGCTTTATTCTCACTCGTTGCAAATTTTAACAAGATCGGGATCGCAGCCTTGGTTCTCAAATTTCTTAGAGCCCTGAGGAACTTCAGCTTGCACTCTTCCCCCGTGCAAGTATCGAGACCGATTTCCAAACTGATTCTTGCTTTCTCGATGCTAGCAGGACACTCTAAATGACGTGCCATCGCTGCTGCGGTTAAAGCTATCGTTTCTGACACTTTGTCGTTCGGATGGGTCTCTTCCGATCGTCTCAGAATATTTTTAGCGATATCTGCATTCGGCGTTGGAGACAGAGACAGAGCCCAAAGATATCTTTCAGTATCGTTTCCTATTTCGTCTTGTCGAAGAATTTTCATGGCTGCTTGATGCCCTGCTATGGTCGAGGCGGCGCCAAAGATATCTAATAGTTGAGGTTTTATTTGACGATATCGTGGACTTTTTAGGAGCTTCTGCAGTTCATCTGGAGAGGCTGATCTGATTAGAGGTAGTAACTTCAGGAACGCCGAAGCAGATTTTCCAGTACCCAATGCGTTGTTCTCCAGGGCGCTGCGGTACTCTTCGACCGTTTGTTCGATCTAAAATCAAATATTACAAAAATACGATTAAATATTTATTTATAGTCGATTATTTCCCATAATTTTGATATCGCAAATCTGTTTGTACAATTTTTAATCTATTAGATCTATTAATTTACCAGCAGGATAATGAAATGGATGACTTTATGAGAAGATGTTATGCAGTAACGTGTCTTTCATTTCCTGCCTTATTCATTTATCATTGGTTACTCATAAGCAAACAAAGAACAGGAAACACTCGACAAATAAACTTGTTGATTTAAACGAAGATAATTTTAAGTATCCCAGCTTACCGGCACGCTGTTGATTTTGGCGAGAAATCAGTTTCCATAACAACATAAGATGTTTATGGAATGCCGAGGAAGGTTAACAAATTGCATGTATTAAATTAGAATAGATTAATGGGAAAATGTACGTTCTAAAAGAAAACAAGGAAAAAGAATTTTATGAACTAACCGTGGGGCATCCGTAGTCAGGGCACGAGAACGGTTCCAATTGTAGCTCGATGCTCGTTTCTCTGTATCCAGGTTGCGCGGCAGCGAGAGCTTGATTCAAGGTATCAGCCTGCACGGTTTTAGCGCTGAGCGTGCCAGGAAGCAGCTCGAGTGTCCTCTCCGACGTGACGATGGCGCCCACTTCCGGTCTGGCGGTAAGTGCCATTCGATGACTCTCCTCATCACGAATCAAGCTAGGCAAAAGCTGCTCCGTGAGTTCGTAGGTTGAATTACGAGTACTCGTAAGCTTCACGCCGAACAATGGATTCGAATGCCGTTTCTTTGGTGGTAGAATATTTTGCTTGCAGGATATTTTTCGTTTTCCCATTGTCCTCGGTCCCAAAGAATGGTACGTTACTTTACAGAGACCGGAAGCATCTCGTTCCTCGACGTCGCTATCGAACACTGTATATTGGAATAAACTAGCTAAGCCACGTTTGAGGTTTGCCGAAGAGACGCTCTCTGCAGTATCCATGAAGATGGAATTTACGTCGCCGTTTCTCCAAAATATTAGCAAAGGTTTCTGTGCAAGGGCGTTTATTCTGGAGGAGTGTTCGACGAATCCTTCTAGTTCTGGAGCACTTCGAGATTTGATCCACAGTTGTGGTTGCAGGAGCTATGAAAAATACAAGAATTTGTTTTTATCCATGACGATTACTGTGAAAATTTGTAGTAGAAATGAAACGATAGTGAAATGATAATAATCGATCTAATTAAATCAATTGCCCAAATATTTTGTGCAGTAACCTTCGTGAGTCATCAGGAAGCGTATACAGGCTAGTTATGTAGTTATTATTCAATGTTTTCCTGCCAAGTCCTAAATGGTAAGTATATGAAAAAGGTGAAAAAGGAAGAGGTTTTATAAAAGCAAGAGACACGAGGACAGCCCTGATATATGGCGGCCACCTCGATCAAAGCCTTGGCAGTGATCAAGGGAATACTCGGAAGATAATATATAATTGCTTAGGAAAACAAATTAACGTTTCTGCTAAAAGTTTAAACGTAAGGCCGTTAACTTATTTGTCGAGACGACTGTATATATTATACATTCACGGTATCTGGTAAAACGTGCTGTACTTTAATCTTTTAAGAAAAGGTTATCATAGCTTAATATTGCTAATACGAACTCCCCATTTATCGTTCGTTGCTCGATAAAAATTCTATTTGAAACTGAGATTTTCCTTTGCATGCAGTAACTGTCTCGTTAAATTCAATAGAACTCGGCAATTATAGACTGAACACTGTGCTATTGATAAAACACAAATATGTATAAAAAATGATAATATCAGATATTTTACATCTTGAATAAGAACTTTCATGCGTGCTATCAATGGCACGCGAATGGTACGCGAATAAAGAAAGAAATTTAATACAAACATATCTCCAAAGAGGGAACAGCAAAGATAAGAACTGGAATCTGTATACATCGAGTTAGAAATAATCCGTATTTTACCAAAACTTCACGAATTACGTATACGGTATAATTAGGTATACGGTAAGGAATTCACCGACTCTCCTGCCATTTCTCTCATTAAAGTGACAGCAATTCATTATTCAAGAGTAGAAGAAATCCACTTAACAGAAATTCATTTAATCGAACACTAGCCAAAATTTCGTTTCAATAAATGAAGTTGTATAAAACAGTAACGATTCCCACCTCGATATTCAGCAAAAAGCTACTCGGATCATCCGGTTTCTGCCAAACGGCGGTTACATCCAATTCGCCGGTTAATCGAAAGCCAACGTCCCCGCTGGATTTCGACGGAGCTGCCTCGCTAAACAGCAATGTTGTCGTCAGTTTATATTTCAATCCGCTTGCCAGGTCCCAGCCTCTAGTAGCACCAGCCATGGCTACAAAAATCACGCACACTTTCCAATACATGATCGATAGAGTAACAGAAACAACGTGGATCTATCGTTCCGCCCTGTCCTACGAGAAAACCCGGCGAAGAATCGATCGAGGATCGACGCGACAATTTCGATATGTGATCTGGCAAAGTTACCCGTCGACTGACAAACATTGTTAATCCATGGACTCTGTAATGGCTCGTCTATAAGCCAATGAGAATGGGACACACTGAATAGCGGTTGTCTGTGTGTAAGTGATCGTCGGCTGACGTTTGCGTGTGGTTAGATACGTGAGTGTAGAATGTTTGGCGCGATTACGAAGTTATGAAACGTATATTTTTCTTTTTTCCTTTTTGTTTACTAATATCGTGGAGTGATAGAGCTGCAAAGAACAAAAGGAAGAATCAGTGATTATTTTAATTCGAGTTTGTACTCGTTAGTAAGTGTATGAGCTGTTTTTATATGAAACTTTAGAATAGTATAACTTGTAGATAGCTACCTTTTTTCACTTAGTACGTAAATGTAATTATGCCGATCGATGCGATAATTGCATTTGAAAATTAACTTACCAATCTGCTTCCAAATCGTCAATTCGTAATTAGTCATTCTACCGTGTTTTAATACACTACTTTCCATGTCGTTAATTTGGTGTAAGAAAATAATATTTTCATAAACAGATAAGATCTATAATTCTAATTACATGTTTGTGGAAACACTTAATATGTATCAGCGTTGGCACTTAAGGATCTATAAGTGCAGCGTATGGTTACACGAAGATAAATATGTTCACACGAGTGTGCATACAAGGTGGCTCAAAAATATGACGAAAATAGGGAAAAAAAGGTAAAATCAGAAATCTAAGAATTTACAATACAACTAGCATCAGCACAGTTAAACGATACATATCAGTTTTCGCATTCATAAATCCAATTTAAAAATAACAAAGTCATACGACTTTCTTTAAAATATTATCGTTATGATATTTCTCGAAATAGATATAACACTGGTATAAACGTACAATAAACAAATTTAATACTCAACCTAATCCCTTGAAATTCACTTCGGTAATAATTAAATTAATCAATTTGCTTGTCACACGCTGACATATCTCCACAAATATTGCCTTTATAGTCTCTTATTGCAAATGCAGAAATAAACGTTTTTCTCGAGAGATAGTTCTTCGCGTGATTTTATAAACATTTATGTAATAAAGTTAGGAAATAAAGTAATGAAATAAAAGGAGATATTTCATTATGATATATTTTCTCAAAATTAAATAAACTTTTAATGGATTCATATTTTACATAACACAAATCCCTATTTTTGAGTCGCCCAGTATACAAACGTACGCATATCTACGCACACAAAATCGTCACAGTCTGGATCGCTCTTCTAAAAGCGGCGAAGCCCTCAGTGTGCTCTATACGAGATGCATGCATATATAGGCACAGGCTTTACTTGTGTACACGAATGTATAATCGCATATCACCAATATACTCCAACGATAAACACCGTTAATTCACCAAGTCCCTGCTACACGACAAGGAAACGGAAATAGTTACTCCGTTCTCGTAATTAATGAAAGGATGAATTGCGGCTATTTTTTGGATCGAGCTATTTTTTGTAATCGAAAATGAAAAGGAAGTTAAACAAAAATAGCCATAACCAAAGTATATTAATAACAATTAAAAATGAACAAAATTGAATTTCGAATTTGGTGCTTGATTTCGTTTGAATCTTCTGTTTCGAGTAAAATTACCAACGCTAAAAGGAATAAAATCCAATCGTGAATTCCTAACCACTGTTAGGTTATCTCAGATCAGTTATCCCGCCAAACAGGCTCCAATTTATTTTTAGTTTATAGATCCGCATATGTACAACGTTTTCAATTATTTTATATTTTACTAACGAATTTTCTGAATTGCTGAAAGTAAATTATGCAGAGAAAAATCACATTTATTATTTATCTTCCTTTAGTTTTTTTATATTAAAGTATGTCAAATATAAAACAAAGAGATGTTAATTTACCTGGGGCCATTTGACAGTAGGAACCTGAAATATAAAAAAACTTCTATCAGAGACGATCTTCGTAGCACTTTAAAGTAATTAAAGAATTATTTTTTGTTCTTAAGTCCTAAAGTTATGTTGTCGATTACTATAATTGTCCTATGCCCCGAGTTAGAAAATAATTTTGTAGCCTTGATTAACCAAACCGGTACAAAGTGAAATACCAAAAAAGTACTGAATGTATAGATACATTGAACAAAGAAACAAACACTGCGTAGATACTTTCATAAGATTCGTCGGATTTCATTTAAACACAAGACGAAACTTTATTCTTTGTTCGATGCAACGGTTAAACATTATAGCAGTTAACACGTATTAAACGTTTTTGCACTTCTAATTTACTTAATTTAACTGTTTTTAATCTAGCTACTTATCGATAGAACCAATCGAGGAAAAGTGGTTAAATAAAAATCTATATCATAAACATATATAATACGATGCGGTTCACAAGTTATCGAATTTTTTCTAACTTACACAAGAATAGTTATAACATCAAAGATTTAAAGAAAATTGGACGTTCTTATTGTGCTTATAAATACAGTTGTTTAAACAGTCACTTGAATAATTTTAATCAACGTCAAGCACTTCTATGAATAGTTGCCTGGATAGATGGTCGAAACATTGAAAAATGACAAATAATATAGCAAAGGGATTTAAAAATTAACGAGGATGGATGACGTCGCGCGGGAAAGTACGTAAGATCGAAACGTGAAAGCAGGTGGGCCAACCTGGTGTAAGGTGTAAGTTGGTAACTCACCGAAAAGCGTCAGAAGATAAACGAGGGAGACTGTAAGCGTCGTGACCGGCGTTTCCGAGCAGGCCATCCTTCGTTTCTCACAGACGACCTTCCTCGTGCCTACTGCCCCGAGCTCGTGTTCTATGCTGCTCCGTACGACTCTTCTCCTTCTACCAGTAAATACGAGCAGATACAAGTAAAAGTAATTAGACAAGGCAGGCTTGCGTTATCGAACCCCACGACCATCTCTAACATTCCCCACCGCACCACGCGGAGCTATTCCCCTTCCATTGCTCGCGATATCACGAGGATAATGTATCAATCCCCTCCATTGGACCTGCTTTTGCGGTGGAAGAAGAATAAATGGAACGTGGGGATATTTGGTGATCTGATTTCAGGCGCGGTGCATTCGAAAACGAGACGTCTTGTTCTTAGGTCTTGTCTTATTTGTATGTAGGAATTGACTATTATGCGTTCCATGAAGTAAGAGGAATTAAGATAACTTTAAAGAGTAATTATTGCTAAGCAGTGCATAACAACGATAATTTATATGAAACGTAGTACACATCATGTATCGTCTACTTGGATAAATTCTTTGTAATAAATGGTATTTCACAGTGAATTTTACAAATAGAAAATGTAGAAAATGATCTTTGAAAGAAATATTACTCTATCTGAAAATATAATTTCATGAAATGGCAAAGGAAACAACCGCGATAATAAATTAAAATAAAATGTACTGGTTTGCTTTGGTCTATACAAAATATTTTATTCATTTAATTAAGTACATATATCCATATTAGGAAGAAAGGACAGTATTAATAAAATATAGAACTAAATAAATGAAGTAAGATATTTGAAAAAACAATGTACAAGATGAGATTATATATTCAGTTTCAGGTAGAACAACTTTTAAATTATTTTTAAATTCAGAAGCGAAAATCGATTTTGATTATTATAATAATTCAATAATAACATATAAATTCATGTGTTTACATGACAAGATAAGCTTTATTCTCCTGAAGCTGTTACACTCTCACAATAAAATTCGCCAAATCGACATGAATAGAAAAAAATAACATATTCTGTTACATGTTGATAATTACTTATCGACAAAATGACCTTGGTGGATGAAAGATTTTGTTTAACAACTAAAAACTGTGCTAGTGATACATTCTTAAACCTAATGTGACATTAACTCCTCCAACCCAACCGTACGTAAAGAAATCTTATACGGCGTGATGATTAACAGGATAGATGTCTTTCCATAGATGACAAAGTCAACGACTTGTGTGCTATCCCTTGTAATCTGTGATCATAAATCATATGCATGATTCTGACAAAAAATAAACTTTATTAATATAAATATTATTATACAACACGCACAAATTTTCTAACTTCCCCTGGTTGTCCCTTTATAAACAAATATGTTGCTCAATGAAATCCTATTTAATCTAATAAGAATATATAGTACATTGACATTACATATTAATATAATATAAAGTACATATTAAAGTTAAAAACGAAGACGTCAAATGCTTAAAAATGTAGTTTCAATGAAAACAATCCATATAAACACTTGAGGATTTTCGTAGATAAAAAGTGTAACAAGTGAAAGTTTCATTAAACCGACTAAAAATTATAAAAACTTTATATTTGTACATCAGTCATACAAACTATGATATTTTGTTTCCAGATCCCCTAATACGTTCTGGAGCTGAAATTAAATTGTGTACATATACATATAAATGAAATATCTAAGTATAATCTCTGATTAAGAAAAATTAAAACAAAATAATTACTTTTCTTTTGCATTTCCAAAGAAATAGAATCTTCTATTGGAATGTATTTGTTGAAATGTATTTTACACCTCTGAACGCTTTCTGCACTATGTTCTTTTCCTGCAATGAAACATACTTATTCAAATATTGCATTTAGAACAAATAAAATACTAGTTTACTGGGAATTATCAGTACCAGAAAATTTGACGTTTTTAATAGATCTTTCCTTGTCGTTATTAGTTTCATCTATATTCATTTTTTCACTATTATCAACGTTAATTTTAAAAGAACTTGTTCTTCTTTTCTTCTCTACAGGTGATTCATTTTCTTTATGTCCCAGTTCTTCTATATCCATAGACATTTCGCTAAAAGATCTCTTAGCTATAGGTGTATCCATTGAAATAATAGTTCTATTTCTTAAAATTCTTATATTTTCATCACTATGGCTGATTTCTTTTTTGTCATTTATAGGAATATCTTTCTGTTTTAGTGTATTTACAGTTTCAACATCTTTATTTTCATTAATTGGTGTGAAAATATTTCTATTGAATGGTGGAGTTTGATTTGGTATCGCATTTTTATCTACAAAATTTTGTTCCCTCGTGCTTCTTTCTTGTAGTGTACCCAGACTTTTATTCAATTCTTGGAATGCTATTGCCATTTGTGTTCGTGGAGACGTTATTTTATTATTTTCTGAATTTTCTTTGATATCATCTTTATGTACATCAGATCTAACGTCATCAAAAAAAAGTTTTCTTTCTGCTCTAAAAGCTGTTTCTTCATTAGAGCTATCAAGATCAAAATTATCTATTTTTGACAATGCTGCAGCTAAATTTAATTTTACCTCTGTTTCTTCGTCAATTGGTACTTCATTTAAAACTATATGATCAGCAAAGTTAACTTTATTTGTTAATTTCGTGAGACATTCCTTTTTGGCTGAATTATTTGGCTGTTTTAATATGCTCTTTCCTGGTGTTTGATTAGAATTAATATAAGATACTGAATCATCTAACTGAACTTCTGGTGTTTTACATATTTCACTCAGATTTATTATTTTTGAGCAAGGCTTTTGTTTCGACAATGTTTCAGATAATTGTACTTGTTGCAGTAAACTTAATCTTTTAGCGCACATTACAGGTGAAAGTTTTTTTTCATTAAAACTACTAAATATAGCCCTTATTTTGTGTTTTATCCCAAAACTTATATTCTTTTCATATTTATCACCCAACGTTTGATATAAATTAGATTCAAGTTTACTTTTACCACCACTGTTTCTAATTTTTGGTGTCATCTTCCGTTTTCTTTTTATTAAGATAGCTTTAATAGAATTTAATGTGTTTTTAGTAACTGATCTGTTAACAAACACGTCTTCTTTCCTGTCCTGTGAACAAAGATCCCCCAATTTTTCAAATTGTAAATCACAGTTTTTTATATCCATGTACATCATATCCCAAAATCCTTGCAAATCTTTACATGTAACTAACATTTCTCCTTTCCCTGTTTCGCAATTAATAACCAATTGACGAAATCTATCAAACTTTTTATTTATTAACAAATATGTCTGTTCAATAACTCGATTTATTTCCAGTCGATCAATTTCTGTAATTTTAGCTTCTATCACAATTTTCATCCACTTTTCACATAATTCGGTTAATCTATTCGTCTCTTTATTCAAAAGAAAATGAAAATATTGTGCGGTACGTTCTTCTTCTTCAACTGAAACATTTAAATTTTTCATGATAGTGTCTTTGGTAGGAATATCATCATCGCTTGGTGAACGACGAAGACTAAAACCCCGTTTTAGCTGCTGTTCTTTTCTAGCATTGGATTTTCCACGACTGGAAACTACATAAGGAGAATATATAATCGGTATAGATGGAAAATTTGACTGTTCTGACGTAGATACATTATTATTTGAAGACAAACTTGCTTCTTTAGCAATAGCATGAAGTATTTCGCTCATACTAGCCATTATTTTACTTTCATTACTATTATTTTTAAAAAATTGAGATATTTATAGATGAAGTACGTTTGACTAAGAAGTACATATAAATATTAAAATACATTTATGTAATTTCTACATCCGCTGCTTGTACGGGACATAACACAATTAACACAGTCGAACGAAACCAGTAAACTATAATAATATGGAACTAGCATAGATTCACGTACAGTTTGTAACTAAAGCATTGCCCGAAGCACTGAGGCACGGTCGTATAAACATAACAGTAATACACAACCACAATAGCCCTGGAACATTGGAAACTGCAATGGAGGGGCTAAGATGCTCAATAGTTTGATATTCTGTGGTGTGTTTTACAAATTGGCTGTTAGATGGCGCTGAGATAAATTTGTTAAACTTGCGCATTGAACATCATTTTCACTATCCTTACCACCGAAGATAAAGGGTATAAACTAAACTACTTGAAATAAATGATAATAAATTTACATAATAGAGTAGAGTTCAGTTACAGATACGTTCGTGTGTCATAGATTACAAACATATGGCGTACTACATCACGAAGTCTAACTAGTCGATTGGAGCGCCTTGGGAAATATCAAACTTCTTCTACACCGTTGGAAGAGTCAACTACTTCTTCTACATCGCTAGAAGATTCACCAACTAAGTCCAAATCTAACGCCACTTCCTCTACTAAGTATCCTCTAGTGCTACGTCCACTAACATACGAAGTTCAAGTCTAAGAGCCTTGCTCTAGCGTGCATATCTATCTTACCTTCGGGCGACAAGTTGTCATTAAGGAATTATATCTACTCAACAGTGTAACTCAAGTGTTGGAAATAAAACCTTATAATTCTGTGAATCACAGTGTTATACTAACTCAACCACCCCTATTATCTTAACGGAAATCAGGGGATCGATCAACTCGTGGTGTCGATTGCTATAATCGTAACGGGAATTTACGACTCCCGTTGACGTCCCTCCTCGCGAGTTCGTCTCCCCGCGATTGGTCGAAAATACACTTTGTTTTTTTAATTCTTTAGTTCCTTAGTTTTTCAGCTCTTAATTCCTTTAGCTCTTAGTTTTGCTCTCAGCTTTTAGGTTCTTTAGCTTTTAGTTCTTTGTTTTATTAGTTTCCAATTCTTGTTAGTCTTGTTAATCGACGTGTTTGTATTTGTCAATTTGTAAACTATCGAAAATCTATCGAAATTAAAATCTTGTAATTAATAAGAGCGAAAACGTATTGCGAACGATTGTAACTCCGAGCATTCGAAATTTCAACGACTATTCTGCCAATATTCAATTAGTATACGAATAAACATTTTCTCTTGTGAAGAATATTTGTCTAATAATATAGCAGGATTAAGCGAACATTTATTTTCACCAACTTTAATCCTCTCCCGTGCCAGTACTCCTGCGCATAGCAGGTTAGCCGAAACGTGGAGTTTAATTTCAAATCGCATTAAATAACAGACAATACTACAATTTAATCTAAATTCAAAAATTAACGGCAACGCAACCAAAACGAGTCAGACAAAACGTAACAGTATACCACTACGGACAAGTATACAGTATCTTATTCTTACTCAATGATAATCAAGATGTTTAAGAATCGTTGGTGACTAAAGTCAACGACAGAACGATCGGTATTTCAGAACATGTGAAACGGTTGGTAAATGACAAACCCTGCTATCTCTAGTTAGCGCCACTCTAGAGAATGTCGAGCCATCACGGTTATGATTGAGCTACAGTAAGCAAAGAAACGTGTTCGATAGATAACTATTTAATCCACCAAGTTGTGTAAGCCTCCACCAGGATGCACTAACAAGGTCTTAAAAATTGCCAATCTAATCTTCAATATAACTTTAACGAAAGTTACACTAACTAGATCTTGAAAGTCTTCTTATTACTTGTAGCTATACCACTACACGTAAGTACTGTTGAATATGGGATGTCTTGTTTTAGCTGTGACTTTTTATTTATGATTACAATTGTCGTGCATATACCACATCCCTTTATCGCATATAATTATTTGAAACGTATCATCAAAAGACTACTAAGGATCGCGGTATAACTGCTCATACTCGAGGCATTCTATTCTTACAAATAAATTAACGGCGTTTTGCAAAGGTAAGCGCTTTTATTGGAACGAAGAACTTGTATTTTTGAAAAATACTTAATCGCGATAAGTTAGCTATAAATATTTAATTTTAGAATTTTATTGTTGAGCCGTTCCCAACTGTACTGCAATGTCGGGCCGACTCGTGACAGAGGAAGAGCAAGCCCTTCATCTCCGTCTAGTTTCAAAAATCAGGTTAATATTCTGACTCCCCAATGGGGAGTGTATCAGATATTAAGCTGATAAGAACAGATACTACACTTTGATCTTAGCCATAAGGCCGAGAAGCGATAAATAAATTAATTTCAGCAGCTTTTATAAATCAGACAGTGAGTAATTTCGCTTGCGAGAAGGATACTAGCAAGTATACTACCTCTAGCGGTTTGTGCGGAAACTATCTTTACCCCTCTACAAATGATAGAACGTGGTTACAGTTTGGCAGGGGCTAAGGTAGATTGTCACTGACAACTTTAGATACCTGAGCATTCGTACATATGTCGTGGGTATCAAAATCGTATTACTTTTTTCGCCCAATTCAACTAATTCGGTACCCCCCTCCCCACACACACACTTTTACGTTATATGAATGTTTCTATATACACTATATAAAGTGTTTCTGTATATACTATACGTTCAATGTACACAGAATATCGTACCTGTATTACCTATGATATAAATAAATCATCAAAATTCGCATGAAATATTTTTAGCTATTTTTGTAAATACATACAGAGGAATACATTTTTAAATTAAACTTTAATAATTGTTTCATTTATTTTTGCAGTAACTGTTACACCGAGCTGCGTTTCACGCTGATAGACGGTTATCGACTAGATCGAAATTTTCGAAAATATATATACACATAAATGGTTAATAAAATTAACGATTGGTCGTATAAGACAAGGGGTTGTGCATTACGGGATTAAATCAAACGAGATACCGAATAAGCGGAAGAATAGGATTCTGTTAAGACAACACGTGCGGAAAAACGAGCTGTAAAGAAAGCGAAGCAAGTTGAACGTAAAAGGAATACGCGAAACACGTGCAGCAACAAAAGCTGTGGCCGCATAAACTCTCGCAGAAATGGGAACCGGTCGGTTTGCAGGCCGCAACGAACGATCCGGCCGGCAGCAGTCGCGCTAAATAATCATAACTCAGAGAGACATTTGTAACGCCAGCTTCTCGCCCGTATTTATCGCTGTTGTTGGACGGTTTGTTGCAGCAATAACGGTAATGGGCCAGCTCGACCGGCCGCCCAACCCCTCGAAACCGCCCCGACGACCCTCGAATCCGCCGCCAACGCCGGCTACCCCTCGCCGAGAGCGATTTATCCTCGGGTAATTAGCGCAGGTAATAATTAATGCCGCCGCGCATTGTGCTAATTATCACCGGAGAACCTTTTAAGAAATGAAAGAACATTCGAAATAAAACAAAGAGGCTGCGACAGGGGATGGGCAAGAGGCTGCAGGTGGAGGGTACAAGGTAGTCGGAAGAAGGTTGGGGACGAGGCCGAAGGGAGGAGAGTTAGAGAGATAAATAGGATAGTAGAAAGATATTTACAATCCCGGGAACGAGTCTTTGTGATAATAAGTGGTAATGAGAAGGAGGAAACTGTTGGAATGCAACGATCCTCGGGTTGCAGGTGGTTGTAATAGAGATTTTAGACGCAAGCAGCAAGTTTATTTTCCAGTCGCTGCTCGGTTTTGGATTTACGCAGATCGAGCGGTGCAGTATCGACTTTTATTTAAATAAATTTTGCCAATTTCAACGCGCCAAGTAACTTTTATAAGACGGTTGTTATTCAAACATGGAAAACGGAGTAAAAATAAATCCTACGTTTTGCTACGTATATTTCACATGTCGCGTGTATGCCTCAGCTTTTCAGCAACATTTCTAGCCCACATATTCGTAGAAAAAACGAGTTATCTTACTCTTAAGATCACCTCGTCTCGGAGTTCGCTCTAAACCTTCTACTGCCACCTAGAAACATGTAGACACGCGAGTGCATGTACGTATTCAAACTGGAATCAAAGACCGAAGAAGTCTCGCTCATCCCAATCCTCGACACAGCGAAGGTATCACCCTTAAAGTATCAGGTGGACTCACCCTGGCTCACATCTGCTGGACAGCGACTCCAATCTACACCCTGCAGGTCGAACAAATCAAAAGAAAACACATCTTGATAGCGATAAAGCGGGGCGAAAGAGAGTCGGAAGGTGGACGGGGGTAGAGAACGCAGAAACGTAACGAGTGGTCGGGAGAGGTCGGGTCTACGGGATGTTTGCGCGCCTATATGTATATTCCAGGGCCGAGTAAGGGACCACTGACATACGTATACGGCCAGGTAGCGTATGAAACGCCAAGTGTGTAAGTACGTGTGGCTCCATACAAACGACAGGCAACAGAGCCAAGCAGCTATCCATCAGGGTGCTTTTGTCGCCCTAATGAGAGCTTGAATTATTCAGCTTAGAGGACGCCCCTCTCTCCGAGGACCCCTTCTCACCTTCTCCACCTACTCCTCTTCCTTCTCTTTGCTTCTTCTCGGGGACTCTGCTTGCACACGCTGGAAAACTGGAGGAATTGAGAATTCCTCCGTTCGTTTCGATGCGTAGATTAACGTGCGTCCTTAAGGCCGATTTCCTGCAATTTCGTACGCAGTCGAGAGTTAGAACGATCTTTGTAGGTTTAGCGAACAGACAGGCGGAATCGACCTGTTTCTTTTCTCTTCTATCGGTTTCTGGGAGCATCTTCTTCGTTGAACACACGGTCACACGACGATATACGAAACGATCGTGTTTTTAATCTTTCGTTGAAAAACAGCAAAAGGATTTAATTTACAGAAGTAACACGTAATAAACCGACATAAAACGTATTAAATTCTGTCGCTTTTTATCGAAGGATAAATTTATTAAATTTGCAGGTAAAACCAACAAAAATTCCTCGTTACACATTGAAAATTAATTTCGAACGAAACGGTTGCAATTGGAAGCTTGACGCAAACCACTTTTTACGCCAGTCGCTGGAAACAGTCAGTAGGATTTATCCGACAAAATAGGACGAAATTACGGTTAGTCGAGCTGCTATTATGCGCGGGTTGCTTGAATCGGCCGACCCAAGAAGCTTCAGTCAAGAGCGTATCAACGTGAAAGCGACTTTTTCAATTCTCCTTTCTCTCTCTCTCTCTCCCTTTTTCTAGTTCCTTTACGCGATCACAGGCGTATTCAAGCCGCAGTCAGTTTCGTAGTTTGATCCCGGCCTTCGAAATCGTTTCTTAAACCTAGAACCGGCACACGCAAAAATCCCATGAAAGATTCATGGTCCATCAACGTGGAGCGTTTCTGTGCGAAGGTCGAATCCCTATTAAATCTAACGAAGAGATTTTTCGCCGGACCGCTCTTCTGGCCGGGCCAGTTCTGTTAACTAATTTCCCCGGCGATTTTAAAATCATGGCCAGAGAACGGCGATTCATTCGTGCATCGCCCCGTCCTTTTCAAAACTGGAACGTGCACCATAAATGCTTGAACGCCCCAAGACGTCGTTTTACCTCGTGAAACGTATAAATACCGAGTCTTTGCCTTAGCGCGACCTCTTTCATATATATGTTTTCTACCGGGTATTGCACACGTTCCTGGCGGCCTATGCAAAGCTCATTTCCTCGGAGATAATTGCACTGTGATATCGCGAAACTCATCCTTTTTGTGCCAGCGAGAGAAAGAGAGGCGAAAGGGGGTTTCGAGCTGGCACACTCGGGGCGAGGAACCTCGGTTTTATTAAAGTTCCTTGCACGTTGGTTGCCTTACTTTTATGCTGCCGTTTCACGAGGCGAAAACTTGCCCTGTAAGTCGATAAACTTCCCGGTAACTAACCGACATTTCAGATTTCCACGTGCTATGCCCCGCGTCGACGACGGGGCCACGTTTACGAGTCTTTCGTATGGAGTTTCTAACTCGTAAGGGAAGGATTTCTATATGGTCGTGGATTAATATTAGCCTCGAAGCTTTGTTTCTTTCGTGGAAAGCGGAAACGTGTATCTTATGTCGCAATTTATTGAAAAGAAATCTCTTCGACAAATTCGTTGCTCCTCGAGGCGCTCGCTGTTTGTCGCGCTGATTAACGATTACTCGCAGAATCGCGAGTTTGCTTCTGAAAACGGTTTGTCTTTGTTTAACGAACAAACTTCGTAGTTTGTTTAACTTTTACCGCGTTAATTACTCGCGTTTTTAATCAGTGTAACTCGATTGAAACTGTTTGGTATTTTTTTTTCTCAGATTAACGTTTCGCAATAAAATTTAGTACTAGACGAATTATCGAAATTCTTCGATATATTTACGAGTGTTTTGGTACAGTCGAGAGAACATTTAATCTATTATACGATCGTACAAAACGCTTTCTACGTTATATAAAATTAAATTCTACCCTTTTATTTATTTTGCTAATTATTAATAACATTCTTTTTCATATATACATATATATATATATATATATATATATATATATATATATTATCTAGGGAAAAGAACGCTGAAATATTTTAATCGAAAGAACCGACTACTTTGTAAGTTTTTAACTTTCGAGCAAATGAATTAGCATGTCCAGGAACATATGCGCATCTCGGTTTCCAGGGGGTTTACGCTTAAATAATCGCTTGGGGTTACAGAGACTAAATATTTGAAAATATATATTATGCATTGCGCGCTCAAATAGAATTCTTGCCTTGAGCTATTCGTTAATCGACGAAACAAATTATCACGTCTCCTTAATGCGATAAAAATTTTCGTAAAATCGCAATTTTATCATTTACATAATAATATAAATAAAAATTCCACGAACTTCCGGTTAATTTCTGACCGACGAACTACATTTCCACTTCTTAATGAATTTTCATACTATTTAAAAAATAACTTCTCATGGTCGATAGTATAAGTAGATTTGGATACCTTGGTCGTTCGCTCGAGCTCGCTAACAAACCGCTGGAAACAATCTTTGGTCGTATCGAGGCTCGCTAGCCGGCGCAATCCTCGCCCTCGGAATCCTACGATCACGGTGTAAGAAAGTCGTCAAACCGGAGACACCAGAAAATTTATCAAATTTCTGTCTCAGGCGTAACGATCCGGGGGCTCGAGGAGGGAGGCATAGCGAGAACAGACGTCGAAGCTAAGGGTTGGCGGTGGGGGTGGGTGCGCGAAAGGCGGACGGGCCGCTACATCCGCAAAGCTATTATAACCGCTCGAGCGAATCTCTATTAAAACGTGTTTACACTGGCTTAGGGGTTGACTCAGGCCGCCCCTCCTGGTCCTTGGTTTCAACCAACTCCGCTTCTTCGTGCCACCCCTGCCGAGACTCGCCTATGTACGCGCGTTCCTAACGCGAGCGTCGATGTGTGCGTGGCCAGGCCACGCGCCTATACCACAGCACGGTAATGCCTATCTAATTGTCGCGTGTATGAATAGTGAATCCCGGAGCACTCGAGGCTATGAGCTGGATCCAAGCTAACATAAGGGGAGAGCCATATGAGCTAATCTATATTATGATAGCCCAAGCCGCGGGCATCTCCACCCCCAACCCCACCTCTGTCCTCCCCCCAAGGGCCTGGTCGTCGTGCGCTCCTTCAAGAGTCTGTCCATGACGGCGCGGCTGCTTTTCCACCCTAACGGTGGCTTTATTATTACCTAACCGCAGTGCCGCGCTCTCTGACGAGGTTACTTCGCCGCGCGGACTCCCCGTGCGCGCGCCAGCAGTCTCTCTTCAAATATGCAAGCCTGGCCGCTCGAATTGGCTCTACTTCGTTCGATAAGTAATCGTTTTCTAACGGGCTGATGGTGGATACGCCGGGGGTTGTTCGTTAGGGATCGGTTTTTAAGTTTGGTCGATCCTTTGCGCCGGATAACGAAATCGCGGCTCCGACGCGTTTGAGGTACATAGTATGCGAAGCCGTGTGGTTTCAGGTTCGCGAGTGAAGCTAGTTACGCTAAAAAGGAGAGTTGCCGGGCTTTTAGTCGCGAGGATGATTTTTTCAACAGTCCTTTCCCATCGTTTACCCGCGTCGTTTTTTCTCAAATACGTAAGAAACCCGGCCGAAGGGGAACAGACGATTGTTTGCTGACAGAGCTGGTCGATAGACTTACAGATCTGATTTGGAATTTGCTTCGTAATTTACTTGGTGTTCTACTGGGTACTGATTACGTCTGAATAGCGGTATCTAGAAGATCTTGCAGAGACATACATTTACTTCTATTTACTGTGAAACGCAAGAACGAATTCCTTTTATCGATCGGAGCATATCCTTCCATCGAATATTATAAAGAATCTGTTAAAAAGGTTACGATTTTCGGAACATCGTTTCGATATTTACGCGACGACACCAATCCGTTGAAACCAGTGCAGCGTCATTAAAAATGATGTCATTGCCAGTTAAGCATCCCCTTAACGTTGTTCCTCTTGTCTTTAGATTCGACAAAGGGCCTCGAAGTGTCGTAAGCTTCTGTTAATTTATCACGACGGAAGTGGAGGGTTGGAGTTGCTCGTAGTAATATCACCCCGCCCATCCATTTCTTACCACCGGAGTATCGTCTTCCCTCTTCCTTCCTTCGCGCTTCCGGTCGATGCAAGCATTCTACTTTATATACAAAAGACCTAATAGTGGTAAACGTTCAGAGGGTGATCGCTAATGTTCCGACTGCTATTAAGGCGTGCGGACGCGTGACACGTGGCCACCAGCGGCGAAAGAACGAAAGAATAGCACATAAAGATAAAATCTTACCGATACGCTAAAGGGATGAAATGTCGCGTTCGAGTAAGAGCGTTTTACAGCGTCTGACAGCGAAACAAGATGAAATAGAAAAGTAAAGGATCGAATGTAATGGCATCGAGAATATGATATTTTATCTGTGGAAGGAATTTTTGCAACCTTGTGTTTCGCAAATGATTTGGTATCGCGAACCATCCATCTACCGAACTCGGATAGCAATTTAAGATTCTGCGATATCACGCTCTTCAATTTGGAAATAAAAACACGATAACTTTCTAACCCAATTCCTAGCGTTGACATACTTCTGAAATCGACGATGCGCGACACACAGATATCCTATGTGAGGTGAATTATTCCGCGAAAGAATCGATTCGCCAGCCAAAATTCAAGCACCATCCAAATTTTTGTTATAATTTATCAACTAGTTTATCAAGGATCTTGTAGCTAGCCGTTGAATCTCTCGATGAATTACCTTCTTGAACCAGCACGAATTTGGAACAAATGGCACGTGACCGTGGAAAGTTTGTTCTGCCAGTGGATACGGTTAAGTCCAACATATTCAGGGGCGCGTAATCGGGTGGGCGTCGCGCAACGAAGGGGAAGTGTATGGCGGCATTTGGGAGCGTCGGGACGCCGCGCCGGACATCGCAATCTCAACGTCCCGCCCAGCCCTCTTCTTCTCGTACCACTCGACGTCTACCATTGTGATGGTAATATCCCCGGGTATAGCAGACGGGCTTCAGATTTATCGCATAGTCATTCCGGAATTAGCTTTTCTCTACACGATGATCTTCATTGAAAGCCATTGTCTCTCTTCTTTGCTACGTCGTAACGCGACCAACCTTCATTTATTATTCTTACGAATCCCTCCGGTTTATTTACGCTAATAAACGCGTGATATCGTGTCACGTGAATTCGTTCGAGGATATTTCGATCCCTCGTTTACATGGTCCACCGGCAATCGATTTCTGGCGTTATGTCAGGATTTCATAACGTCATCGACGCCAGATTTATTTTAATCGCGCGATTAATGTCGTATAATGAGATTTGTTTGAAAATGTAATCGGAATGATCAAGTGTCAATGAATGTAACACGATGCTATATTAAACTGTTAAATTATTGCTTCGTTGCTTCAAGGTGTAAATGGAGTTTAAAATTGATCAAATTATCATTGAGTTTTAGAATAACTAACGACAAGATAAATAGAGATTTGCTTCATCCCTTAGTCATTGAAATTAGTAGGTAGCTTATTTTTTACATTTTCCCTATTTGTTAAATACGTGTTTGTCATAAACGAATAAAAGCATTCGTAGCCTATTAACGATTATGATCTCACAAATTATTCTATTCGTTTCACTCGTTTGAAAATATTCATCCTCCACCAATCGCTACAACTACCTTCCGCGTCTCTCTACCGTAACAATCGCTCCAACAACATACCGATGCATTGTAGGATAAAGGGGGTAGGTAGCTGTAGAGGGAAGGATGAAGAGGCACGATAGACACGCTACAGATACCGGAAGGTAGGAGCCGAGGTTAGGTTGAGGGCGCCATTACGTCCGGCCACCCTTCGGTCCTCCACTTACCCCTAACGACGTTCCGGGCAAATAAAAGTTGATTTCTCTTCCCTCTCGCTTCTCTTGCTACAGCTCGCCGGCCCTCTTACCGTCCCACACCAACATCCAGTTGGCTGCCTAGGCATCTCTCTGTGTGTCTCGTCCCTCCATTTCGCCGCTTTATCTCTTTAGGTGCCTTCCGCCTCATCAGCCGGCACAGGCCGTTCCTTCAGAGATGCCTCTCTCACGATGCCCACCGTGTTACGCTCGACTCGTGCCATTCGATACAAAAATCTTCGTTTTCTACCAAATCAATCTTTCTGACGTTAATTGGTTGGATGCTAGAAATCGCTTCCCTATCCAAATCCGAATATTCTTGATTTTGCTATCTTTTCCCTCTTCTCGTCTCGATGAAATATATTCCTAACGACAGAACCAATGTTCCGATCTTGAACGGTGATAATTTCTTCTGTTAACATGCGCGTTTCCTTGATTTTGTTCCAAGATCGAGTCTTAATAACGACGCGGCACGTGTCAGTGAGCATTCGATGAGTGCGACGAAGCAGCAGGGGTTGTTAGGGTGGCATCGATACTCCAGGGTGTTCTGTAGACACTTTCTGTTACGTAATATTTTGCCGTCTACTTTATTATGTAATACCTTTGACTATTAACAGCACAATTTCACCTAAAAGCTTCTGCGCGAGCAATGGTATCTGTATTACTGAATCAATAGTAATTAAACGTTAAACATTTATAAACAGAAATAAATATGAATGGATAATATAATGGAAAATTGAAAATGACGACAATTTATTTTATGAACTAATTCATGGAGTTATGGAGAAAAATACAAAATTATTTGTATAGTGAGAAAATATGTGGAAACATATAATGGAGATTCGCGTTGATACGATTTTAATGTAAACCGGAAGAATGCTGGTAGAATTAAATTGTGCGGATTCGATAGAAGTAGGGGAGCTCGGTTTACGAGTCAGTGAAGTCCGATAGCAAGAATCATGCCTCGGTCGAATACACTGTTCAATGACGCAAACCAAATCCACCGACCAGGCTCATTGATTTTATTGACGCGTAAAGGTTTATTTCCAACGAAAAGCCGTGACGCATCCATGCATATGGTCATGTACGAAAGAAATATTGCGAAATCATCGTTACCAGGACTGAAATTTTAACCATATGATTATACATGGCATCTATAATATACAATCTCGTTATACACCATGTAAATTGTTTCACATAATTGATAGAATTATTACGTTATACAAATTATAGAACTTTTGTCTAATTCTATCTGCTCAAGAAAGTTTCAAAGTTTAGAACGTGCCATACCATGATATAGCGAGCAATTCATCTTTAACACTTTGGTTGAAAATATGAAAGTAGAGTATTAAACGTTCCAAGTGTAAAATGATTTACATGCTTGCTTCTCTAGTTAATGTCACTGGCGACAAAACTTCGATCACTCGTAATCAAACAATCTGCCCTCACTCCCTATCCGTATCGTATCAATTTCGATATGAAAATTCAATGGACCATCAGGGTACGGTATAGAACCACCTTCAATCGAGTTAATTCAATAAAGACGGCCGCGGTATGTCGTTTTCGATCTAACGAAAAACGTTCTCCAGCGTTTTATCCAGCGCGATCGGAATTGAGGGGGCGGTGGCGGCACGTGACGCGTTGCGGAGGGTGTCTAACAGAATTATAAATTCAGCAGCGGCCAGTGAGCGCACCTGAGTCTATTTCGTGGCGTTCGGCTAGATTTCCCACTTCTATCGCGGCACCATTGTGTTTCGTGCGAGTTCGGACCACTAATTGCCATCCTAATAATTGTCACGGGCCGCATGCGGCGTCCGGCGTCCAGCAGCGTTCACAGCTCTTGCATCACTGTTTCCGCTTGTAAATGATGACCACCGGCCGCTATCCAATCTACGCTTATCGCGCGAAACCACATGATATCCGAAGATTTCTCGCGCGCTCGGGATCTGCCTTTGTGCAAGTACAAATCATTCCTGACGGTACATTGCGCGCTGACTGGTTTACTGCTGCGACAGTTTTGCAACTACGAATCCAGGAAAGAGTATCGATTTGTATTTTCAGTAGCTCGTGCATTGTTTCAGGATCGATGCTTTCGCTTTTTAATTGTTTCATAGTAGAGATTTCTGTATCGAAAGTGAAACGAAATGATCATCGATGTATCGTTTGTAGTCATATTAGTTATTACATCCTTTGATATAGCGTAAAGTAACAAATTGAATTCAAAAATCCCAGTTCATGAAGGGTTCGTAGTGCAGGAAAATAAAATAATTAAGTGCAACGCTGAAACTTATTTCGCATGAATTGTATTTTTTGAGACGAAAGATCGCTGTACGATTGTACGTTACGTCTAAAAAATTAATACTTTATATTTGTCGTTTGATTTCTTTTCAACTTTATAATAACACTTAACTAACGCAAGGAATGTTGAAAGTTTAAAGAGCGGTAGTATTAACAGTAAAAATATAATAATCTTTTTCGATATATAACGATGATAATGAGTAAGTAATAAAAAATTTATTTAACGAATATCTGCATCTTAAATAATACCTAATTATTTCCTAGTCGTCTTCCATACGTTCCTACATCATTTATATACTTTTATTACATGATATATAGATTGTCCCTTCCAATTAAATACCGAATAATTAATAGCGTTTGATAAATTGTCAGTACTTTTAAATTTTCATTATTTCGAATTATTAAACATTATTAATGTACTTGACTGTGGCTAATATAAATCAAATGAATACATGTTTCGCGCGCTTATCACGATTGACTTTTGTTTGAATCGATTCAACCAGTTTAATGGCGTTCTGACGCGTGAGTGTTACCGGTATATTTCTTTCCGAAATTGTTGCATATGTAAGAGTAAGTGTTATAAAAATCAACATAGTGTTCCTAATACGTAATGATATGGAGTGTTTTGTGTGTGTTATCTTCTCTACATAATTATAACGCAGAATAAAGGATCGATCGGTGCGTGGATATATTGGACAAGAACAGGTTATCTTTTGTCTTCCATCGAGGTTCTGGTAAGTGAATACTTTTAATGTTCAGTGCATTTTAAATCGATTGTTATTATAATTCGCTCGACTGTTGGTATTTGCGAATATATATATTTATGAATGCGACTGGTTATATTGTAAATTACATAACCTCCAAATCATTATTGACACATCTATCGAATTTGCGCTATGAATCTTCGATGAAAGCATGCACGTTATGTATGTACGTGTTAACATTTTATATAACAGAAATTTAATTATATTATTCATGTCACTATTATACATCTATACTACATGTTATAATTTACATAATTTAGTCGCGATAAAGTGATAAGACAAGTAGCGATAATCGCTAAATCTAAATCTAATGATAATATCGTATTTGAGATACTGTGTCAGTTTTATCAATTTTATTTCTTACGTTTACATTAATTATTGATTTCTTTACAAATGTCGAATTTAATAGTGGCCACCTTGCCACAAAGATTACACAGGCTTATTCATAATTAATTGCAACTCCCTCCAGAGTGCGTGCTAGCATTAATAGGTACAGGTTTTGCGACCCTGGGGGCCCCGGCCAAAAAAAGTCAATATTTTAAAAAATTGCGAAAATTCCAAAGTGGTGTAATTTACGATCAACGCTCCGATAAACAATCAGCCATGTTTATCTCTAAGCCGGTATCCCAAGGAAACAGCCTAATTACACATCTGTATCGGTGTCTACTCCCTCTATCGTATTTTCGGTGTAGTTATCAGCTTACCGTCGACACGTATGAAAATTCTCGGTCATCGAGAATCGAGATTGAACCGTGGCAATCCGGCATGGAATACCCCGGTGGTGTTTAGATACATGCTATCCTCGAGTATCTCGCACGCGTCAGGTCGTATCCTTCGCTACGCTCGTATTATCGAGATTGGCCTCGCCTCCTTCCCTACTCTCCTCTCGCTCCCTCGAACGTCCCAGCCGTTTCGTTCCCGTCTCGGCGTTTCTCTCCGCGGCTCTCGAGCCCCAATCACACCGGCAGCCGCTAAGTGCGATCCATTACGCGTAATGGAATGTGCCAATTATAACATTTGCTGAATAATTGGCGGACGCTTGGCTGTGCCTGCCGATGCCTACAGTCCGCCGCATCGTACAGGATATAACACATACGTATGCGTGCGTGTTTATACAGGATGCTTCCGGTTTTAAGTTGTAAATTGTTTGTAGTATGGTTCCGCAAAAAGTTGGAAGGAGAAGGGTGGGTCGGTATTTTAGAAATTATAGGTTAGAACTCGGCGATGAATTGGCAGGTTAATAGAGGTGGGTTACGATGGATAAAAGCGACAATGAATAGTGGGGGTGGCGAATTGTAAAGTAGATCACGTTGTAAAATGTGGTGTTTGATGACGTTCACGAAAAAAAGTAATTAGTTACTGAACATACTTGTTTCTGTTAATCTTCGTTTTTAGGAACATTTTCAGAAGCATTTTATTATTTTATTTAATGAATTTTTCGTTCCTACATGAAAGTAGGATTACTGTTACATATAACGTCCAATATCGAGCTTTATACGAGCCATTCGTTCGATCCAGCCAAATTACGAATTGGCCGGCTATATTTGTCGAAAAAATTTGGCGAACTTTTTTTCCTCGGGTTATTAATTTTTTAACTCATTCCATTTGAAATAGGTAAATAGAGCGTTAGCATTTTGCTATAGAACTTGGTGTAACATTTAATACACGCTATGTATAGGGTGTTTTGTAACAAACGGTACGATTGTTAGGTATACGGCCAAATTTATTTTACAGAATAGAAATATTTCTCCCTTTACACGTTCTAAAAATGCGCTTTGTCGAAATCGATATAAACTTGCTTTCGGCGAAAAAAATATTTGTGTATATATATGTATATACATGTAATGTGGTACGAGTATTAAGAAATGTAAATTTTCACAAAATGTATCTATATTAATATTTATTTGATAGGATAATCGGATTTTTGAAATCGATATAGAATTGGTTTCGTGGGAAACAGGTTCGTAGACTAAAATTTCATCTCATATTCTTGATCTATCTATATGAAGATATCTATTCGATTTTATATGAATATTTCCGTGCAGGATACTCTTTTATTCGTTGTAGTAAACCATCCATTATGGGACACCCTGTATACCGATTCGAGACGGGGGGATGCGTAAAAACGTTTGCTGACGTGTACGCAAACTATAACCGAGTTATGCAGCCTGCATTTTTCCATCAGCTATCCGGCGCTGATCAAAGTGCTGCGCGCACCCGTATAAAACGGTAGTAATACGTCAAGTATAAAATGTTGTTTACGGAATGAGTTATCCATGAGAGTTTAAATCAAAACTTATGAAAGGTTTTACTTCGATTTTGTTACGCACCAGCGCTTTTTATACCGGCCAGCCATTTTTGTTGCGTTACAACGCGATACGTTGTATCGGTATCGATAAAATAATAACGCTCGAGAAATTATGAATAACACGTAGAATTTACGTACCTATAGGAATAATTTTTGTATCGCTTCTTATTTCATCTTTTTTCCCCTTTAATTCAACTCGAATGGACTTTAATTTTGCTTTTCAACAACGCGAGCTACCTAACGAAACGTCGAATTTTAAACGAATTACGCGTTTACGTTTTTACTGATTTTTCATCGTTGCGCCGATCTCGCGGTAATTTGATCTCGATACCGCGTCCTAGAGGCTGAATAGTTGATAGCAATCGTTCCATTAACAACAAACATACACGCGTGAAATACACAATTACAGTAGAGACGATCTAAAAAGATTCTCTGCTGTGAACGATGAAAGCTTCTTCACTGTTTTATCCAAAACACGGCAATTCCAGCAGAATAAACGTTAGGCGAATTCCTCGTCGTCGCATTAAGCGAGACGCTAAAACGGATCCTGCGAGACTCGATTAACGAGCGAACCGCACGCTGAAAGCTTAACCGCGGCGAATCCTTTTTCGTCCTCGCGAACCGGCGCGGCGGGCTGCGATCAAAGTGTAACGAGCTTCGGCATCGAATATATCGAGGGCAGGTTTCGCGAGCGAGCGAGCTTCCAGAGTTCCCACGTATCCTGCATTAAAGAAGAGAAGGAGGGACGTAGAAAAAAATTGGAAAAAAGAAAGGAAAAAAGAGGAGAGAGAAAAAAGTAGGAAAAAAAGGGGTCGAAAATATTCGGTGGAGTCGACTGCGGTAATCGCGTTACGGAAGCAGCATTTTAGCATCGAGGCATCATTGGCGATTCACGATGATCAAAGTGCAGAATGTCGGTGACACCGGTGGATGGTTCGGCCGAGGGATGAGGACGGATAGAAAGGGGCGAGGGGGCTCGTTGGAAACCACGTTAGTGCGCGTGTTTTCGCGCGATCCAATCCGCGGCAAATTTACCAACCGAGGAAAACCTCGTTAACTTCGAGCCGGCGGTACTGGCTTCGTCCAGTTCCGTTTCCGCTTTCTCGGGGTAAAGGCTATGTCGGTGGTATTGCAACCACGTGCCTATAAAAAAAAAAAAAGAAAAAGAAAAAAATCAAACCGTGCAATCCAATTTTACGGACGACCATTTCGCTTTTTCTTCTTTCCCTTTGGCTTGATGACGCTTTAGGATTCATTTCCAGCGCGACGATGCGGATGGAACGAATCTCTTCGAAACACGTTGCCACATACACGTTATCTGGAAAAATAATTAAAACGAATATTTAGGATATCTTGCAATGGTAGCTTTATTTTGAAATCTTTAAGAAAGGATTTTAAATTGAGAAAAACAAAAATGAAAATTACCGTTTTCTTCTTGTACAGGTAAATGTTTATTTAGGTATACATATTCGTACACGGAAGCGAACACAAACGTAGTTGAAATAGATTCAAAGTGCAACGTGTATCCGCCCGTGTCTTGTACGTCTCCGCGAAAACTTAGGAACCGTGTGTATACGAAATACGCCGATTCGATATCCCGATAGGAAGGAGAACGAAGGAGAACAGACGGGAAGTGGATTTGAAAATTGAAAATCATTGCGGCCGCTGATCCCCTTAGCTCCGCCAGACAACCACGATAAATTCTCCTGCCGCCCTCGTGCCGTGGCCTTACTCTTTATAAGGCGTTACACCGGAGATCCAGGCGGTCGTTTCTTCGTTCGCCTTCTACGCCCTCGCCCTTTGTCCGGCGCAACTTTCACCCTTCGCTTCGCTAAAATATATACGATACCCCGTCCCGAAATTATACGCGCAGCCCTTTTATTCTCGATACACTTTGCGGCGCTTGAATTTTAAAGAATTTTCATCTACGTTAGCGATACGCCATCGTATATCAACGAAAACGAAGAAATATCGTGTGCACGTAGATATTATACAATAGATTGGTATCGGTAATGCGCGCAATAGTTGCTGATTTATTTTTTTTTCTACGCAAGTGTAGAAAAATCGTGTTAAAAAATTGTTAGGTGGACAACACAACGCTGGGTAATGACTTGAATACGAAACGTTAGAAATCCTCGAAACATGAAGCCTCGGTAATTGTAAATTGATAGATTCTATTCGAAGAACCCGAGAAATTGCAACGGGGATGGTAATGGTCGGCTCGCGTAAAACTCAGCCTCTAAAACGAAGGTTGCATTTTCTTGGGGCACAGAAGCGATTGTTTTATTTTGACGAGCGCGAAACCCCCGTAAAGTATCCTCATTTCCCTGTATAAAGTGATTCGATTACAACGGCCTCCTCTCTACCGTTGTAATGCCGCTTTTATACAAAATCGCAATTCATAATTCAGCAAGAAATTGCCGTTCGATTTTCCGGAAAAACGATTTTCTCGTCGAAAATGGAAACACGGTAAATACGAGAGAGAATAATGCTTGCAAGCAATTTTTTATTTAAATTAACGAAGCGGCATAAAGCGCTACCTATTCGCTCTTCTTTCTTTTTTTAACGCGGAATTTCTGTAACGATCGTTTATTTTTCGTTGCCCTTCTCTAGGCATAAAATTGATCCTTTTAATATGTGTTACGCAATATCTAATAGTACGAAATATACAAAATTCCATCGTTCTCAAGCGAAAGAGAAGTACCGCCAAGAACTTGATCGGGTTTCTAGTTCAAAATTCAATTGTCTCGTTTACGATGTTACTAAATTACTGCTAATTGAAAACCTCTAACGAACGTTCTTTTAGAATTTCCAAGTGTCATCGTACGTTCGCGATCAAGAGGTACTTGGTTTCGTCCAACGCAAACTGAACATAGCATCCCATCGAGCTCGATTAACCGCCCGAAACGCGAGCATCGTGCAGCATTCCTTTCAAGCCCCGACGATAATCCCCTCGATAAACAATCGCGTAGGTTGGATCGGTGCGTTGGCCACAAAGTGGCCTCATTTTTTCCTAATTCCGTGATCTGTAGGCCATAGAGGGTCGGTTAGCCGACGTGGTGCAGCAAGGAGGAGCAGAGACAGACGCTTCTCCCCCGCCGGCTGGTAGGTCGTAGAGCGTGCTCTCGAACGGCTTTGACATGCAAATTGTCTGACAATGAATTTCGTAAAACCTTTTACCACGGAGTACGCTCTCGAGAGCACCGGCAGCTCGGTTGAAAACGTTGTTTCGCGAGCACATCCCCTTCCTACGCAGACGAGCCTAGCTCCTCTTCCAGTTAGGGAAGAAGATACCAGACGACGTTGACCGTATTAATCACTGTCTACCGACATCAGGCCATCACGCCAGTTCGACCTCCGCGATTCTGCCAGGATCCTTCCGATGCTCTATAAAATCAGTTACCACGTCCTGATTCGCAAGTTGATCGTGTAACGCCCTTCTCTGGATCGTGATTAATATAAACGTCGTGGCTGGAATAATTGGCGTCGAAACGCCGAACTCAGACGTGACAAGATTGTGAGGGATAAAGACTGTAACGGGAAGAAATTGAGTACCGCGAAACGCTTACACAGGAACTCGTTATCGCGATTGGCAGATTCCCTCGTACGGGATTTTACGGGACGCAAGTTGAATTAGAAGACACGCTATTTTAATCCGATTTTGATGTCGAGGATGGAGGATGCTTGTTTCGTTACAGGTTGAATCGTACAGCGTAGATACGCGTTTGAACGGCGGTGGTTGGGTTTTCAACATTTTTAGAAGATATACATTTTCAATCGTAATTTTATACAGGAGGAAGAAACGAATTCGCAGAGCTATCGAAAGCAGACACCGAAGTAATTTCGTACAGAAATGACTCGTGTACTTAGCGTGTGTTTTTTTCTCTCATATAAAAATCCAACAATCGAGTAAGCGTCTCTCTTCTGTTCATTGTAATTTTTTCATATTCAAATTCTCGGAAGTTCTCCATTCCCGAAGCTCTCAGCGTAAAATCATATTTGATTTTAAACAAATACGGAGGATTCCAGGAAAATTGTAAAACATAACTGGTTGAAGATGTGCTTGAGATCCAACAAGCTCAACGTAGACGATAATATCGATTTGTCGTATATAGTATTATCGTTCGATCCGAAATAAGAGAAACAGGAGAATTATGTACTTAGAAAATTGATTGTGTGAGCCGCGTTTAAAGTTACGATAGAAGGGGCTAGAGGTAGAGGATCAATCGGATCTTCCTTCGACTATATACGCTGATAGGGGTGGTAGTAGTGGCTCGTTGAATCCCAGCTAGCCACGTAATGGGTATCGAGAGACATTGTTAAGCGTCGATCTCTTTCCCCAAAGTGACCTGGCGCCTCGCTTCTGCTCTCTTTTTCCATCTCTTTCTTCCTGCAATTCACGCGAAAACTCTCTCTCTCTCTCTCTCTCTCTCTCTCTCTCTCCTCCTCCTCCTCCTCTTCTTTTTCTCCGATTCTCTTATTTTCGATACTTTGCTTTTCGTTGCCATACTTATTTTACGTTCGTCAACTTTCGTCCTTGTTATCCCATTTATTTTTCGCCACCCTTCCATTCTCCGTATCAAAATACATATATATCTTCTATACACCGAGTACATTGAGAAACCTTTTCTTGAAACCTTTGATTTTTCTTTTCTATATTGTATAGTATTCGTAAATCGTGTAAGATCAAACTCTTTCTGTCGTGACAACCTTCGTCTTCGTTACGCACTTTTTACGTAATTTCAGAAATTCATCGTCGAACGTATTCGTTACTCCCGTTAAACTTTTTAAACTTCTCCTGCATCCACGTTTTCCGTTAAAGCTTGTTTCAAGCTCGTTCCACCGTATCGTTTCCCGTTTTCTCGTGCTTCTTTTCATTCCCCTACTTTTTCACCCCCGAGCGCGCCCCGTTCCTTACAATCAATTCACTCTTTTTCCCCGTGCAGCCTCTTTTCCTTCGCTTTTCTTAGCCGCTCGTTCGGTATTTCCCTCGCATACGCGTCTTTACGCCTGTTCCCTGGCTCGGTCCGCTATCAGTCTTCCAGCTCCGCGCCCTCCAGTCACCCACCCCGTTCATCCACCGCATCCGTATCCGGCGGAGCGGGTGCTGGAGTAAGGCAACGTCGGTGCACACGTTTTCCTACATAGATCGCGATGGAGCCCGCGGAGCCGGAGGATAGAGTAGCTTGAGGTAGATGGATGCCAAAGAGTGGGGAGGAATGGGGGATAAACCATGATGTCGTTGATTAATACGGTTTACCAGTAAGTGTAACGGAGTGTGCAGAATACGTCTGTACTCCCACCATCGGCAACGACCTCTTCTCCACCTCCACTTTCTTGCGAGTCGCTGCCACCACCACGCCACGGTTACGAGCAGAAGCAGAAGTTACTATCCTCCACCCTGCCGGAATCCGTTGAACCAACCCCCGAGCCACGTGCCGATCAATGGCGTCTTGTCTCTGGTTGGTCGAGCCAGGAACAACCCCCTCGTATCGTTTTATCCCTCTCCCTCTGGCTATCCTCTCTGTCCTCGTCCCGCGAACGGTAACCATCTTCGTCCCTCTCGCGGCAATTCCTCTTTGCGCGTCTCTTTCCGTTCTGGACAGAACTTCCCCTCTTTCGCCTTGTTCCTTCGTTTCTTCTCTCTGTCCGGCTGTCTGTCTCTTTTCTCTCCCTCCCTCTATCGCGTTAGTTTCTCTCGTTTTACCTGAAATAGATTCCGTTCGGTTCCTCTTTTTCTATGCCACGTAGGACGTCTCCGTCCTCGTTTTCTGCCCCTCTTCTCCTTTCTTTCGGTGCGGACCTCGCTAGGGGAGGGTTGATCCCATAAGAGAGGGTGAGCTTTTCTTATGAGGAGCATTGATTGCCAACAACCCCTTCCTCATCCTCTCCGGCGGTATTTCTCTCGAACCGGTCCTCCTCTTTTATCCTTTCACCTCCCCCTCCCCACTGTGTCTCGCGTCATGGCACTTCGTCTCGGTTTTTAGAGGCGTGCTTTGTTTAAAAAAACCCCCGTTCGGAGAATCGGCGGGTCAACGTGGTTTCGAGCTGGGAAATTGTTCGATCTAAGACCCGATACAGCGCATCGGAATGCCGTTGTTTGCGGCAGGGCTCCTCTTCCAGGGATCAGTTTACCCCGCTAACGGAATTATTCGCGTTGCCTTCATTTTTCTACGAAACGGTAGTACGAAACCGGTGTTTAGCGGTTCTCGAGTGGATCGATTAATTCGATCACAATCGATCATCGGTACGTTTATTTCGTTATCTCGTTGCCTACGGAGAGGAGAATTTTTATCGACCACGAGCATGCATATTTTCTAAATACGACGTTTCCAAATTTTTTTTACGCTCCGAATCTAATCAAACACGTAACTGTGAAATCTTCAATTTTGTTCAATTTCTTTTCGACGTACTTGAAACATCGTCTCTTTGTAATATATTTCATCGTCGAGAGCGAAAGTCCATATCGTAGGTAATTTTATTCGAGTAAGAAACTCGTCTGTATGCCGAGGATCAAGTTGAACGTCTAACTTACCCTGTTTCAAACTGATTACGAATACATCGGCAGATGCATGTTGTCGATCAATCCCTTCCTTTGTACACCGCGTGTAATTCAACGCTCAATTGCTATTAGATGTTAGTACTCCAGTAAATCTCTCTGATAGGTTCACTATAGCCTTTGATCACTCAGTACCGAGTTGATTCTGGGATCCCTTAAGTGAACACCTGATCCTTCGCAGCGTACCACGTCGACTAGATCGTGAAAATTTTAGTTCGTTCGATCGAACGGATTATAAAGCTTCTAAGAATCTTCATTGATCGTCATTTATAAATGGAATTTTCCATCGAAACGCAATAACCGTTTCTTTCGAAAACTAATATCGATAAATTTTCATATCTTTCTTATTCTTAATATAGCGAATTTTGGTATGTCCCTGTGAGAAACAAAAGCAAAAGGAAATAGGAACGGCGAAAGGTATAAGCGATACGAACAGAATACTCTATGTTAAAGTAAAGTTGGGAGAAATTTAGAAGATTCTGGAAAACAGATTGCCACGGGACAGGACAATTTATTTATTCATTTATTTTGTCTTTATTAAACACACGTTTTATCACGAGAGAACATGTTTATTCGAATAATTCACTATAATTCAGTTCAAGCTACATGATAGTTGCTAGTTTGTAACATATTGTTTATTAGATTATCCTTGATTAGCACTGACAATTCACCGGGATTTAATATACAGGTCTCTACTAGTATCTACGTGTCTTTCGTCGTTATGTCGTTATACCACGCCTTCGTAATCCAAAAGAACGAACGTTGATCGTACTGTAACGCAATCGAAACGATTCTTAACTAATCACGAGCACGAATCGTAGAGACGATTAAAATGAACATAGCACGTGACTGTTTAGGGGACTGTCGTCTCTTATATCGTTATTTCCCGTGCATATATACACACCATTGGCTCGTATCTCTACGATGGATAGCACTCGTACAGCGATTTCACTCCCTTGACTTTTCTAAAATTACATCATTACGTCGATGGAAATTATTTTAAGGCATGTACGAATAGCCGTCGACTCGTGGTTAACGTGCCCATTTTTTAAAATCATAAGGTGATTTTGGACGATGCTCGTCAGCCTTAATTCGATCTGCAATAACCGGAAATTTTCGACTTTCCTTTTAACATACGAATTACCAAAGTGACGAAAACGGTCAACTTATAATTTTTATCCATTTTATTTTATTACAAAAACAGATTGAAATTGTTTTTCACTCTTCAAATACTTCGTTATTCAATCTATTACTTGATCCAATATCGTTATCCCTTTTTATAATGCAAAGAATTCCGTAATTAGAGCAAAGATTAAAGATTTCATCTTTCTTCTTGGATAATAAAAGGATTGGGAAAACGGCTGAAACTTTCACAGTTTGCATTACCTGAAAAATTAATTCTCTCTGACGAACAGATTCAAAGTGTTCCGGACACTATGTTATTTAAGGTGACGGACATCCTCGTATCTGTGCATTCGATTATCTTCGAATAGATCGAGGAACGAGGCGGAGCTAGTTTCTTCTCGGCTTTCTTTTTTTCTCTTTTCGTTTCTTGTTAAGTGATAGAAACATTATCCGAGGCGCGTGCTTGTGTCGCGCGAGTAAAGCGGATATCCGTGTTACTCGGATAATACGGATATCCGTATTATTTGAATAATGCGATAGAGTAATCATATAATTCAAGAAAATTGTCATAGATTCGATTTAAGGGTGATAATAGAAATTATCCTATCACGGAATACAAATTAATTCGTGTTTCCTCCTCTTAGAGTCGAGAGAAGCACACTTTTTTCTAATATATATTAGGAACGGAAAAGGAGTTAGAAAATCCTTAAAAAAATATTATACGTAAAATAAAATCGCCGGTTTGACCGATAATTAACTTTTCAATTGAGTTTATAAGCAACGATATCTGGTTTCATGAAATCGTGAATTCTGATTCGTCGATTACAAATTCCACCGAAATGTTACGTCTATAACGATATTAAATATCTATGTTTTCTACTTGCTTTGCAACTACAGAATTTCTTTGTCATCACAGTAATACGGATATCCATTTCGTTTACAAATGAAATTAGTTAAAAAATGATGGATAACGGATATTCGAACGTTCCTGCGCAGATCGAAACATTTGATTTCGCCTGTCAGACAATTAAGTATAGAGCGCATCAGGCACGTGTTGGTCCTTTGCGATCGACGATCCGTTCTCATATTTGAACCAGAAAAACGAGTACTCGGTCGTACAGCGTTGGTGATCAATTAATCGTTCATAGTCTATTTATTGGCGACAGTCCACTGCAATTTGTGAATTATCTACAGATGGCCGTAAAAGTTCTCACGAGCGTTTTTCGATTTCGATAAAAGTAAGATTTGTCACGCGAACTTAGACCTTCGTTAAGGCAAAACTGCGTTCACGCGAGACAATGGACGAAAAATTATATTCGAAAGAACGTATAAATCGTCTAATGATCGTGTCCTAGTATCCTAGTTTGATTTTTCGTTATCGTGGACGTAAATTTTAATCAGTTACATTAGAATTATATCTTTCAATCTTTTCTATAACTAAACGAGAAACGAGGTAAAAGAAGTTTCGAAAGCTTCGGCTTTCATTGTACTTTCGTTTAATCTAGTTTCGGCAAATTTCGCTTCAAACAGATCATTCGGTTGTTTAAAGTCGTTTGATTATCGGCTTGTTTCCATCGTTTGATCGAACACCAAGTAACTTTCTAAAGGAACGACGTTTACATCGAAACGAATAAATTTCCCATTAAACGAACAGATCCGCAATCCCACGCAAGAAATCATCAGTTTTCAAACCTCGAGACCTTTTCTTGAGAAATTCGCAAACCGTTCCCCTAATATCGTCATTCTTAAACGAAACCGAAGCGAAACCGTGAAAGAATAGGAGAAAAATGAACCAACGTCTTGAAACAAATACATGCCATGCCCAGTGTCAAGGGGCGACGAGCCCGTCAGGCGAGCGCTGCACGCGATCCTAGGGATCCTCTTTTGTGGTCGGCTGTATCTGGTGCACCATGCTCGGCAGATGATGATGATGGTGTTCAGGCCTCCTGGACAGCCCCAACAACGGCGGCAACAATGGCAGAGGCAACGGCAACGGCAAACCTCCAGGAAAACCGGCCAGCCCACCGAGAAGCGCGGAAGCGGTCGAGTGCTCCTGAGCTTTTCTTCTTAACTCGGCCAGGCTGCTGTTCCTGTGGAGATCCCCGGTTCCGGGCTTGCAGCAGCCACACAGGGAACCTGGCCATCCGGCCGGAGACCAGGACAACATGTCCTGCAAGCTTCCAGGTCGATGATCGCTCGAGGTCCAGAGCGACGGAGTCGTCGAGGTTAGCGATGTTGGCGCGCTACTGACCACCTTGTTACCGAAGAGTGGCGGAGAAAATTGCGCTGCCAAGTGCGGAGAGAAGAACAGAGACGTGGGTGGTTCGACTGGCCTGAAACCCGCCGCCAACCCTGGGCCGCTAGAATTTTAATTAGGGAACAATGTTGATTAATCGTTATCGGTCTATCGAGGGAATAAGAAGCGATCGAGCAAAACTTTTATCGGGAACATGGTTATCGAAAAATGGAATTTTTTGATGTATAACATTTTGTCGAGCGAGTGGAGATTGCAACAGAGAATGATTAGAAAAACGAGATACGACTTCAAAGTTGTGGAAGTTAGTGGGAGGGGTGAGAGAAGCAAGGGTGGAAGAGGAAAGCAGAAGGGCTCACGAAAGCGCTAACCCGATTAGCACGCGCGATATTCCGCATCCTCCAACAGCCGGCGGAGGCTGCTTCGAGGCGCTGATGATTATCTCAAATATTAATCGCAAATATTGTTTAATTAATGTAACGTGCCTGAGGTGAAGCTCGAGACGGAACTCAAGAGTGACGGAAACACGGATACGATGAGTCTTCAAGGCGGAACGAGAGAGATGTTTAATTAGGCGAACGGAGACGAAGCGAAAATGGTAAACAGAGAGATACGATGATGGGTAAACGTGTACAAATAGACGGCGGAATCTGTAGAAAAAAAGGGAAAGTTAAGGAGAGTTAAAGTCGAGGTAGAGGGTTGTGGGAGGAGGATAAATAATTTTGCGAAGATAAATAACGAAGAAAAAAGCATTTGAGGCTAATGAATAATAAATAATGGAAAATAATATAAAAATTTAGATATATGCTAAAATGCAGTAAATTGCATTGAATTTAATTTGTTTCTATTACCTTTTACGGGTTAAAAGATGAAATTTTATTAAAAGTTAACTAGATAAAATATAAAATAGGTAGATCAAATCGGTATGATCCATACCACTCATAGCACAAACGTCGAAATTTCTGCTTTTCCACAAAAATTTGAATTGCGCCCATGAAAGCGTTGACGTAGAATTTTCTGTAAGCGTCGGACGTCGTACCTGTCTATTCTGCTTGGAAAGTGGACAGGCAAAGGACAGAATAAAGGATAAACGACGATACACGGATCATCGTTCAAAAATTGAAGCGAAACTGAGAGTGTGTGCGCTAGGGCTAGTAGTGGATTTTGGTTGGTGGAAGATGATAGGAGTAGGAAACCGCAACGGGATAGTAACGGAGGGTGGCGAAGGAGGCGAAAGCGACCGTAGAGGCGCAGAGAGGAAAGCTTGAACCGCGGTAAGCGCGATAATTGGCGGCAATTAGCCGCGTAGCCTAGCGTGCACTTACGTTACTTACGCTCGCTCGCTTCCCTTCCTTGCGTACACGCACTTTGTTTCTTGGTCTCTACGCGTCTAATCGGGATATCTACATGGTCTGTGCATACTCGCGCAGCTTCTACGATTACTCCGCGTGCGTGTTTCAAGCGCGAGATCCTCTTACGGGAGAAACGCACAATTGCTGATCGCTGTTTGTCGCGGTTTGAACTCTGGGTAATTAACCGGTTGCAAATAAAGATACCGCGTCCAAGAGACGAACAATTCGAGCAGCGAATCGACTAGATCGATAGCTTGACAATCGTCAAACTCGTTACAACTGTCATCTTCGACGTTAACATTCAGAATCTTTCTTTACCATATGTTTCCACCAAATATCAAGGCGGATATCGGAATGCATCGAATAGACGAGGATCGATACAGGTGCCGGAGTGGAGACCAATTTCACTCAAGATTTTGTTCTCGGCAAGTAATTTAAATCCCACGTTCCTAAGAGCGTTACTGTAAAACAAGAGAGACGCGGGCTAAAAGAAGGACGAGAGAGAGAGAGAGATAGCCTGTTTCGAACGAGTCACCCTTCCGTGCCGGATCCGCCCCTATTCCGCGAGAATCGACTGCACATGGAACAGTCTCTCGGTGTTCTTGGGCTGGTTGGTAGGTAAGGAAGAACGCAGTAAAGCGTACACCCCTGCAGTCGAGAAGCTGCCGAGCCGCTGAATAAATGATGAGGATATATTTACGGCGAGCGGTTTTAAATAAATTACAACTGCGGAGACGGCGAAGGAGTATCTTCCTACCGTTTCAACCCTCCCCCTCCGAATCCCCTTGCTGTTTCCATCCGCGGTCTGTTCCACCATCTTGACTCGAGTCATCCCGCTACCAGTGTATTCCGTGTGTCTACGTTTCGGGTATTGTTCTTACCATTCCCGTCGATGCGAGAGGGGAGCTTTGTCTGGGATTATAAAGAGCCACCGTCGAATACTTACCGTCGTCGGGAGGAAATCGGCGAATCGTGTTTCTTTCGCTCAAGCTTTCAGCCCTATATACACGTATATACGTGGCTGTGTGCATGCAAGATCCGCAGGAATCGGTTATGGTTTCTTGGATTTATTTTCTTGGCTTTCCCGTTTTAGAACGACCGTGTAAATGCTGATTTTTGCATATCTGTCTTGCGTAAGAAGCAGTAATTCTTTGTCGAAGAACGTGAAAATGGATCTCTCGCTTTCGAAACATTATCGCTTGGATTTCTTAATCTAGTACACTATTGTATCAATAGTATTCCGAATTCGGAAGTTTTATTCGAGGAAAAGCTTCGTCGAAAATGAATGAGATGGATATATGAATATTGATATTAACGGCAAACATTTAATATATTAGTAATATTAATCACAAACGCTATTATTGATACTGACATTAATGCCATTGCTATAATGGCTTATCCTCCGCTTTCCAATAACATGATTTTCTCGGAATAGTATCGTTGCAATATTAATTCGATCGAAGAATCATTAATTCAACGATGATAATACAAAGAAATATTTACGTTAATGCACGCTATGAAACACGCAACGTATCACGAAATGCCTATGTTTATGACATTGTTATTTTTAGAACGGTGTAGAAGAATATTTTAAACCCGTGGGGTTTTTCGTTTGCTTCGTCGTTACATAATTCATAAATATAACATCTCTTTTGTCAGTAGAATGGTGGAACACAGTTGAAAATCTATTTTCATATTCCAACTTGGTGTACGTGAATTTTTTTCGTTGAATATGTGTCGGGTAAGAAGTAGGTTTAAATTTCACTCTTCTACGGGAATTTCTTTGGAATCCCTCTATCCTCGACAGAACGACCCATTTCTCCACATTATCTACTTCCTTCAAACTTTTTCTTATTTCCAATTGCTCTTATTTTTCTCAAACAACGCAGCTAAAGAACGTAACGGTATTAAACCCAATTCCTTTACTCGCGCTCGTCGCTGTCGATCTTTCATATTCTCTATAAATCTCAACTTAATTCCCAGTCGACAACCCTGTGCGATCTTCGTCTACGATGTTTTAAACTCAAACAAGTCACACCTACCATGCCGAAGAATCGTAAAACATCGCAGCAGGGAACGGTCAGCTCCTAAATCGCGCGTATGCAACTCGTTCGGTTGTACGCGTTTGCGCGCTCGTCTCGGGGTCCCGTAGCGATTTAACGAGGCGACAATTATCGCGATTATACGAATGGCAGCGAGCATACTGGGACGAAAACGTGGCGCAGCATGAGGGTTGGGGGGCTGAAAGGGGGTCGGGTAGGAAGCGACGAGGAGTGGTTTAATGGCGCGTATCAAGCATCCGGTCGACGTGTTCAGCGGTGCTTGCAGCGTGGAACCACGACTGAGTTTCAGACGAGGGGAAAACGGGGCGGGGGTGTGCGGGGGCGGATGAAGAAAGAAGATATTTCCTAAAGACGTAAATACAAACGAAGCTAAAAGCTCACCTCTCGCCGGGTGGGCCGAGACCTCCCATGGTGCTAGGTGGTGGCGGCGGCGCCCTTATGGGGGTTGGCGGTGGCGTCGAGACGCCACCCAAGGACGGCTGACTCTGCTGAGGCCGCGGACTGACCGACGCGGAAGTCGTGCTGGGACTCCTCGATCCGCCAGCTCCATCTGGGCCGGCGTCCTCCGCGTCGGGGGCGCTGCTGCTTGTTGTTCCTTTTTTAGCAGAAAATACCAATTCTGAACGATGCTAGTTTTGCTTCTTAAGCGCTAGAAGAAACTCGTCGAAACGACAGATCTCGAATTTTTCATTTCTGCAATTACTAAAATTGTCTCTCTTCGAAAGAAGAACGCGAAATTTATTACATCGATATTAATAGTAATACGTTTGAAGTTGCCGTGTTTTTATTCACGATCGTACCTTCAGGGTCGTGTCCTGTGGGACTTGGACCTGCCGACGAAGACGTTGGCGGTGCCAGGCCTGTCGTTTCCAATGCACCACCTCCCCCGTTACCTTCCCTTTTTCTCTGTTCCTCCTTCAAACGTTCGCTTTTTCTCCACTTTGCTCTACGATTTTGAAACCATACCTGGAATAATTTCCAATATTTTTTGATTAGACGATGATTAAGCAAACGAGCGAAGATGTTTTAACGGATACTATCCAGCAACTTTTTGTAATGATTTTAACCCACAAATATTCCAAATCGAGATCGAACGATCGATTCAAAAAAAAAAAAAAAAAAGAAGAAGAGAACACTTCGGCTAATCTACTCCTCTGCGATTGATTACGACGAAGGTGTAAATAGAGTAAAAGGTGTACGATACAGTGTAAAAAAGAAAAATATAGAAAGAAAGATAAAAAGCAAACGAGAGTACGATGAGGAACGGCGCTGAAGGCGGCACTTAAGCTGCTTTATAGGGCTACACCTGGTGTGCGGATATGGAAGGATAATTGCATGTAGAGGGATGGCATTCGCGGCTGGACCAGAGGGGGTGTTGGGCCTCTTGCCCGCGTGCATGTTCAACGAGCCGACAGCAACCACAGCGGCCGAGTGTTTTTTAAAAAGCTCGAGTTCCGCTAACGAGCCTAACTTGACATAATACCAACTGAAATAGACTTTATTATACCCGGCGGTCCTCCGCCGCCTCGTGCTCTCGTTCACTCCGTGTGTCGTTGCTTTCCGATTGCACCCTAACACCAACTTCTTCCAGAACGAGATCCTACTTTGAACTTTCTGAAGCTCTTACGGTTGGGACAACGTGCAAGTTTAAGATACCTAGCACGCTGCTAACAGGCTTTACACATTGCCAAACGGACATTAGAGTTACGATGATCGAAACGTCACTTTTGGGAAAATTTGTAGGATCGGAGAACGATCGTATATTAATCTATATCGTTTGATTAGTCGGTTCGCCTTTTTAGACGTTGCAGGATCGGTGAAATATCATCGCAAATTACTGAAAAAACCCATCCGTTATTTCGCACGAAAATCTTCGACGAGAGTTAAGCGGATCGAAGAAAGTTTCGAAGAATCAGGGCGCAAAAGTAACGAGAACTCATTAACGGATTGGAATCGATAATAAAATAAAGTTCCGGCAAGTCAATTATATCGGCGCAAACGTAATTCTTCCTCCGACTTGTTTCTAAAAGACAAAACGCGTTATTAGAGATCGGTCGAGAGTACCGGCGAATGATTATCTTTTGTCCTGGAGCGAAAGTTTTACGGCGAGAGGAAGCTTGGAAAATGGTTTAATAAAATAAATACGATGAGCCAGCTTCGCGTTGCCTTCGAATTCGTACACGGGAAACGAGGACGGTGGATACCGGCTGACGGGGAAAGATATAATAATATCCTCAGGGTTGCGGGGGCGAGTAATAGCTGGGAACAAAGCCGCGGTTCCGTCGGGACTGCCAATCTCTCCTTCTTTGTCTTTCCACCGGATCGTTCCCGTTTTCTTTCCCTCTTCTCTCGCTTCGCGCATGTCCTCTTTTTTTCAATACGGATTTAATCCGAAAGACGTCGGTAATGGCGTCGACTCGTTTCCCTCCATGAAATAAACGCATTTAATCTTTCAACGCTTCTTACAGAAAAGTGTGATAGATCGATATGGATCGACGAAACGTGCTTTAACGGTGGTGGCCGATCGTTTCCATGATATCTTGCAAAGCTAAAGTAAACTGGTTACTGTTCTTCGTAATGTGTATGAAAAGGTTACGTTTAAATCGTCATTTAATTTGGAAAAATTGAACGAAATAATCGTCTGTTTCGCAAATCAATTACACGCGATCTTGGTGAATGTATGCGAAACTCGCGTGCCAAAGCCTCTTACATCTCTATTATGTTTTCATTAAAAAAACGAAAGGTACATTTTTGCTTGCAAATTTATAAGCGCATTAGCACGGTATGTAATCCAATGGCAAAAGGCATCGCCGTTCTTCACCCCCGTGTATTTCATACGTTCCTTCTCCCGTTATCCCTTTGTTCTTCTTTATTTTTTAATCGCACCCCTCCCCCTTTTTTATTGCTTTTAATCCAAACACGTCAGCAGTAGCATTGTTCCGGTCTGACCAAAGTCAAATGCGCTTAATCTTTTTGCCACTTGCTTTGCAAATCTGCTTTTAATTATTCTTTACATTTGGCCCCTTCCTTTTTCTCAAACAGGATAACGGTGTTTTAAAACTGTTGAAATGCGTAATCTTGTAGCGTTATCACTTTTATGAAATAATAATGATAAATAAATCTTTCCGGATATTTTTTGACGTTCTTTTTTTATATCTGAATTTTCTATATCTGAATTTTTCTACGGTATCGTCCCACTGTTCTCCAAGGAATCGTTCAATTTAACCGGACGACTCGATTATCCAACTTCCATTGCATACAGATCGAATTATACAGCTATAAGACGATCATCGTTCTTCCCATTTTCCACGAGTGTAAAATTCATCGTGGACGAGCGACGTACACAGTCGCGCATAGTTAGGTGTGTCGGCTCGCGTCTCGTAGCGCCGTAATTCGCGTTGCACGCTTTGAAATTCAACCGGGCCAAAGAGCACGCGACTATGTAACGTTGACAGTGGTGGCCTCTCGTTCGTAGCGCATGCTCGGTTTTCTTTCCCTGCAGCGGCGGTGTGCGTGTAGCATAATTGTTGCGCACGATACACGGGGCGACGAACAAACGTCAGAGGTTGGTAACTACCTCGGACGATCCACTGACGATGGTTCAGCCACCCCCGCGCTCGTTCTACCCCGCACGGGGTTCTAATTGGAGTAGGAGAAGAGGACCGGCGTTGCATAAACGCGCCTATTTGTCCATTATTTCAGATTCCCTTTGTCTTCCCTAATGAAACAATGAGTCTGCGCCGTAATTGCGTCATAGCCGTCCTGTCCCTACCTTCCTGCCATTGTGTACACCACTGCCTACCATGGCCTTCTCGTCTTATAATCCGAACAATGCAGCGGGATAATACCGTGCCCCTCTGCTGGACACACCACGCTGAAGGATTCTTTTACTAGACTCTCTGCTATCTCTCTCTCTCTCTCTCTCTCTCTTTCTCTCTCCCCATTCTTTTTCTTTTCCTAGCTTTCTTGTTTGTCACTGATTCTCCCTGAACGACGTAGGATCGTTGTAGATTTGGATTTGTAGTTATCCCTCCTATTTCAACAAATCGTCTCAATTACGAAGAAAAACGTTTATCGTTCAACCGTGTTTAACGCAAGCTGAAAATCTGGACCTTTCTGGTTGTATCATTTTGATATAAATTCGTTCGTAAACCTTGTGAATTACGATTCAGAGCGCAATATCGGGACGAGATATGAAAATGCGCAGACTCTTGGGATTATTTCTTCTTCGTGCGGTATCAATCCGGTGAATTGCGATTCTGCTGCTCTTATTTATTAATTCTTCATCAGATTACATTCGACGTTAAAATCCCATCGTCTTTGCTTCTCGTTGCTTCGTTTAATCTTTATCGCTCGATGTTTCGCTCCCCCCAAATCCTGTTTATATTAAAAACCACTATTCCAAGAGTATAATTGCATCGATTAACCATGTATCTCGTACAAAGCCTCATCGGCCTAGCAAAAATTAAATCGAATGCATTTCCCAATGCAATCGAATAGGAGATGGAAGATTTTAATATCAAATTGAACAGTATACTGAACGATATTGGTTGCGCGACTTGTTATATGAATTGAAACGTTATACATTTTTGGGTGGCTACGAAGGAAAAGATTCTTGACAGAATCATGAGGATGTTAATACGTAAAAAGAGGAGGGGGGGGGCGAATTAAAAATCTGACATCACCGATCGGATATCCTGCAGATGTTCCAACAGGATTTCAGCAGGGAATCGCTATTACTGCCGGGATTCTGTGTAGCGCGAATTACGCCGGTGCGAGTAAATATGGGCAGGAGGACGTAGCCAAGAGTACAAAGTAATCCCGGAGATTACCGGCTTACTCTGTCAGAAGATTACGTCAGGTCGAGGGTGTCAGCACCTCCCATGGGAGATGGGTGTACCCTAAAACTACCCTACATCTTGCGCCCTTTCTCTTACACTGTGTGATCCACCGTCGCGCATCGAAACAATCGATCACATTGTGTCTCGCTTGACCGTTTGCTTTAGAATCTCCGACAGGGAATGCGTGAAATATATCGTGGTTTACCGTGAACAGATTTGCGGTAGATCTCTGCTTTCTCGCATCTTTCTACACTTTTGCAAGATATAATCGTTGTTCGTGATTCCAAATTTGACGTAGCATTACTACGTAGCATTACGTAGCATACGTAGAGTATTTACTTTATCCGATTACGCTTTATGCACTTTCTCTTTTCTCAGAAATCGGCAAATATATTCAAAATTATTATAGGAACATTAAATTTGTCGTATGAAGCGGGCGAAATTGAACGCATTTATTAAAGTGCATTCGCGTTAGCATATGATTGTATATTTTGATAAATTAAAGGTCAATCGATTACAAATCCGCTCGTCAAGCGACATTTTCGCCTTATTTTATTTCGCTCGTCGCTGTTCCATTTATCCATTTGACACCGTTTGAAATTGATTTCTTGGACTAAAAGCGAAAAAAACGTGCCACTCAAAATCATTAGAGACTCGCGTGCCCGAAATATATGTCAAATGCTTTTAACAAAACGAGATACGAACATTTCAATTTATTCGGTATACGGGTTTAGTTTCCAAAATTTTCCAATTTGAATATTAAATTTTTCAGATTCTCCTTTTCATCGTATTTCTTCTATCTTTCTAACTGAAAATTATTCGTTCGCTACACTACTTACACACCGTATCTGTTTCTTCTTTAACGCATCCACTAAACTTGTCCAAATCTGTTTGTCACGAGAGTCGCAACTTTCGCTTCGTATTCATTCGTTTCATCGTACTAACCTGAACCCTGGCCTCGGTGAGGTTAATCTTCATCGCCAGATCCTCTCTCGTGAAGACATCCGGATAATGTGTCTGCGCAAACGCTGACTCCAGTTCCTCTAGTTGTTGAAGAGTGAACGTGGTTCTGTTCCTTCTTTGCTTTCGTCTCACGAAAGAATCCTCGCCGACTCCGTGCAAGGCTGGATGATACGCGGAGTAACTAGTGTCTGTAATATACGATCAAAATATCGCGATTAGACTTTCTTCTCCTTAACCTTGCTTTTACGAATATATATGTAACGTGTGTATATGTATATACGTAGGGGAGTTCTACTAGCGTTACGTAAAACAGTCGTAAAACATTTTAACAAATCCTTCATAAAAAAAGCCCTCACCCTCGATCCAACGTTCCATCCGATCTGGCGTATACCGCAGGTTTGACAAAAATTCAAAAGCACCCTATCGCCTGGTGCATGATTTAACGCGCGATGGCTCGTTCGCGGGCCAATTACGAGGAACACACAGTTCGTTCGTTGCAAATCGGAAAAACGGGGGCTGGCCAAAGCACGCGCAGACAAAAGGACGAAGGGGGATGAAGGGAAACGATGGCGTTGAACGCTGCGCGTACGACCTGACAAATGGAACAGAGAAATGGGCACAGCGAAGCTACAGGGAGAAAGAGAGATGGCCCAATGGGGGTAAACGTTACGAAAGCCAGAGAACCGCTTATCAATGATGCAGGGCAATCAGCGCAATTAATTACCGCGGCGCTAAGCCGGAGCTTAGCGAAAAACACAAATTAATTTCCTAAGCTCATAAAAATTCATGCGGCTTGCTCGGCTGCCGAACACGACCAACCTACCCTCGCGAGTATCGACTGTTGTTCGCCCTAACGATTCACGCATGTGCATCCACCTGCAAGATCGCGTTCAATTTTCCATTTTCACCGTGATTATGGTTTTGCTTTTACGGTTCCGATATGGTGGGTCGTTTTATCGGGTCCATCAGGGATCCTTTGGAACGGCTTGGGATGTTTTTGCAGGATAGGAGTATGTCGTTTTCCTTCGCTGGTTTGTTATCTGCTGTTTTCTTCTTCTGTTCTTTACGTCTAATACGTCATTTTCTACTTATCGTTGGAATTGTGTCTCGTGCCAAGCGATAAATTTTTGTTTCCCCATGGTGATACGTTCTAAACGCATACTACCAGAGTACAAAGCATAGTGTACCGGATAAATAAAGAGAAAAATAGACAGCAAGATTCGTAGCAAAGTTTCCTAACAACGATCTGACATATGCTTTCACCGCTACGACGATTCGATAATTTCGCGCTTCAAGCGAGCTTTAACACATAGGTATGCGTACACTTCGTTCTAAAATTTCACATAGATTTCACGCTAATTGACGCCGAACATTTCTAATTGGATTTCCTCGAGGCGTTCGGTGACGTTCACTTCCGTGAGCGTTTTTCGCATGGTTAAATTTAAAACCGGGTCCGACTCGTAGGGAACGCGAGAATTCAGGAATTCGATTGCGTCGGCACGTCTGTTCTGTTTGCAACAAGTCATCCATACCGGAAACCAACTTTCATAACTACCATGGAACAATTATACCGTTGAGCAAACTCGTACCGTGTCATTGGCAATAGTCTGCCGCCCCTGCAAAATTAATGTGTTCGTTCGCGAGGATTTTCGCGTGCAGTATGTATGACTTTGCAATTGAATTTCCCGCGATCGATGTCCTGTCCTCGCGTTTAATAACAGCCTTCTCGTCGCGGGAAATTGTCCAACCCCCAACCCCTTCCTGTTTCCATCAAATACGTTCCCTCTAATCGTCGCGACTCGTTTATTAAACGATAGCGTCAATTTCGTCGTGTATTATTTACGCGCAAACATCTTGCTTTTAACGCAGTTAACAATCGACAACAATAATGGGACGACAATCAGCGAACGATATGGGCCAGCGTGAAATTCGAAGATCGAAGAAGGGACGTTTTCGTGAGAAATGGTGAATAGAAGAGAGGTAAGAAAGCAAGAATCGAAGCTCGCGTCGGTTGGCTAAATAAATTTATCGGTGGCCGAAACTGAAATCCACTCAAGATCTTAGATTAGACTCGTGAGCGGGGACGAAGTCTGGATCCAGACAACTCGCACAACTCATCGAGACTCCTGGCTTGATCCAATTTATTAACGTACCCGACAACCGTGCGCGCAAGGAAGGTCCCGCTGACTTTTGTACACGTTTCCTTTTCCAGCGACACACGTCGCCACGAGAAGGGTCATAGTTTTGTCTGGCCGCCGAGGGAAAAACAATAGAGGGATTAATTTCTTCTTGCCAGGAAGCAGACGCGGAAAGCTCGCACGTGTCCCGTCGACACGCTACGTGCGCCTTTAAAACACTTTGTCCTCTTCACTCGGGACCGTCCTTGATTTGCTTCCGCTCGAAATGCGTGTCTGGATTAACCCTTTCGGTACCGATGGGACAGGTACCGAACTCTGAGTGTCGGGAATCGTGTTTTTGTCGTTTCACTGGTTCTGTGTTTCTGGCCTGTGATTCGTTCGAAGAGTCGTTCTTGTAATCAAGAGAATGGGATTAAATTGAAATTACCGTTATATAAAGATTCGATTTGTATTCTCCGTTTTTCGTCATATTCTATTTTAGTCGAAAAATACAATAGAAAGGAACGAAGAAAAGCGAAGAATAATGATAAAAACGATTATCGCGTTTACCTCTGCCTGAAATTCGTTGCAGAACGGCCGGAGTGGATGGGTTGGAAGGTTTGGTGGAAAAACTAGATACAGAACGAAATCTAATGACACCCCGACCGTTACTAATGACGGTAACGAGCTAGTTAGATGTTAGAGCGAATGTCGGTGGGTTCGGACCCTGCGCCGAGTGAACCCACTTACCGACTTATCACGTAGTTACCTAATCTGTTTATCCCAACGGGGGGTGATGAGGGGGGGGGCAGCGACCAGGGGAGTTGGAAGGGTGCACGAACGTCCCTGAGGACACTCTACCCCTGCGCCCCTTCTACCATCCAGCAGGCATCGTTTAGGTTTAGACACACACGTGCTGTCGAAATTACGTGTTTTAGGTTGTACAGGATGCGCAGACGATAGTGATTTTTAGCAGCAACGAGTGTTTTTAAATGTTTTTAAATTCGATCGTTCAGCTAGCAAGCGGAGTGTGAGATATTTCGGGCCTCCAGTCCAAGAGTCCTTCGTATTTGTTAGAAACGAAGACGAGATTTTTGTTCTAAATTCAATTATAAATCGAGTCGTATTTTTAGGGTAAAAACTATAATTACGCGAGTAACGAGTTACTTAAACGAACCGCGTAACGCAAATTTTTCAACAAGAAAATTCCAAGAAACGATTATAGCATTTCGGCTTGGATTAAATTCGTCCTACCTGGAAATAAAATTTTTACAATTTTCGCAATTATCAACAGGCAAAAGAATAAAGTTTCGGCAACGCTTTAAGGAATTCTTCGTGTTTTTCGTCGCGTTCTAATCAACGGTAAACGCGCGTACGAATTTCACTTAATTTTAAGTGGAGCTACGGGGAGCGCCTGCGATAAAGGGAATGATAAATGCGCATTAAAAACATAATTTCACTTTGCGCCAGGGAAATCAATATTTTATTTAAACTATATTTCGGGCCTAGATGGAAGGGCACTTATACACGTCCCTGAGGATACCGTATCTCTTTCCCCTCTTCACCTACGGTCCCCATTCGATTATCTACCTACCACATGTATCTCATTGAGGTTTATAATATGCAATAAAGTGAGCATACACATCGTGGCTCGATGAACCATGTTCGGACAGATGAAAAAAGAAGAAAAAAGAAAAAGAAGAAAGAAGAATAAAGAATCGACTTTTCTCGCTGCTCTTTTGATTGTTTAACGAATTAAATTTGTTAAATTAGGAGAAAATATCAAATAAAATGAACATCGTAGCAATTTTATTTTCGTTCGGAGTATCGCTGAAAGCATGAAATTCATCGCGCTATGGAACGATAATTTTCATAAATAACACGATCGAATCCGCAGAATTGTAAAAATAGGAATACAAAATTTAGCTCGCACAAAGGAAAACGCGATCAAATTTGATATTGCGGGATTCAATTCTAAAACGTCATATAAAATTCATCGCGTAAAATCGCGGAGAATGGCGCTTCCCGTCAAAATTCGATCGCGTTTTTCCAACGCGTAAAGAGCCAAAGAAACCCAGTGTTCCGACCCCGTGACATTCCAGCAAAATGATATATATCTACAAACGGGAGTTAACGTACGCGACAGAAACGAGATTCGACTTGGAAAGCGATCGGTGAATAGGCAAACTGGCGTCGAAGTTCCGAAGAGCGACTCGGCACTGCCGTCGGGACGCGGTTTAGCCGGAAGTTGCTCCGAAGTGCAAATTAAGTTTAGCGGCCGTCCAGTTTGTAGCGTCCACTTTGCGTAACTCGGTCTAGTCGGTAATGTAACTTCATCGATGTGTTCCGCCAGAGCAAGTGCCGGTACAATCAATCTCCCTTTTCTCTCTTCCTCTCCCTTTCCCTTTCTAACGTCCATCCACCTTGCTGCACGATTTTCTTTAATTATACCGCGATCATCGCCTTTTCCTTAACTCTCTTTTAACGTCGCTATCGGCAATATTTTTGTATTGACAGACGCTAGATCGGTCTTCGTGGAATACCGTTTCTTCGAACGAACCTTCGAAATTAGGCCCAGAACTCAAGAATGCTTAGAACAGAGTTCGCGAATAAATAATCATTAAGGACTTACATCAAATTTCTTACTAATGCTTAAACCTTCGATGGACGGTTCCATCGTCGTTTATAATTCTTGTTATGTCGAGGGTGATTTGAGAAATTGAATCGACGTTTCTCCATGACATAGCTCGCTTTAAAATCCACCCTCGCAACGGCTAGAGTGAAATCGAGGAAGAATAGCAAGGGGGAAAATAGATGAAGAAATGTAAGATTATGGGCGGAATCAAATTTTTCTTACGGGGGTAAATCGGAACAAAACGGTACTCTGGGGGATCGAGTCGCCGGAAGGCACGAGGTACATCGATAGTATTTGCCAACTTAATTATTACGTTTTGCGATATTTTGGGGAATGCAATTTATTATTTTTATACCCTGTATTAAACTATAATTCCCTTTGTTTTATTATATAATCGTCTGCTCCCATTGGAATCGAATGTCCTCGCTTTTAGAAAAATGCAAGATCAACCGATATTGTAAAAAATTTTCTTTCGTTTAATGCCCTGTCAGTTTTCGATAAAACGCGTAGTTTGAAAAAGAAATTTTTCCATCGCGACCAAACGTTTAAAAAGTCATCGAAAGAAAAAGACTTCTTTAAATTTGAACTGCTATCCGAAAATCCGTGGACAAAACGCAAGAGACAAATGGAATATCTACTTACAAGGGTGAGTAGCAGCGAATGGGTACTCGAGGGTGGGTGGTAACCGTGGCGTTGGAAGACCCGGGGGGCAGTGGTAGCAGAACATGCCGCCTGGCCTGGCCACCGTCCCACCCCCCGGCCCTCCACCTCCTCCTGCCCCTGGCACCTGCGGTTGACTCGACTGCTGCTGCTGCTGCTGCTGCTGCTGCTGTTGTTGTTGCTGCTGTTGCTGTTGCTGATGATGCGTGTGGTGGTGGTTATTGTTCGGCTGGTGAGTGTGAACTGATCCAATCTGCAATTAGAGAGAAAGAGGGGTTACTTACGTAAGTCGTGCATCATTTTTCCAGGAAAGTGAATTAGAGGTTGTTAGACAATAGAGTCACTGGTATTTCTGGAAGATTTATCGGGGAAGGAGGGGACGAATTATGTAATTGCTGGTTGTCGGTAACAATTGTTTAGTAGGAGGCTTAGTTGGAAGACAGGCTAATCGGTTTCTACGATAGACCGGAATCGAAGCGCCGATAAACAGACGTTTAGTTCGTGTTTTGACAGAGTTTTGAGTACAACGTTAAAACGGAGTATCTTCGTTTGCAAGTTAATTACTATTTTTCAAATTTTTAATCCTTTTTCGTACAATCGCGTAGTCGCTTGTTGCTGCGTTATATCGTAAAAGCAGTTTATCCCAAAGGGTAAACACAATTTAAACTCGGTTTTAGGAAGAAAGGAATACGCGATGCTCGTCGAGATAATTTTTCATTAATTAGTTTGAAATAATTCGCTTATAATTTATCAAAGTACAAGTTACGCTGAATTTATATAAGATATTTCTGCGCAAACAATTACAATGGCAAACTAAGTATGTAGCGGCACACGAGTCAGAGGACAATTCAAATCCTGCTGTTGTTTTACCTCGGAGTATCAAGACCGCTAGTTTACGAGTAATGTGAGAACAAATAAACTCCGGGCAAAACGATGTCGCTGTTACATACAACCGTGAAACGTAGACGAATTCGAATTTTCCGGTTCTCCCCCGACCAGTGTAAATAAACGGACGCGATCGCGAGCGGAAGAGTTTCGAATAGTATCGAAGAGCATCAACGAGTATAAACGAGTATCGAGGTGAATCTACAGAGTTTTTCCGAGTATTTATCGAGTATTTATTCCGCGACTTGTATTTGTACCAAATACGTCTTCACGAATTCGTCTGTAAATAATTTATTTACTTATTTGTTTATTCGAAATATATTTTGCGGACTGCGACAGCAATATTTCGCTCAACCTAACAACGATCGATCCTCCACACGTATAACCGGACTCTATCCACTTACACGCACGAAATAATTAACCATTAAATTGGATCTAATTACGTAAGTGCACGTAGAATGATAATGACGATATTGCCAAAGCAGTTGTTCGGAGATAACGACCGTATGGTCAAAGTTCTCCATAGGTTAAGTTTGAGTAACGAAATGGCCATCGACGCAAAAATCAATCGCATTTTCGCTTCGAAGCGATATCGATACCAACGAAGTACCTGTAATTGTGGGCTATCTACGATCCAAGCTTGTCTACCCGTGCTTTCCTCGCGATTGGTAAATCTTTTAACCAAGCTGCGACTACGATCTTTTCGCGAGATCGTGACTACGAAGTGCCTCGCGAGACCGATCGTACGTTTCAACCGGAAGCCCCTCGACGTTTCTCGTTTGGTTACGTACACATGCTATCACGTGCAACGTCCTCGTAACGAGCACCTCGGTAACCTGGCTACTTGCGATTTCCCCGAGCGATACTGGGATTTTCGAAAGCGGGCTGAAACGCGATTAAGAGAGAGAAGCCGACAAGGGGTTGGCGTCGGGCACGGGGGCCAAGAGGGCCACAGTGGAATCTAGAGGGGAAGAAGGTTGGAGGCATATAGGCGGCCGATTACGCCGATCCCCATTAGAGGGATTGTAAACTCTCGTAAATAAATAATGCACGTATAGGCGAGGAGCGTGGAGGGCTCTTTGCCTAAGCAGCCATCGGTCGGTGGAACTTAATAAACGGCGGGGTTATCAATTTATAATGGGTCGGCGTGTCGCGCATGCGCATGCCTACAGGGCCGTAGCTCTGCTTACATAACGGCGTGCACGCGAACAGCAAGCTTTAAACTCCGTGTATTCCCTAACTCTGTGCTCTTCCGCCACCTTCTCCTCTATATACACGCGATTCTACGTTGCTTGCTTCCAACCACCGGCCGCACCACCGACCCACCGCCTCGCGAACCTTCCCTCTCGATCGTTCCCGCCGTTCCTCTCTCTCTCTCTCTCTCTCTTTTACTAGTTTCTCTCTGCCTTTGTTGCTCCTTCGCCCTTTGCGGCTCCGCTACAAGGGACAAATTGAATTTTAGATCATGCCGTGCTCTTCTGGGGTCCAGGAGAAAACCGAGGCGGAGAGACAGAGAGAAGGAGCGAGAGAACGGCAACGAATAGCGGTGGTGGGGCAGCCGGGTGGTTGGATCTGGGAGCAGACGTCGAGATGATACTAATTGAAATTTGAAATTGATATTAGCGAATTATTACCCCTCTCTGTCGCGCGCGCTCGCTTCAGCTTGGCCCAACGCAATTACGGCCGCGTGTCGGGTATCAAAAGTAATTGCTGCCAAACTTAACGAAATTTAGCCAATTTTCGTTTCGGCTGCCCGACCTTCCACGACGACGGATTACTGGCTCGGGTTTCGCTTTACGTATGCACGCAGCCTCCTTTCCGAGGGATCGCAAATGGAATTTCGGGGGTGATTTCGATGCTGCCCGTAAAACCATTTCGGTGCAGCGTCTTCGCTTTTCCCGGAAGTCGATGAAAAGTTCGAACCTCGTACGGTAACGCTTAGTCTGTATCGGGCCCTTAGAATTTTTACCTACGTATATCGGTCACTTTCGTTTATCAAAATTTCACCAATTTTCGCTAATTCGAAGTTTCACTTTGTTTTTCAAATTTATTTCATTAAAGAACGCAACAAGTTCCAAAGACTTTCCGGTATCCGGTGTTCGTTGTTTCGGATAAAGGACAAACTATATTCACCCCCGAAAGAACGAATCCGCTAGTCCACTTTCTTTCTATATAACCCCGAGCAAACCAAAAATCAACCGAGACACCCTTTTTCACCCTCGTCTGTCCGCGCGCTCCAACATCAAACGTCGCGAGCCAGTGACACCATTAAATGGATCAGCCGATTAGTCGCAGGTAGAAAGAATCGAATCAACCCCTCTGAATACTCGGTAACAACCCTTGGTAGCCTAGGTTGGTCGAGTTAGACGCGTAATGACGGAACATACGCATCGACAGAAGGGACGAAATGTAGCGAGGCTAATCCGCGATGGGTGCCCCGGGGTGTCCCTCGAGCTCTGGCTGCTGCAGCAGGTCCTTAGCCCTTTCGATGTACGTACACGCCAGACGTGCTCCCTCGAAAATAAACCTGCGTGCGGTCCAGGGGTGTATTTGCGGTGTTCAACCAGCGGGGGCGAAACATTATGCCAGTGTTTTATTGTGCGATCATCCGACTGCACCCTATTCTAAGAGCATAAGGGATTGCGGCTTCGAGTGGAGTGTGTTTACACATTGGCACACGCGTCGGATTTGTTACACGCTCGTTACGTTACGAGTTTTCGTAGCCAGTTAGCGGGGTTCGATGGTACGTAGCTGGCAATTCGATTCGCGTCGACGTGGTTTCTATGATTCGCTTGTAATCGGGTTCGACGGGTGAGAAAATTCGTACAACGCGGCCGATACGTTACAGGAAATCGCGTTACACCATGGTACTTTCGAGTGTTTGACCAAATTTTCTATTTTCTTTTTCTCTTTCCTTTCTTCTCTTTTTACAAGCGCTTATATATCTTTGCGAAGAATTTGAAACGACATTAACCCAGATACGATCCGACTTCTTCTCCCAGTGTTTTCCAAAATAACCTTGTTTTTTCACGATGCGAAATGTTCGTTCGCTTATCTCGATCTTCAAGAGAGGAGAACGATATACGATCGAATTACCGTAGTTATTTCTTCCGGGTGGTTGCAAACATACAACTCGTCCTATTTTTCCGTGCTTAACACAGGCATGGAAATTGGTTCGTGAGAGCGTAGAGCAACCGATCTATCGATATCGATGCTGATGTCGACGCACCGGAGAGTGCCGGATAGTCCATTACGAAGTTTACGAAAATTACAGCGATGTTAGTCCCGTAACGGTGTGTGAGTAATGTACACATCCAATGGTTCGGTAACCCGGATTATGGACATCCAGTAATGCCGGTATTCAATTATTTGGGTACACGTAGGAATATCTTGTTACCGACAGTTCTAATTGCGCGGGGCCAGTGTTATCGAGTTACTGTAGTTTAACATCCTTGCAAGTATAGCGCATCATTTATGAGTATCGGAACACACAGCTCGTAATTAGATTTCAATACTGCGGATAATTAGATTTTTGGGCAAACAGAGAGATAGACCAGCCAGTAACGATCGCGAGTTTCGTTTTCTCTTCCCTTTCGTATCGCCAATAAGATTCTACGATTTGATAATTTTTTGAAAGACAGCGGATTACGAAGTTTGGAAAAAGTAAAGGCAGCTGTTGCTACGAGGCGTAAATCCGCGAGTAAATAAGCGAATTTCTCGTAATCCAGAAATCGTTCGCAGCGATTCGTGCCGAAGCGAAAATTCGCGTAGAAGCGCGATACGTTGCACGGTTGTCAAATATCCCGGCTGTTTAGATTCCGCGTGTGTAACACTGCGCTCATTAGAGAGCGGCGCTAATTGCATAATTGGTGCCGGCAATTACGAGCAAAGCGGTGCCGCGTCGGCTGACGTCAACATCCAATAATTCGGCACGCGACGACAATCGCGCGCTGCACCGCCACGCCATTGCGCAAATAGCACGAATCGCAATTAAAAGCGATAATACTGTAATTAGCTTGCTGTCACGCCTCGCCCCGTCGCTACCCTGTCGCTATTCTCCCGCTATTCTCTCGCTAATTTCTCGTTTCCGCGCGATAGCATCCTCCCCGAGTCGACTACGACACTAGGGGGTTGAATCCGGTAAACGCGCGACGGATTCCACGCTTTCTTGTCCCTCTCCGAGACTCGATACTGGCGTTTATTCGACAATTGCTATATCCTCTGATTAATTCCTCCTGCTAATTCAACGAGGTGAAACGGCGTTACGTAAGTTTGTTCGGATTGTCGATAGCGATACAGGGGTGAGTTTGGGTGAAAAGTAAGTTTTACGAATAAAGCGAATTTTAATCGACTCTTTTTTTCCAATTGTTGATTCTATAGGAAAGTTGCGACTTAGATTTCGATCAGGTTTAAATCTTTGTCCCGTTCATACACGCCAACTACGTTTCACCGTTCCAGCGAATGTTAAACACAGAAAGCCATAAATTAATATATGCCCATGACCGAGGGGACTAAAATTGTCTAATTGATATAATCGAATTTAACGGAATTGATATTAGTGCCAATGTTGATATTAACGGTAAATAATATTAATTGAAATCCGCGTTAATATTTATATCGTAACCACAATTCTGCCCAATTTCCAATAATTTTTGTGCCATTCCCCCGCGTGGAATCATCTATTCGTAGGACGTTTTTCGATGTCTGTTTCGAGTATCGAACTCGACTCTGTGTCAAGCTATACACCTACCTACGAAGAGAGACTGTCACGAACGGCTAAAAATCAAGCCCGAGTCTTCTATCGAGTCTAACTGCGTAAAATTCGTGGAGCGAGCAATTGGAACGACATCGTCGTGTCGTCGTACATTGGAAAACTTGACGGAGACGCGATTAACGAAGATTTCATTAGGGACAATATTGCGCTCGCATCGGCGCTCGTTGACCGACGGGGTCCTGGTTTCTTTATTGGCCGGCTGGAATAAATTGGAGAGAATTAATTAAGCGGCACAAATTGGATGCACCGTGTTAGCCCTTATTCCTGGATGACACAATTTAATAAGCATCTATTACTATACGACGAAGGCCCTTAGGTTCTAAAGTTGAGAGGAATGCGAAGGGCAAAGGAAACAAACTTTTGCGTGCTTTCGTTAATTGCGTTTGCTGCGTTGCAAAGTGACCGCTCTTTTTATTTCTTTCGACGCCGCATTAACGTCTTCTTCGCCTTTTTTCGAGTAGAATGTCGTCTCGTCTGCGCTATTTTGTCCAATAAATTTAATAAATTCGCAGTATCAGCTTTTGCTGTATAACTTTCGCAAGTTACAATTTGTTGTAACATATCGCGAGATAATTGTCACATCTGTTCCGCGACTTTTGACAGTATCGATCACGTTCAAAGTTATTCTTTTACTCGACGATTGAGGTAATAAGCTAATCGTAAACGGCGATAGAAAATTAGCCGTATCGCAATTCGCTCTCAAAATCTGTCCAATATCGGAGCAAAGCCGGCTGGAGGATCGGACCAGAGGCATGCCGGAGAGGCAGTGTTTCGATTGGCACGGGTCAAAAGGGAAGAGCGTGCCCCAGAACGTAATATCGTGTCGCGCACAATACAATTGTAGATCGGCTTCTTCAATAATATTACGGCATAGACGGTTAACGGGTTAAGAGCGCGCATTGTCGTCTCGTTGAAAAGAAATCGAGGACGAAACGAACTGTGGGTAAATATGCGCGGCGTAAGGCCATTTTGCCCCGACGATCGCGGCGGCCAATTAGACGCCACGACATATACAGGGTGTTAATAAACGTGCAGAGAGACAGCGAGACTCTTTCGTACAGCGTAGAGGATCGTGCGTGCGTTTCGACGATGACAAATGCCTTGACACATCTGCGGACTAGTTTGTCTCAAATTTGATCACAGGCCACATCTGTGCTCTTATTCGTCCGGCAATGTCTACGTATCCGTGGTCGGTAATTTTCTGGGAATCCTACGGTGGAAAGTGAATTAGAGAAAATAAGAAGGACGTAAAAATTCATTTAAAAAAATCCTCTAGACGAATTCGAACGTTATATCGTTTTCTGTACTTATCTGGTTTTTCCGAACGACGTATATCTCTATCGCTTCCCCACCGAAACCCTCGTACGTAAGTGTACTTTAGATTATGGTACCTTTGATGCAGTCAATGAAATCAGGCTTTCAGAGAACGAATAAAGATGCCTCTAAATAGGGTGTCTCTCTCCTCTTGATTTATTTCCATCTACGATACTCGAACTGCATCCTCCGTATTACGCGATATCATATGACTGGTAATCCATAAAATTTACCTTGAAAATTGTGTTTCTTTTACCGTCGAACTTATCACCGACTTATCACGAACATTAACTCGTGATGTCGAGATTCTTCAAATTTATTAACGATATTAGGTTTGTGGAGCGCGAAGGCCCTTGTATCTTGGCAGAGTCAAACGATGTAATTAAACGATTAAACGTCTCTCGTCGGAGATTCACATTCCGAAACACTTTTTCGATCGTTTTCTTCGTTAACACCCTGTAGAGAATCGCACGGCCCTGTCTATAGACCGCATCGAGTACGGTGTAATGTACTTTGGTTAAGCGCATCGGAGCATGCTCGTCGCCGAGTTAACGCATTTAATGGAGGTTAATTTTGCATATGGTATTGCTCCCCCGTGCCCTAACCTCTTTACTCGCGCACGCTCAACCATCCCCCGGATCGTAAGCTCACGACCAAACTACCCGAAATTACTGCCGGAGAACGGGCATCATTATTAAACCGGTCGCTCGATCTTTCCGGCTGATCGAATTATGCGGTTAAGTATTCAGTTACTTTAGTTCATCGTATCAGTTTTTTGCCTCGGATGTTGCTTCAACAAAAACTTCTTCTTCGCCCCCTTTTCCTCCCTTTTTGGTCGAACAGCTTTAACAGCTTTAAATCAAGATCGTCGGTCTTTTATCGTTTTCCTCTCGATTCTACCATAGTTTCAGGTTTTCGCAATCCTGGCTAATTGGATCGAATTTAGCAGTCGGATTTAACAAATATTCGTTTGATCAACCACGCTTCTAGCGTTTGCATTTAATAATCGGCCATTCTTTCTCGAGATTTTAGAGGATTTTTCCAATTCCGTGTAATGTTTATCGGCGCGAGTGCTGAGAACGCGTCGTTGAGCGAGGATCAACGATGGAAGCATCGCTTCGCGCGACGATCGACGCGATAATCGAGGCGTCAACCCTCCCGGAGCGGTGCGCGACAGCCAGGATAAATCAAATATAAATGGATAAGCGGGAAATAAACCGAAAACCACCGGGTGGCCTGCTCGAACCGAAAGGGAAAAGCGGAACGGCCGGCTATGATCGAGCCTCGACCATCCTCACCCTTTTTCGTGCGGGGTGACTGCCACCACGGTTACGACGAAAAAAGTAAAAAGGGGCGAACGCGAAAAAATGCAGAAACGACAGGAAGTGCGAAATGGAAAAAAATAAGCAGCGACGGAGGAGCGAGAAAGAGGGACAAGTCGAGTGGAGCGAGGGAGACGAAGGATCGGGGCGAGGGGACAAAGGGGTGAGAACGAGAACAGAGGGTACGGAGGAAGCAGTATGGATGTTCGCTGGAGTGTACACATCGGGAAGGGCGTGTGCAATGCGGTGGAATCGAGTAGAGGCAAGAGTCAAATGGAGTTGGCTGCCGGTGTGAAGAGACAAGAGGAAGATGAGCGGTGTTGAATCAAGTGTTTATTACTCTCTGGTTTGATTCTCCCTCGGATTCCAGGGCTCGATTCTTTCTCCCGTTTTTTCTTTTCTTTTTCGCTTTCCACTCGATACCGCCGGAGATTTCCGTACGCAATAATAGAATCGAAGATTCTAACAATGTAGAGTCAAACAACGTAGGTAAGTGGAGAGATGTTGACGACTTTTTCGGTCGGAGATAAGCATCGTCGTCGTTAAAAGATTGACAGAAGCGATATCATTTTCTCGTCGTACACTGTCAAAGCAAAGGAATTTGATTCGAGGGAGAGCAGGCGGTCCGTAATGGCGTGATTTCTGGTTCCTGGACGCTTTTTCACGATCTATTTATCATTCCGGGACCATTCATCGTCCCCCTCTCAATTAATAGCCCGTATACAGCATCTTTGCAGCAGGAAGAAACGTCCCACGCGATTTCGTTCCGGACGATGGGTCGTGGAGAGATTCCGCTTCCGGATACCGTTCCATTCGGCATGCATTTATAGCCCTTAAACGACTGCCTCCCCTTGTAACGCATCGCCATTGTCGCGGCCAGTGATCTCGAGGGAACGAGCAAACATCTTGATTGTTTCGTAATAAACGTCCAAGCGTTAGACGATTGGCCTTTCGGCGACCAAATTCGATCGAACGTTGTCGCCTTCGTCGCGTTTCCTGCCACGCTTTCGCATTGCTCGTATCATACAAACGTAAAGTCCAGTGAGATCGATGACAAGGTAAATTAGGATATACGACGAACGAAGAACGATATTTAACGGATGTCTCGTTGATAACTCGAGGAAAAATGTTCGTTTTAAGGGATTAAAATGTAACCGCTATCGCTTTGTTCGCTCCATTCGCGACAGCGATTCCATTCGCGACGTAACGTTCCAACGATGACAAACACACGCGCTACGACAGCAACACGGAGGATAGAGAGGAACGGACCCAACAAGAAGCGTCCGTGATGGCTCTTCATCGATGTAGCGATATACATTAAACGGGGAACCTGAACGAGAACGAGAGGCCGGGACGAAGAAGCATTGGCCGTGATTGAATTAATCTGTCAATTTGTCAATTACACGGATGAGTTTGTTTGGTGGCTGCGGTACGCGTACGTCTCTCCGTGCGTCTCCTCCGCGTTCATCGATCGCAAGTGGATCGTCGAATGTTTCTATACGTGTGTGCCTGCGTGAAAATCCTCGTGAACGGTGTCAGTGTGCTTGCGTGTATCTCTGTGTACACCTTGTACCTATGCTCCGTTCACGCTTGTGTTTAAGCTGTGTATGTGCGTGCGCGTGTGCGTGTGTGCGGCGTGCGTATGCCAGCGCACGTCTGTGCGCGGAATCGGGCATACGTAACCGCGTGGCTCGGGGCACAGATTCAACGAGCTCAATTGGCGCACCGAACGAGCAGGAGGATCGTATTGATTCTCCGGTTACATAGTCGCGGAGTAGAGACAGCTACGAGCCGGCTACTGCCTCGAGCAACCGGTCGTCTTTGTTTTAAGGCCGAGAGGAGTTACACGTTCTTGGGATCTTGAGGGATGATCGGCGAATCGCGAACGATATAGGAGATTCGGCGATTTTGCTTTTTCGCGATTCGCCTCGATAGGATTCTGGAAGATACGTTGATCGAAAAACGTCGGAGAAATCAGCTTGCTGGGATCTCGTTTCGGGCTTCCTGATAAATCGCGAACGATACAAAGATATAATTTTATTTAAATAACGTCAAAGTCTGTTCGTAACTTTTGATCGTCTCGTCTCTTCGCGTTTACGAAAAATCCTCTTCCGTGAAAGATCATCGGCGAATCGTCTGCTCGTCGAAAACGTTCTTCCAATCGACAAACAATAGTTAGCTCGGCCGCAAATCGTACGTCTCAGCCGATTACGGCAAAGAGAATACGAAATTACGCTATCGTATTTACCCAGCAGTGCTCCATTGTGCTCGTAGCTGTATCTAATTTGAAGTTCGTTCCAAGACGAGAGAGAACTTGGGCTTCTCGCGTTTGCGAGTAGATAGGCTCTTCCCGGCGATATAATATCGCGGCGGGGGCGGAAAGGGCGGAAGGCAGCGCGGGAACAGAGGGGTTTGTTGGAAGTGGCAGGATGGAGTGGTGGCGATGGTGAGGCCGGAGGGTGCGAGGGAACAGAGATAGGGGATGCGCAGTCGAGGGTTTCGCTTCCCGGTTTCGCCCCGAGGGCACCATTTCCAACGAAACCAAGCACGAGCAGGGACGGGATCTGGATCCTACTATATTCCAATTGCTTCCCTCCGTTTGATATGCGCCAATTTCGTCCAATATGTCGCGCCCCCTAGACCAACGCTTGCCAATCTTTTCGAGTAACGGTAACCAATAAGCTTGGTATCCTTATCCAGTGGACCACTGGAAATTCCTCTATCGTAGGTTAACTAATTTTTCATTAGGTTATCGAACATGGAGCGACCGATTTTTCGAGCGTAAAAAATCGCTCGGGATCTAGCGACTGAAAATCAATTTAGACGGTAGAACGTAGGTTCGAAACGATTCTGCCAGCGATACGCTCGAAGGAATGAAACGTGAAAGAATCGTGGCGAATAACAGTTCGATGAAACTCGATGAACGAACATTTTCTCTCTCGTGAATTACTTTCGTTATAATTTTCGATTATAATATAACAAGCGCTGCGCTGTTTTAACGAATTCTCGTTCTCCTCTTGTCGTACTTTAAATCTCGTCTTTTCTCTATCGTCCCTCTGCTTCGGTGTCTCGATCGAATCCGATAAATCATTTCGTCGGGAAATCCCAGCTCCAAATTCGCTGGTCACGTGCTGACGAGTGACCAGCGGTTCGCTTGGTTGTCGTGTTTCCGCGTTAGAACATCATTTATATAGTTTATCGGCCTGGTATACTTTTACACCCTGTTCGTCGGATACCTCGGTGAATAATGCATAAGAAACTTCCCCGTGATCGTGGATGACCGATGCATTTACGAATCTCAACAAGGTCGGCAATTTCGCAAAGAAATTTCATAAAGATATAGAACAAGATATAGAATAGAATATTTCACTTCGACGATCGAATCTTTTAAAGCGTCTTGGTGTCGATCGATTCTTTGGAAGGAAAAGATGCTTCCGAATTTTCTACACTTTTTTTTTCTTTCGTGTCCTCCGTCGGTCAGTGGAATCGGCAGAGATTGGCGATGACCTATTTCGAAGAGACCGTGCAAGCTCGATGAAGCTGAGTGAACTCACTCAACGGAAGCTACGTGGTGGGGATAGCTTGTAAACGTAACATAATGAGTTACAGAGGGGAATAAGCCAAATTTCCACCACCACGTTTGCCCACCCTCGCTATACCCGTCGAACCTTGACTGGCCATGGTTCGTCAACACGACTTCTAAAAAATGTTATATTCTATCCAATTTCTTTCTATGATTCCAATTTCTGTTCTTTACTTTGGTCCTTCTTACGCTCCAATTTGCAGTGAAATTTTCAGGGTTTCTGATTTTAATAGATCGCGAAAGCGAAAACAACGTGCTTCCATTATCAACGATCGATAAGGGAAAAACTTTTTTCACGAATCAAGAACCCTCGATCTTAAAATTCCTCGGCTCTCGAGCCTTCGTTTATGACTCTGTCACACCCGCGTTACGAAGTCTAATAGTTACGTAAGACCGAACTCATCTTGCATTCATCGGTTATTCGTCAACGTCGCTAACAATCGCGCGATCACCCTACTTCCGTTGCTCATTACTACCACCTTCGCTCACCCTTGAACGAACCCCATCTCGGACCCATTAACACGTCCTATGATTCCATAAAATCTTGGGAAACAACGATTTTCAGCGAGTAGGCGCCGAAGAAAAGATATAAAGCGCGCGCAGGCCCGAAATGGCCCTGTTGGAGTTTTCTCGGTGCACGGAGGGTGAAAGGTGGAGGATAGTCGTAAAGAAAGTGCTCGAGTAAGAGGTGGAAGCAGTCAGTCAGGTAGAGAAGAAGCCGGCAAACGTGCCGGGAATGCATGTACGCTCCCTTACTGTTACTATCCTCCGCTTCCTCTCTGGCCCACCTCCGCCGGGACCCTTGCATCCCCCTTGCACCCCGCTTGCACACTCGCTCTGCTGTATTATTGCCCGGCCGTAAATTTCGCCCGGAAAGCGATTTAGCGAGGAAGCGGCAGGGATAAATCTTGAAAAAGTCGAAAAGCGTAAAACAGCAGCCTCCAGGCGAAAAGTGGGGGCTGCAGGACGCGCGGGAGCGGAGACCCTCCAGGGGTACCGATATAAGGAGGAACGGTCTCGATCCACCTTTTTCACTGCGCCTCTTCCCTTGGTTTCCACGGAGGATCCCCTTTTTCCCCTCGAATTCCCTACACACACCCCGGTGCACCTTTTCGAGCCAGGGGCGTGTCTGCGCCCTCCTACACACCCCCTCCGCCACGTGTGTGCATTTCACCGTGTAAACGCGACGCGCTTGCCTCCCTTAACCGACTCTCTCTTTTCCTCTTCTTCTCTCGTCTCGTCTCTCTCTCTCTCTCTCTCTGATCTCCTTCCGTTACGCTGTTTCGACAAGAAGAAGAGCTTTCATCGTTTGGATGCGTCGATGTTAGATTTGAACGCATTCGCGGGAGTAAATTGAAGGACTTGGTTTTCGGATATGTTCGTGTGGCTAATAGGTGGGTGCTATTCTTGGTTTGTGACGAACGCGTGGAAGATTCGTCGAAGTCAAATCGTACAGCAGGGTCTTTCCTTCCATCTTCGTAAATACATAAATTCTTAGCTCTTTCCATTATGTTCTATCAAATATATATTCGACGAGGAGAGATATAGAAGACTTGTAAATATCATTTAAAATGAATGGACAAACGGTGTAATGCTTCTGTTAATAATAGACATAGCGAAAAGCGTACGATGCAATCGTTGCGTTGATCTGTACGCTATGGAGTAACGTACTACCGCGAATTAATAGAGATCAATAATCAATACGTTGAACGATGCGTGTACGTAAGTAAACGGGTTGATTAGAATACGATTACACGTAGTACGATTAATCCTCTTTACTGGAGAGCGTTTATTTTTCAAAGTCGATAACAATTATTTTATGAGAAGAGCGCGTACGCGAGGATCCGGTGCCCTCCAACGCGCAACGCGCAACACGTAAAATACAGATGGGAAGCAAGTAGCCGAAAATCGAGTCAATACCGAAACTCTTGCGAATTGCGCCGACCCAACGATACGCGATAGCGATTAAAGGTTAAATCAGCGATCGTGTGGAAAAATCATGACACAGGGCCACCTTGAAAACGCGCGAACAAAAATCGCGGCGTTTTAATCCCTTTGCGACGCGCGGGGTCCAGAAAGGGAGCGAGTTCTTTTTTTTCTCGCGCTCGCGGGTTAATACGATTTGCAAATCCACAGTTTCGGCCACCGTGTGACGGCCACGAGCTACTGAATAAATGATACGACCCGATTCGAGGATTGCTGCATTATCCGTCCTCGAATTCGTTGCTGATGCCGGCAATTATTCATGACCGCGTGGCGCCACTGCGATTAAGAGTCAATTTCGTTCGAGACCGACGCTGGTCGAAAGTCTTCCAGCGGACGCTTCTCCTCGAACCGAACGATCCCGGGGCCACGAACTCCACGAGAATTATGCGTGATACATCGATCGATATAGCGTACGTATATAAATTTTATGTTCGACGACTTCCTCGTTCGACGATCGATTGTAAAGTATCGAGTCAGCGTATACGTCGTTTCTTCGAAGTTTTATGAACTAATACCGTCCTATAATTATTCGATTTCAATGAACGATACCGAAAAAGAAGAGAATGATCGTAAGAAAAGCATCGCGAATAATCGGATTATATCGATCAAGAATGTTCTATTCCTGTTTGCGAGTGTGATACGATCTTTCGTGTCTGAGATTCGATTTTTTCGATGCTCTATATATCAACGCTATCAATTTCTTTCGAAGTCAAGAGACGCGGAGCATCGAATAAATACTTAAACGTTGCCAATAAAGTTTTCTAATCGTTGCCACTTACATCCATCAGCAATCCTCGACTGCTATATTTTTATCCAATTTTCTTTCATTCATCGAGAACATTGCGCAAGTACCCGTAATACAATGTTACGCCCGTATTGAATTAAATATCGCGAACGGAGACACCAATGAACCAATGCGAAATTAAATTAAATTTAAGTTACTTAAGCGCAATTTAGAGCGAGCTATCTGCTTTGCTTCAAGCGCATTAAACGCACCAGCCTCTCTAAGCACCGTCGTTCAATTGTCCACCATGTTGTATCGGTCTATTTCTTTTCTTTCTCCTTTCGCTCCTCTTTCTCTCGTGTTTCTCTTGTTTTTTCCTTTTTTTCCCCCCACCGCTTGTCTCTCCTGTAAAACATCCATTTTTTTCGACGAATGCTCGGGATTTTTCGAAACGACTGCGTCGGAAAGTGCTCGCACAAACAAATCGATCAATTTGTAATTAAATCAGGGAGCTCGTTGCGCTCTCCGCGAGTGCTTCTGTCAACAGCAGCGCCGTCGATTTATTTAAATTCGATTTAAATCCCGACGAGCTGTGTACTTTTCGCCCAAAAATAATTAAACATCGACTCCTCTGGCGGTTTATTTTTTTTTTTTTTTTTTCATCTTTTCTTCGATTTATTCCATTAAATTAAGTCATTCGCGCTGGATAAAATGGAAATCGAAATTCGATGAATGTCGGTTGAAAAAAAAGTGGCTCGTTCGATAGTTTGTATTCGAACGTTAGGCAATACGTTACGTACGTACGTGGTTGTGGATGCCAGCTTATGCAAATTCCACGAATTTTGGAAAAGTGGATCGCGCGACTTAAGATCAGCCAGTCGTTCTATTAAATTCGTAGCTCGTCGTTTTCATAGATTCGGTTAAACGTAAAATCGATGAAACGACCGCAAAATCGAGGTAAACGTTCTTCGAAGCGCGATAAAGTCTTCTTTCGCTCTAATTTCCGATACATACGTCTTTCGACGAGTGGCAACACGACACTGCTACTCGACGCTATTAATTAACTCGAGTTCGTATTAATCGTCCGGATACGAAGTTAATCGTTCGTTGCGTTCGAATCGACTGTGATCGCGTTAGTTTCAAGCGTTGCTTACATAATTTGCCGGCAGATTGCTATTTAACCGCGTTACTTTTAATCGACGTCGCCTTCACAGAAGAGGCTTCCGCGGTGCTTTCCCATCGGTTGATCGATAATTGCAATTTGATCCATCGTGTCTTTTTTCTTTTTCGCTTGCTCCGTCCTTTTCCATTAAACGTTTCGTTAAAAATTTAACTTCAACGTCTGATCGAATTTTACGTCGATTCCTTAAGCATACAGCTTTCGCGAATATCCAATTTCTGACTAATTTTTGCTCGGTGATTTCAATCGTTCGCAAAAGATAAAGTAATCGAACTGATTTTGTTTTTATATCGCGTTAACGTCGCGTAGTGAGCATTTTCGTCGCCGACTTTCGAGCGAACATTCCGCGAATGAAAATTGATGGGAATAATTAATTTATCCGAACATCTGTCCTGCTTGATAGGTGTGAGTTAGCACGAATTTAGATCTATCGTTTTGTTTGCGACTAGTCGAGTTAATGCGATCTTCATTCGCTCGCAGATGTGAACGTACGATATCGTTACGTGAAAAAAGAGAAGTAAAAGGCGAAATTGAAAATGAGTTACCCTGGAAACACTTTTACAAATAAACGTGTGTTGAAAACGACGCTGAAGGAAGTCCACGGTTGCCAATAAAGATCGTTGAAGTATTTTATTGACATTTTATGACGCTTAGTCACCGCCGTTGATTCAACGAAGTAAATTTAAACGATTCTCGAAAACAATATGCAATGTACAGTGTACAACGAGCAACACAGTGGAAGAATATATCGGTAAAACTGTCGTTCGTTGTTCGTTTGGAAGAACACGGCAACGTTCCGCTAATTATTTCGTGATTATCGATAGAAGCAGGAAAAAGCAGGAGATAGAGTACACGCGTATGTCGAGAAAAGCAAGGTTATCGAATAGAAAGGTGAATCGCACTCGACGAGATTTCACGACCTCGCGAGTGTCCTCATCCTCCGGTTATGTAGGCATACATACGCGTCTAGAGGAAGTCACCACACCGTGCACGGCGTAGAATAAACGGTCAGTGACGCGCGGTAATGGCCGACATCCTAATCCTGGCCCCCTACAGCTTAATGCCATACACTCCGCAATGATAATGCTGCATGTGCTTTTTGTCATTACCAGTAGTCACCGTTCTACCCCGTAATGAGCATCGCCGCGTCAGCTCCTTCGCTAGGATTCGCCGTTACCCGATATCTTGCGATCGACCCTCTGTCCTCGATCGCGTTACGAATTTTCATCCGGTTCTCCAACGAGTCGTTCCGCGATTTCTCACTTTTGCGTCGGATCGCTTCTTTCTTTCCTATTTCCGTTGCGTTGCTAACGGAGAATCGTTTAAACCGGACAAACCGACAATTTCGCTGAACGACGAAAGAGCTCGATTCGATGATAAAAGATCGAACGAGCTTCTATCCGTCGATCAAAGCCTGTAAACTGTATCCGAACTAGACTCTAAACTGCGTTCGTTTAATCTATAAAACGAATAAGAGGTAGCATCTCGTGTATATACGCCACGTAAGAGAATCGCACGGTTACACGGAATACGTGCTGTAATTTATTCTTCGCTCGTTCATGACTCGGACTTTATTCGGATAATTCGATCTAACCGAGGTACGGATAATTATAATCGAGATGCTACTGTATGCGAAGATGGAAAAACGTGCGGGTAGGTTGGACCGAACACGCGTGATCGTCACAGGCAAAGACATGACGTCACAGGTCTTGACCCCCTACTTGTACGTATAGATATAGTGGCGTTCCGAAGCGTCATCTGCGGGCCCAAGACGTGGAGAGACGAGGAGGAAGCGGAGCGGGAGAGGTGGCCCGCAGCTGCCGCCCTGGCTGCCAACACAATAATATCTAATTAATTTATTAATGAGGTTAAGTTGGCAGGATTGGACGGCAGACAGCGCGAGCCGCCGGTTCGTACGGCGTTGGCCCGTTTTACTGGAACGTCTTTTCTCTCGTTTGCTCTCTTTCTCTCCGCTGCTTCTCTCGTCGCGAGAATGAATTAAGCTTAATCAGAGCAAAAGTGTTGGGCGCGCGTGCGAGCAGGGCCGCAACGGCCCTTCGCGCTTTCCAACGTCTTCTCGAATCTTTGCTTTTCCATCGTGTTTCATTCTCGGTTACCGCAGCCGCTTGCCCTACGATCTCTTTAACACGTATCGTTTATATCGATGATATTGTACTCGTTCGTTACGACGAGACGAAACTCGGACAAGTTGCTTCTCCATCGAAATGAATCTCGCCACTAGAATACTTTTAAACGATCGCGCGTAGCTTAACGACATTATATTTTAATGCAACCTCTATCCAAGAATCATGCGACAATCTTCAAGATCGTTATCGATCGATTCTAATTCACGGCGCCACGGATTTTAATCCGTTCGACAACGGTGCGATCGTTCGATCGATTCCAACGCCGTGCTTGGCTTTCTCGAATATTCCGTTCAACGAATAGAAGCACAATTTATATTTATACCGATTGTCAGCTTGAGCCTGCGTGTCAATTAAATCCATCAATTACATCGAATCGTTTAACCCGACCTTATCGTAATGTCTTGTTGACAATAGCCTTAATACGTTATATTATAAGATTTCATAAGTTACCTTTTTGCATCCACGCTTTTACGATCCTTCGTTTTAACCGTTCGATCGAATCGAGTGTTCGAGGCATCGACGGTGCGAGTTTATTCTGTTATTGGTACTTGAGGCGTTCGAGTGCACTTCGTCGTGGCTACAAGTCAAATAACATGGCGGTATGACGTTCGTTCTCGAGATCGTCGCGGTGTAAAAAAATGCTCGAAGAACGGAATCATTCGGGAAAAATCATATCGCGTTAAATTCCGACTCGGCTCTCCAGCGGAAGCTTCGGCTGTAGACAGCTCGAGTCCCCGGAGGGATTCACGGTGCCGGTTGACGAGAACGAGCACGGACAGCCGCCCTTATACCCATCATCGTCAACCTCTTTCCAGCGGTTCGTTCAGCTTCTTCTCTCGGCGAAAATCCCCTCAACGGCTATCCTGTTATTACGTGGCCATAAAAAACAGTCGCCTTTCACGGCCACCGTATGGCGTCGCGTCGCATCGCGTCGCAGATATCCACGATGCTTTCTATCCCGAAACTACTGGAATCGCACGGCGAAACGATCGAAACGGAAACTAAAGGTCGGCCAATGGATCGTATTGGAATAATTCGACGCGATCGTCGAACAATCGCGCTGCATTAGTTATTAGACGATAAAATACGAAACGATGGAAAATCGCGAACAGATATCGAAACGATAAAGAGACGATGCACGGAAGACCGAGCCAAATGAATAGTCGAATGTGCATATATTTGCGGTGGTGGTGAATTTAAATACTCTGACGCGTTCACTCTAGGACCGATACGCCTGCAAAATTGAGTTGCATTTGATTCGGCTGTTTGTGGAATGTTGTTTTTGATGGTACTACGGCTTCGAAACAAGTGATTCAAAAGTGAAAAATGAAGAAATAGCAATCGGGAGAAATACGCGTAATAAATTTGGAAATTTGAGAGAATAACGCGCGGAGTTAAAAATTCCTCGACCGATTAAATTTAATCGCATGATATCGAATCGAAAAGGTACTGTATAAACAATTGTTAAACGATTCACAAATTACTATAGTTTGGTCGAAATGCGTTTAAAGCATTGAATCAATATTCAAAGATTCAAAGTACCGTTTGTGGTCTTGCGTCATTTGCAAATATTCGAGGTAAATATTTTTGATGCGTTGCGTCAGTAATGTCAATGATTTGATACGCGACAAACGACGAACGCCAGCAAAGTGTAAAAATTCGAAAAAGACGAGAAATATTTTATAACGTTGGAAAAGATTCGTGAATCGAACGGTATCATCTTCGAAACAGCGCGCACACTTCCGCCCGATACAAAATTAAACAACGATATCGATTTTTCGAATCGAATACGTTTGGTAACACTATCGATAGCAACTAATAGCTATAAAATATCATTTACTTTAAACGAGATAAAATTATTCGATGTCAAACTCGGTGATTCTGATCCGTCGGATGCCATGATCTGCGACTATAGTTAGTTTACTTTCTACCGTAGTTCGTAAATAAGCAAGTACTCCCCGCGAACATCACCTGGCAAGTATTACTTGAAATATACCATTCGGATATATTTATTTTATTTACGGAAATTGAAGGAGATGCAAAATCAGACGAGTAACGGCAAAGAAGTTATGGGAAATGATACTGTATTTGTCTATCGGAGATTGTAATTTATAAGCACATTAAAGTGCATAGGCATTATACGATATTAACAATTCCTGCCATTACAATTGTACCGAAACGATTGAAACACTTGATTCTTTCGAATATTATCCAATTTTCTCAAGCACCCTATCAAACATAATTGAAAATATAGCCAAATGCTATTATAGCGGGTTCAAACTGGTAAATTAGCTTGGTACGAACCAGTTACACTTAAGGAAATCCCTTGCTGAATTAATTTATTCGCGAAAACTGTTGCGAGGCTGTATACAACTGAAAACTCGTCCATTACATTTTTATCCGTAAACCTTTGATAAATTTGTCGTCGATAAAAATGTCCTGTACTAAAAGTTCACGAGTATATTTGAAATTTCTGTTAATACGTGCACGTTGTACTATGATCATCGTTGTCCGACGAACTAAGGCTTCTGCTACTTTTTCTGCTGGTATTTTTTTCCCAATTGTACCGAATTATATAAAAAACGAAATTTTAGAAAATGTTCGTCTTTTACAATTCGAGCGCCGAAGATGCTAAAATTGTTCGTCGAATTGCAGTAAGGAAAGAAAAATTTAGATTCCTCTCGGTCGTGCAGTCCGGGATTAAGAGTTGAAAAGGAAGATCGTTGGGAACAGTTGGAATATCAATCGCTCACCTTGACCAAGGGTGGACTATGCGTAGGTGGATGATAGTGTCCCGAAGAAGGGCTCGCGGGCGGCCCCGCGCCCCCGGGTGAAATGGTACCGCCTCCGGGGGTGAGAATCCTGGACTCGTGGCTGAACAACACTTTCCCGATTACCTCCGCACCCTCGCGGATCACCGTCGACCTTCCGAACCCCTTTACCGTGCGACGCGCTCGCGAGATCCACGATCTACCCCGAACCTTGTCTTCCCGCCAACCGTTCCCCTACAGTCTTCCCGATCACTGACACAACGATGATTTACTCGTGCCCTCGTTTAACACTGACACCAGTTTCTCGTCGTATGTTATTTATTACTTTCGATAATATATACTTGGACGTGCGGATAATATTCGTCGACGACACTTTGGAAACATCAGACCGGCAACGAGTCTTTGAGGTTTCTGTTCTTGCTTCGGCACTTTGATTCGCAAACACTTGTTGAATTGTATCGTTGTTCGGTTAATAAACGCACTGTTCGAGGTGTACGTGGCGGAGTTTGCCTGTTTCCATTGGTATCTGTAGGCTCTCGTGAATTTTGGTGGCGAGTCGTTGAAAGTTCGGTCGACCTGTTCGATCCTTAGATTTGCCCTCGAGGCAGATGCACATACCCGACAGTTTTCGAAGATCGCAGACGTGAATTTCCGATCGGAATTGAGGTATACGAAAGTTTCGTCGAACCAGCTGATCGACGCGCAAGAAACGAGTATCCGTTACGCGTCACTTACTCGAACAACGTCCTCAAACTTTCTTCACGAGCCCTCCTTATTCACAGCAATTAGTCAGTCTTCTACGAGAAGTCTTCCATCTTTAAACTTCTCCTTCCATCAAGCTCCAATGAAACTTCTACGGGAATTCTCGATCATCCAGCTGACGCGAGATGACATGGATCACCTAACAAATCTTAACACCAACGATCTTACAACGGTATTCACCTAGTCCTCGATCACCTCGTCCTCTCTCTCTCTCTTTCTCTCTCTTCTCTCTCTCTCTCTCTTTCTCTCTCTCTCTTTTGCTCTGGAGTTCTAACACGGAGTCTTCGAATAAAAAGACGTTTTCCAAGAGAATCTCGTCCTCGACACTGTTAACTCATCGAGTCCTCGGGTCCTTCTCGACAGCATCTGTGATGTTACGAGCGGAGCTTGCACCGATCCGATCGCTGCGTGATGTTCGAACGAGTATGATCCGCGGGCCGTGATCGTGTTGGCCGAAAAACCGGAGGAGTCGCGATTCGAGGCGTCGAAGAGGGTCCCAGAGCTGGATTGTGTGTCGCGATACGGTGTCGCTTCGACGGCCAGGCAGCAAAAGCGTGTTCGATAGGCGGAACCACGCAGGCGTCGAGCGACTCGCGAGGCGTGGTCTACGATTTCTCTTCTCTGTTCGACCATCCGAGTTGATCGCGTCGTTGCAACCGCTTTACGCGGGGGTGGCGGAATCGCCACGTGGTTTTATTGGCCAAATAACGCGTACGACAAACATCCCTACCGTGGGCAACCCGAGTGTCTCCCCGTGTGTTGTAACTCACCCTCGCATCTACGCGTAGGCACTTTGGACGAGAGGAGAGGCAATAGTCGTCATGGTGTAAATCGTGTTTACCCCTCGTCCATAGTGATTCTCTCGTTTGTATCAGCCGCGCTCCACCTCGACCCCCCCCCCCGCCTCTCTCCCTCTCTCTCTCTCTCCTCTTCGAGTCGCTCTTCGTTTATCCTTGTTTGTCGTGGCTCGCGAACAACCTCCCTCTCCGAGGAAGGACGAACGCGTCGTGCTGTTCATCCTCCTTCAGGCCGTATCTTGGACGACGTTCCTGGCTCTTGCATGCCGGACATTTGGCCAACTCGCAACTAAGCGCAAGAACTCGTGTTTGTATATACGTATACGGACGTGAACGACGTTTGCCTCTTCGCGGTTCACTCTGCACCTACTTGAACGCTTTCTTGTGTTTGAGTTTCGCCGAGAGGCTCTTAAGATACGTATTATAATTTTCGGTAACTGAGTCGAATTAATCCGTTATACGCACGAGTTACGTCGTTCTTGTCCCTTTCTATCTTTATTTTACGTATTTCGACAGTTTAAACGCGTCCGAATATCGTACACTCGGTCGTAAGAGTCTTCGCTATTTCTCTTTACGAAGACATTTCTTTACCTGAAGACTTCAAAAAACTTTGAAAGTGCTATTTGGAAGGACGACGTATCGTACGAGCCGATTCCACGGAAAGAAACGTCAGCTCCGTTCAAATTGAAAGCAACGTTGTATCTCTTTCGATGAACAAAAATTGAAATCAACCTTGGACCGAGTCGGGTCTCAAGGCCAATAAAAGTAACAAAAGAGAAAGAAGAAAAAGAAGTGGATAAAATCTGATACAAGGAATCCGGCGTCTCGATTTTTCCGCAATTTTCCCGAGGCTTGATCGGTTCCAATTTCATCCCCTATCGAATTGCGCTTTGCCGGGAATTCAAGATACTCGTATATTCGCCAAGCAAAAACGTAGAGCCTTCGCCGATGACGTTTTCGAATCAAATACGCACTTATCCGTGTCCATATATTCTCTTTCCATTTGATTCTTCCAACCCTTCGGGGATAGCCCTGATTTGCGATGGCCGGAGAGCGCGCGTACGTAAATCAACGCGATAGGAAAATACCGTGAGGCGATGCCGATCGGAGCGTAAGACGCAGAGCGGAACGGAAAGGGACGAGACCTATGGAAATAGAGAAGAGCGAATCGAAGAGAGCGAAGAAGAAACTGTGAAGATAAATTGATATATAGGCAAAGATAAAGAAAGGTTGAACGGATAAAGTGGATAGAATTGAAACGACGTAAATATGTTTGCCGGCAGAAATTAAAGTCCGATGAAAGTAAGACAAGAAACTACGACCAAAATTGTAAAATATACTTAAAGAAGAGGAATAAGGGCATACGTATAATTCTGTTATATAAAATCAGGATTGACTACTAAATAGCTACATATAGGCAGAGAACGAAAGTAAATGATTAGGGAAGACAACAGCGAAAACGGACGGAGAAGCAATCGGAGAACACAGAAGTACTAAATTCGAGGAAAGGGAAACAGAGACAGGAAGGAGTTAGGAGAATAATAATCAAGTTTCCTGATGACTAGATTACATCGGTCTACGCTTGCGAACTACGTACCACGTATAGAGTGCCTATACCGCGTATAGCTAGTCCGCCCTCTATCATACCGACTCCATTGGAAATATCCGGTTATCTATTCCCAATTTTTCCCCACCGTTTACAGGCATGATTTTCTTTCCGCGACAGGGGACAGGGAGTAGATTTGCGAATCGTTTCGCTTTGCTGGCTTTTAAAACGATAGAGAACGGTAAAAAATTAGTGGCAAGAAAATATCGCGAAACAACGTTCTACTCTCTCTCTCTCTCTGTTTACGTTTCCATCGACTATTCTGTGTCCAGCGAGGACGAAAGCTAAACCAATTAATGCACAGCAAGCTAAGCCCTCAAAAAACACTGAAAAACGCAGGTGTAACTCGTAGCTGCGCGAGATTCAACCACCGTTTCAACCTCGACTCCGTAACTCCTCCTAAGTTCTCGTCTTTCTGTCCAGTCAGAATTCCAACAGCGTCGGCGAGCGGGTTGCGGAGCTTGTTTAATAAAATAACCTCGTTACGCCGCAGCTAGGAGCCGAGAGGGGTGTTCCGCGGGGGTGCTAGAGGATCTGTCGGAGTGTAAAAGACTGAGTCTGGAACGCGAGGCCGTCGGAGAAGTAGGTGGCGGTTGGAAGGAGGACGAGGATGGTTCGGTAGAGGGCTAATGTAGCAGCGGTGGCTGCTCGCCTTGGCTTGCCAGTAAGAGACGAGAAATGGACGGGGTTTGGGGGCCGCGGGGGGTGGGGTTGGGGGTGCTGCGGATCCCACTGCGGAGGAAGCGAGACGGACGGCCACGAGGCGAAGGGAGGGGGGAGTACTAATACATAAAGTAGCTTAAAGTAGAAAATTGTGGAAGCGTCGTGATGCCTGGTGATTGCGTTACCTCCGGGGCTTTGATTTAAAATGCAACGAGGGGCCAACCAGCCGGTGGGGATGGGGGTGTCGGAGAAAACGGGCCGCGGGAGGAGCGGAGAGAGTCAAGAGGGGTAGGTTGGAAGGATGGATCGTGCCTGGGAGCCATGTTCCTCCTGCGGGAACGTCAGCCAGCCTTCGTTGCTGGATGGAACAGCGGCTGGCGAAGGGGTTGGCGGGGTGAAAGAGAACGAAGAAGGGCAAAAGGCGGCGGTGGTGGTAGTACCGACGCTGTACCTAGTACCGATGGTGGTCGTGGCGATGGCGATGTTGGAAGCTTCTCGGTTGTTGTACGTCGAGAAAGACGCGCGAGGGGGTTGGCGTTCTTTGCCGCAACACGCCGGATCGACTCCCAGATCGGCTGCTTCGTTGCTCGGTACTTTTATTTTTCACCCGCGCTCGATAATCCCTTCTATTGGGTCAACCTTTTTACCATCCACTTCTACGCGGAATCTCTTTGTTTCGCGGTTTATTCGCCACACCGAGATCGCGACAATTTGCTCCGTTCTCCTCTTCTCTTTTTTTCTCTCTCTTGATAGAGGGTGGTCGGTTTTCTTAAGCGACCCTCGTGTTTTGCCTCTTTAGCGGGACTTCGCGACAACGAAACGAACATTTGAGAGATGGATTCGAGAATAAAACTTAGCGAGGATCCTTGGATCCTTGGATCAAGCGTCTGTGTAGTTTCGAACGTAGGTGTAAGTAGCTGTTAAAAAAATCACAAGGCGAAACATCGAAATTCGTCGCAACGTAAAGTAAATTCTCTTTCGATTAAAAAGTTATTCCGGCTAGCAAAATCGCCCGTACCTATCCGAGGAATTATCCTTTATCGCGAAGTAAAATCCACGACGAGCAAATGTCGCGCAGTGTCGTTTCAAACTCAACGACGAAAATTGCCATTAAAGTCAGATTGTCGACGTAGACGGTGTCTTTTTAATAAATTGCCTTGGTGAAATGCGATTAGGCGTAAACGCGATGTTTTAAGGGTGAAAAGCCACATAGGGTCGGCTCGTAACGCTCTTGAGTGACGGCGGATAGACAGGTCGAGACTTAAGGCTTCTGCCGCTGCAGGGGTAAATTCGGGGGGGGGGACAGATGATTTAGCGCGGTGTTTCTCGTGTCACTGTATCAAACATCCGAGGAACTTGGCAGCTCGGGGGAGAATTCGATATTTCACACATTCCTGCGACCCCTTCTTTTTCGTACGGGGAATGAAAATATTTTCTTTTGCATTAATTTCGCCATTCGGTCGAACCTTTAAATCTTACAAATGAATCTAGTAGATGCTGCAGTTCTTATCGTCTGTGTCGAAGATATTTTATCAAATAGACGAAACTTACGAGGCAACCTGATAAACATCAGTGTCAGAAAATATTCCACGAGATTAACAATGTAGTACCTACCGCAGTAAGGATTCGGAATTTCGAGTCTCTTTCTGCCGCCTTTCCGCGAAGGGAAATCAAACGACCGCCGTGAATGGACGATCGGTGTCGAATTTGATGAATCTAGTTTGTTAGATCGCGACTCGGATGCACGGCGGATGAGAAAAATGACCGAGCGAAGGGTGGATCCTTTACCGAAGGAATTCGAGTGTCAATCCATATCTCTTTCTCCTCTGATCCCTTCATCCTCCGGGACTTGGACACAGAGGGAACGCAAGACGGGAAGAGGATCAACGACGCCGTCCTGGCGTTCAAAGGGCACAGGAAATGATGGAAGAAGAGGGGTAGAATTAAAGAAAGAGCACGAAGAACTCTGGCATGATATTCTTGACGCAGATTGACGTCTTGAGGAACGTAGAATGTGCAGAGAAATTGTTTGTATGAGTGATACTGGAACACGTGTTCCATTTTAGTAGATTCTAACTCTCGATCGCTATCTTCGGATCGTAGATGATCTAAAAGTTTTTGGGTCGTCTTATGTATTTTAGAGTACTTCGATCGTTATCTATCGTTGTACGGTAATGCAAATCGAGAATTCAGGCAGTTTTCTTTGCTGTTTTAATTGCAGATAAACGTGAAGGAACTCGAGCACGACACGATGTAGAAGGATCGATATCGTAAGAAGCAATAAAGAAATTCAAAACAAAAATACACGAAGAACGTAAACTGCCTTTCTCTGACGCGGATTGACGTCTACGAATCGTAAAGTTAAGATAAACTTGCGACATGAGAGGGAGCATTACCTTTAAAATAAAGCCGAGAGGAGTGAAATCTTGAGAGAAATCGAGCGTGAACCAGGATGACGTATTTTCCAAAGTATACTAATATCTCTTCATACAATTTTATATAATATATTTTAAATAATAACGTAACGAGGCTAGGACCTCTTAAACTCATCGAGAAAGAAAAAGTGGAAACGATAATAAAATAATAAATATCGAGGCAACGCTGACACAGAGAGAGGAAACAATTTGCGAATATCTTCGCGAAATGAATTGTCGCACAACGAGCTCGACACTAATCTTAGTTATCCTAGTTGAGCTTTCCAAGACGTTCCGGTGGTTCGCGAAGACGAGGCGAGCCAAGATTAAACATAATATGCGATAGCTTCATTCCGAAAATGAAACTGCGCCATTCTCTAACGACGATTGAATTATTTCCAGTATGACGGCGATAGGCCTTAAGAGAGGCAGAGAGCTTTTCTACTATGAAACTAAGTAATTTCGGTACACTCTGCTGTATCGTTAACGACTGTACGGTGAATACAGTGGAATCATTCGATTAAACTCTTTACGAAAAGTTTATGGAAACAGGCAAGTTTTCTGTTTCGTCTATCGCCTATCGCCTATCTTTTTCGCTGTGAAAAATTACTAATTTTAGAACTATGTATTTCGTCATATATAAAATCATGCGAACAGAAACTTAGCTGTACGTTCTAACAGCACTTCGTGCAATTACAATTTACAAGTATTTTCTATTCGATCCTCGTACGATATTTGCAAGTTAATCGTTGATTAATATTACATCAGAAGCGTTAAATTTTACACCGGATTTTATGTTCTGTGCAAACAATACGTTTTCGAATATAATTCGTCTCCTCTAAATTCATGCCATTTTAATAGGAAATGTTTTATGTCAATTTATAATATATTAGTTGTATCATATATGATTAAGCTTGTCGCAGATTATTTTCACCAAAATTTTGTGCACTGGCAAACCGGACTGATTCTTTGCAGTCTCAAAAGATTTGTAAAAGTACACGCGGTATACTTATTAACGCCTTTTTTACGTTATGCGATCGTTAATTAAACCAAATATTTGGAAAATTTTTCAATAAAAGGTAATAATTCTCTTATCGATGAAGTTCGAAAGCGGAACTTCTTCACGGGTTCTTTTTTGTTTAAGTTTTGGAATTCTGTATACGTTTATTTGCTATACATCGTAAATATAGATATACACGTCTTTGTCAGTGACCGTTGGTCAGCAACGATTTACTCGTAGAGAGTTGATATCGATAACCGATTAAATTATTAATAATTAGTCGACTTACAACGATTGACTGATAGATCAGACCTATATCGCATAGAATAGAAAGCGGAAGCTAGAAATTTCATCACGCTCGCGTCGTATTTAATCCCAAAACTAGGCGAAACTTACACAAATTCACCTGCTCTGGTTCTTATCACGTGTCTCGCGTACGCGAAATATCTCATCCTCCCTCGATTTCATCTTACCATCGTGTATCCTGCTCGCGATGCGCCGGCACGCTCGCGAAATTCTTTGAAAAACTACTCTGCAAAATTGGAGCCGCGAGAGGAGCAGCGAACGAGCCGACCGAATGAATAATAAATACGGTTATCGTTTAGTTGATATTTTGAGGGGCGCGGACGGATCCAGGCAACCAGAAGAGTGTCGCGGGGGGGATGAAATGCAGCAATGGAGGCAAGAGGGAGATCAAAGCGTCGTTCCTCCAAGGGGGTGGTTGGTAAAGATGTTGCTTCTGCATTTTTATACTATCTTGCCGGTACCTCGATATCTGGCCAATCGAACGAAGTGACCGTAATCACGAAGATAACATCGATGATTATTACAAAGCAAGACGATTCCTAACAGAATTCGTTAAGAAAACGAAAATAATATTGGAGAATTTGTAGACTTCTCGAAAGCGTGTTCTCAAATAAATTCAACGAAGTTCAGCTTTCGATCGAGCGCAAAATCATCGACGAAGCGTATAATCGGATTGAGGCTCGTCAAGATGTTATAAATACACGAGCATCTAATTGCAAAAGGAATTCCTACGCAAATATCTATAAAACTCGATTCTCCGACTGGATACCGATAAGAGTCATCGCCAAGGAGCAAATCGCCTTGACCAGAAAAAAAAGTAGAAGAAAAAAGGAAAAGGCAGAAGAGAAAAACAATTAACGTGAAAAGAAGAAACAGGATCGAACCGCAAGAAGTTGGTTTTCCCGTTAGTCTGCCGATGGGGCGACTAATAACGATAACGATGCCAGAAACGATAATCGAGTTAGGGGTTTCCGCGGTTTCCACGGATCTCCCAGGGCGCTGATTGCTGGAACGGCGGCGGTTTAGCCGTCGGGATGGCCGTTGCGCGCGGCGAGGCGACGCCACCGTTGCTGCCGTCGTGTACAACCGAGCGCACAGCACGTAGACGCAGAACACGCGGACCAAGGCGTAACGAATACACGCAATGCGATGCAAATTGGGCCTCTCTCTACGCGAACCAGTCAATCGGCCGGTTACCTACGCCGGTGCAACGCGATGCTATTACTAACATCGCTATTCTATTATGACATTACGGTTCCCCGAGCAGCAGTCTGGCTATTACCGGGCCGGACTCTCCCTCCAGGCGTTCGATTCGGGATAACTCGGTAACTAGTCATCGAGACGCCAGAGACAATGCCCGATCGGCTGCCCGAGGCCGCTCTCTCAATTTATTTTCACGCATTTAATCGTCTCTCCCTTTCTCCCTTTTGTATGCATATGTATCATCGCTCATAAGTATCCAGACGGTTTGGCGGATTTACGTATATCGTAACAATGTATGAACTTTAACGAAATGTAATAAGATTCGCGTAATGGGTTCATTGTCTGGATTCGCGTAATTGGATGCGAATAATTATTACGCTCCTATACAGTCGAGTAAACTATAAATCTGATCATTCGTTGGAAGATTTGGCGATGCGAAAGGGAGGATGTCTCATAAGCGACGTCGTTTTTCTAAGAGCTGATTTTTCAAGTAGAACTTGTCACGATAAGAAGATTTTGTGAGACGAGGATAGATTAAATTTCATTGGTTGTCAATTCCGTTCGATGAATGAAACAGAAACAGCAACTCTCGAGTTCGATCTATTTTACGAGCTTCTCGCGCTACTCAATAAAACAGCGCTCGCTGTACATTCGCTTGATCAACTGATTTACGAAGTATACATTCTTGCTATTTAAACATTATACTGGTGAAGCCTTAATGTAGGATCGCTGTCATTTTAATCGTTTCAATCGAAATAACTACCATAATGTAATGCAATAAGGTCAGCGGACCACGTGGCGTCATCTCTAGAAATCTGACGCACATAAACTACGGGATCAACTGCTGTGTGCTTTACGAATCTATTCTGAGTATGTGTATATCACTGCAATTACACGGATGTTTCTCGTTTCTTCGTATTCTACTTACGAGAGTTGCCACCGGCTGATATATGTGATATAACTTTCGAACGTAACGACAAAACTTGCTTTTTGCGATAAAGTGGAACGATCGTGAAAAGCAACGCTGTCCTAAAAGATTCGTATTATTCGTATTATTATTGCTAAGGATACATATTTCGTCCCCTTTGTCGTTTGCCTAGTCATATTATAACATATCCTCGATTTATCTTTATTTGTTTTGCAAGGAATTATGTTCATGATATACGATCGAAGCATAAAGTAAAATAAAAACGAAAATAATAAAATGGAAATGTTAAGGAACTTGATATATCGTTTAAGACTTCATTTATATACATATGTGCTTCGTTATCAAACTCGAAATCCGCTATTAGCCTTGACGATGGCTGCACTGAATTACCGACATAGATAAAATCACGGCTTATGAAAATTATTCCATGCAGCCACTGCGTGGCGTGATGTGCAAGAAGTGTGTCGTAAAAATGCAGTCACTCTTATCCAAAGTAAATAAAAAGGCACCATTGTTTCAATGTACAACAATGTCGAGGAAATTATGATGCGAATGTACATTAAAACATTTTGTACCGATATCGCGAACAATTTCAACACTGGAACCTAAGGAAAGAATATTTTTGAACGATGTTATTAGAAAATAAAAGAAAAAATAAGATATTAATTACACAGGTATGTATAAGTTTTACGATAGAAGCAGTAAAAACACTGCATAGATTTAAAGAAAACACTAACTACATAAAGAAGCGAATAGAGGAAGGAATTTGATTTGCCTATAGTTTTTTTTTTATGATCTGGTATGAGCAGCCGATAAACAAGTCGCTCGTGTCGGCGGAGCATTTTTGACGGAGAAGAGTAGTACAGATGGCGCGCCAGTCACGTGGCGCAATCCAAGAGTAAATTTGAACTATCGCGAAGAATCGTGTCGAAGCGCAAGGCAGAAATGAAGCTACACGCAATGCTATGCGAGAAAAGGATAGATGCGCACGATGGCAGTCGAGTCGAGTCGAAACACTAGTCAGCCGACTCCGTTCTGTATCCCCTGCATCGCGCTGCATTTCAAAGGAGAATGGAATAGAATAGCGCATACCGTGGAATAGAGAAACGATCATCGATACCATCCAAGCGAGAAATATCAAACGTTGAAACGAGAAAGTACGAGAGGAAAGAGAAAACGTTGAAAGACTTAACGAAGATAACAAATACGAGGGATAAGGAGCAGTAACGACGTTAAGGAGAGAACGTGCGAGGAAGGTAGACGGTTCGAAGAACGCAGACGATAGATCGAGAAGGAGAAATCGGCTGAGAGTGAGAAAGAGAGAAACGGTGACAAGCAACGTTAGGAAGAGACGACATTATAGAGCGAGAGCACGATCGATAGAGTGGGACACAATGAGAAAGAGGTTATGGAGCAACGAGGAAAGCTATCGGTTGTAATAGCAGAGTGGGGATGAGTAGCGAGAGAAAGGGAAAGAACGATGCAGAAAAACAAAAGAGCGAGACAGCGGTAATCGTGGTAGTTCGTGACGGGAGACGGTGGAGAGGAGGTTGGTCCTTCGGCATTGGAGAGCGCGGAATTGTGGAGTAGAGCGAGCCGACGACGCACCGTCCGGGTCGTGCTCCTCGACGAGGCCCTGTTCTCTTCTCGCGGTAGTTTCGTTCGGGTTGAATGGACGAGGGTACCAAGTGCAGAGTGCCGATCGGCGACGCCTGCGTGTCTATGCGCGTGTGCTTCGACTCCCTGTGCTTCTCGTCGACGCAGCAGCGGCTCGCCGACGAGGAGGACGCTTCCCAGCTGCCGACGCACGGTGCCGTGGCCGTGGTCGCCGCGGCCGGCCAGAGGGCCATTTCGAACGTCACCGGAGCGACCACGATCACAGCTATGGGCACCCTTCGCGAGCTGCAAGAATTGCTGCGTGTCAAGGACGAGAAGATCACGGAGCTCGAGGCGCTTCTCTGTCGTCGTGATGCCGAGATACAAGAGTTACGGAGTCACCTCGACAAGTTTCTCAGTGTGCTTCCCTTCAAGTCACCCTTGACACCGACCAAACCAAGACCTAGAAAGCAGAGGGCGCAGGGAATCTCCGCGGAACCACCGCTCCAGGAGCTCGCTACGCTGACGGTCGTCGACAAGAGCGACAGGTTGGTGTCATACGATCGTTTCTTACTCTACCGATTAAACTCGTTAACCGGCATGATTTTTTCGATCGCCGTTACATTCCTTTTCGTCGCGACGGAAATAACCTTCGTTTCGACTACCTCTCTATAGGACACGGTGCGTTAAGTTGCAGTAGGTTAGCCACTTAATGCCGCGCATGCGTGTGTCTATGTGCGTGCGTTTTTACTCGATCACACTCGCGCTCGCGTTCGATTTCATGCTGTAATTTAACTGATTTTCGATGTGGTGCGAAGAAACATGAAAATATTATACACGCGATTGTCATCGATGGACGAGATGTTTTCAAAAATATTTAACGTACTCTCTTTCTGATACGCGCGTTGCTATTCAAATATATGGTTTTTGCTATTTGTTTGGGGCGACTGTGACGTGTCGGCGAATAATTTACGTTCGGATGTGTTCGGCGACAGTCGGTTGAATTTTACGTATTTTTACTAACGTCAACCAGCGCTACTACTGTGCTCGCGGACGTGTTTATTATGACGAGAACACGCGTACACGCGTTTTGCACTGGCTGGCCACCATGTGACTGCGAACCAATGCTTTTCTATTCCAACGCTTCCTATGCAGCGGACATCGTCGTGTTTCGCGAGGTTTTACATCGATTTCGACCAAATGTTTTTTCGCGCTACGTTTTACCACGTTTTACTTGCATGTTCCATGAAACGATACAAAGAAAACGTAGCTCGGAATATGAAAAATCGATATAGATAAACTTTTTTATTTACATTCATAGTTTTTACGTTTTGCGTACTTTCATCTTATCGGACACTGATATCATACTTATTTTCGGATTCTCCAAACGTAGTTATCTACGAATCAATGACGCTCAATAATTGTAACAGGTTATGTTTTCTCGTCCTCTTGTCCTTCGATTTGACTCGCGATTAGTTTCGATATTTGCATTAACGCGTGTTTGGTTGTCCGTTTCTATATGTTGGTAGGCGACGTTTTTCACAACGCTTCGTGTACGGGATTTTTTTAATTCATATTATCTTCATCGGCGGCTGCTTTCACGCGAACATGACGGAAAACAAGGTGGTAACGAATTCTTGAAATTTTTCAACACACAATGGTGTCTTTTGAACTTCGGAACCGTAGCTTACTTTTTTAGACCATTCTTTTTATTCGCATACATTTCAGCAGTTCCATGCTATATATATCGTCATTTTGGAAAATTGCATGTAACGTCAAGATACGAACAAAATGTATTTTAAAGAACCGATAACCGATAGAAATTGAATTAGTGACTGATCTTTGACTGATAAGCGTATATATATGATAGATATAATGTTTTGGATTTCACTAAACTATCGACACAGTGTTAAAATAATATTGGTAATAGTCGCTTTTACAATTGACACATTTATTGTAAAACGATGAATCTGCCTTCTGATATCATCACGTTTAGAGCATTTAAAATAGAGCAATATCTATTTAAAGCCTATTCAACGAGTTAATTGGAGTACTTACGTTGATTCCTATTACCATGGATATGATCCTTTATTAGTGCTACGAATCTTTTATTCCGGCAAAGTAAACTTCTCTTTTAACACTATTACGCCACAAAATCATAAACCGAAGCAAAATCTTTCCAAAATTATTTGGAATATGTATGTCGATTTTTATTGTTAAATCTTACTTGTATATTCGTTATTACGGTTATCATTGAGAATATTTATTTTACAACTCGTTAATACGCTTCTTTCCTTCAATTAAAATACTCAGGATATTTATTATTGTCATAATTATCGATCTTCGTTATGGGAGAGCAAAACAATCCACTAGAACTTTTATCCTCCTAAATTATATTTTTATTTAAATGTCGGTATATTCTCAAATTCTGTGACATTTTATATCAGTCTTTTAGGGTTGCTCATGCATAATCGTCGTCTTTTTACGACGATATGAAGATTACAGTATCGAAGTGATAAGAAAAATGACTTTACCTCTAAATTCATGTTCTCATCCACAATTATAGGCTATTTATCACTAACCGCTATTAGTATACAATTATTTTCCATTAAACTCCACTTTTTTCTGTGTATGTAGAATCATTTGAATAATTATGTGCCGACAAAGCGATCACTGAAAGACAGGACTTAGCGGACGACAGTATTAAGAAGTGTAGACGCAACAAGAAATGTTTTTTCATTACTTTTTTCTTTTTTCTTTTTTCTTGTTTCACTTGATCAACAAGATCAGGAGAGCGAAGCTTTTCTTTCGTTCAATGTTAGTTCAAAGTTAAGCTTCATCCGTTTTTTACTTTGGCAAAAAGGCAAGATTCATTTGCGTATACGCAAATCAGGTTGTCTTTGCATTTTATTTACTGGATACGTTGGAAGCTTGTGCTTCCGGTAATTACACGCCCTTGAATCATTCGAAGGTCACCGTACGCGAGTTCACTGAAACCGAGTTTTTTGTTTTAAAGAAAAACGAAACAAAACACGTCGGATCGGCTAACGTTTTCCTCCCGTGGCGTGATTTTATTCAAGTCTAAAAACTTTATGCGAATAATATCGAAGTAATAACGTGAATAAGAATCCGTCCTAATATGACTGGCATCATCGATTTGTTCGTGAATCAATTTGTTTACACAGTTGTTTAAAATTAAGCGAAAATAACAAACGTGGACAGCATGAGGAGCGAATAACAGACGTAGATCTATTTTCAAATCGAATTGAAGGCAGATTATTCTATGTTCGATATGCAAATCCCTTTGATATTTAACATTCTAAACGCTGCTCTATCTGAATAATAGAGCGACGTAGTATACGTTGGATAAGAACTCGATCGAAAAAACGTGCTCGCAAATATGTATACGACGATAAAAATAGAGGTACTTCTTTTGCAGCGTATTCCTACTGGTTCGGTTTAATACTTTTTCTCTGGGTGGTTCGATTCTGCATTGATCTTGGGATTAAAAAGAGAAATTTGGTTCGTCGATTGTTCAATTCGCGAATAACGGTGCGAATGTTTTTAGAGCAAACGGATTCCTATGACCTTTTTATGACTGTTTTATGTACCCTTGATAAAAATTCTTGTTAAACACGTGTTTGCCCGGATGACAGAAAATTTATCATCCGTATAAAGAGTAAATTATTTCTATATGGTTAAAAATAGCATTGGAACTCGTTATCGGTGGAATTTATTTTGGCAACGGATGATATCAGATGATTCAAAAATAAATATGATAATAAAATTATAAACACATTGAAACGTGTTAGAGCAAGAGGAGCAAGCTACAAAGAACCGCAAAACCGATACTGATAATCGCACGTGTAATCTACGCTTGTTTCGTCTTTTTTTTTTCGAAAAAATTCACGATAATTATTATTCTTCGGTATAAAACGATCTCGCATACGAATCAAGATCGTTGATCATTAACCGCGTGGAAACATGCTGCGAGAAATCTGTTTCTAACTTGAAACATTTTCTATGCCCTGTTGAAATAAATAAAGTACAGGGAGGAGTAGCGATCTTCGTTTAGTCGATCTTTAACGTTACGTTTGGCTATTGTTTTGCTCTTTCCATGTATTTCGTGAAACGTAACAATTTATGTGTATATATGCATATAATTGAGATATGCGCAAGTACATATTAAGGATCGCTTGTACAGCTATTTTCATAAGCCCTCGTGGAAGTGACGTGTTTCGAAATACACCATTAAGGATGTTATCCCGATAGAAATAGAATACACGCTCGTTTTTCCTTTGGCGCGCGTATTTAATAAATTACTGATACGTCGTCGTCTCTTTGGGATTAGTTAGAACAGTAATTTCTCGACGATTAAATATAGAAATAAAAGTAAAACTTTTAGTCGTATTCGAGTCGTTGTTGGTATGTTTATAATTGAAAACAGCGAAGTAACTGCTCTAATAAAATCTCAATATGAATATTAATTCTGAGAAACGCTCGAATATCGATAGGTTCATAATTATATATATATTTCCATAAAATTATAGAAATCGTGCAGTTTACATACAGTTTCACGTATCGAATGTACCTGCTTCGGAACGTACGGTGGTGTAACTCGTCGATTTTCAATAAATACAGAGTACTTACATACGTTTCACTTGTTCACAGTTGCAATTAGATAAGCTATAAGTACGAGTCTAACGAGATGATCGGATGTACTTTTATTTCTTTTCGTTTATTGTATAATTTCGTATTATCGCATGATTGTGGCTAAATGCGACATTTTTGAAATACTCAATATCTCTTGTTCTACGCCCTTAGTTACAGAAAACGTAAATTCTTTGACTGTATACGTTATTCGTATATTCGCAAGGATAACATTCGCGTATATATAAATTTCTAATAGTTGGACAATTATTTAATCGACGAATGATCATTTTCATCGATAAATGAGCTGGCATGATTCCACGGAGGTACAGGTGGCCCAGTTTCTAGAAGCAATCTGTATAGAAAAAAGTGGACAGCGTTCGAGGTATTCGTTGAAATATTCCACGTGAAATCGATGCGTAACAAGACAAATTTACTACGCCGAATAGCCGAGTCTCGTGGAATATTGGAAGTGCTCGTACACTGTAATCGAAACTGCAAGTCGTCGGCAACAAAAAGCCGGGATTTCACCATATTTCTGAAAACGCACTTTCACCGTGCTGAATTCCCATCGATTCTTATAAAACGAGGCAATCGTCCTATCGCCGCCTGTGGGCGTTTCGACATAAGCTCAAGTTTGCGTACCCGACAAGTACTTACTCCTGACATTTTATACGGTGTGTCAAGCTTCCTTGAAACTTCATTAAAATGACGAAACAACGAGTAAAACGGGAAGGCAGCGGGTAGATGTTATACGAAAGAAAAACTTGTTTACAAAGTGCCGCGTAATATTAAATAGACATCAGCTTCTTTTCCTTTTTATTTTAATAACATTATGAAAGATATAAATTTACAAGAATCGTCTTTGCCGTCGCGTATCTTACGCTTATCTGCGTATTATGTGTGTTGTGTATCTAACATATAAAATTTCTGCGTACCCGACACATTATTTAACGCAAAGTCACGACTGTTGTCGGATCGTAGCGGTCCAATAATTTCGCGTATCGCAACTTCGTTCTCTTCGACGATCTCCTTACGGAACCATAAACCGAAATATTCTCCATGAAAGCGAAGCGAAATCAAGCAATAAACACGTGCACGCGTAGAATCGGAATCGTGACAAAAATAGACGTTTCCTTGATGGTTCGGTCGGTGAATGTTAATACACCGTTTTGTCCAGCAATTTTGATGGCATAAGCAGGACGTGCTGTGATTGCAGAGCCGCGTGGGCGTGCAGATATCGATGCCGCGTGTATCGAAGCCGGCGCTTAGGCGAGACCCTCGCGGATTTACATTCCAAGTTCTAAGGCGGGCGCTTGATGGTAGGCGTTACATTAGTCTCGCTAAACACGAACGTCTTCCACTGTACCTGCATATATCCTCGTAATGTCGAATCGAGTACTATTCGAGATTTAATCGCGAATAAAAGCAACGTTGAATCAATAGGTGCCATTCGACTCGATAGCGGAGAATAAATTCAACGCAATTTCTATTTAATTCGAACCTAATCCGCTCGATTACGCTCAAACGTACATACGTTCTTCCGAGATGGGTTTTTGAAACATTGGTTTGCCAATGTAGAATTTTTAAGGCATTCGTAGTATAAAATAACAAAGAAATCCGAATTCCGCATCACGCGTTTTGCGATCTAATCTCCACAAACCATTTAACGCGAACGGACACCAATTTGTTTATCTTGAAGCACCGTTTTTGGAAATTGCAGTGTAGCAATGGCGAACGATCAAATATAATCGCGTGGGAGTGGAGCGATCGAAGTAAAAATAACTGTTTGCTTTCGTTCGGCATATTAGTTCGGCATATCGAAAATCTGCTTCTTCTTTGCATAAACATCGGACGGTTTTAGATTAAAGAGACACTTCAAGCGAAATAAATCGATCTTTAGATCTGTGCGACGATCGAAATAGAAATAGCGTACAATTAAAAGGAATAATTGAAAAGTTACGTATTGTAATTCAGAATTGATCAAAGACTAAAGCAAACTGTATTTCTCTGACAATTAATTAACTATTATTTCTTGATGGATAATGAATCACGTTTCACTTCGTTTACGATAATTAATTTCATGCGCTCGCTACATCCTTCCTTTGTTGTGTATTAACATTCTCCTAATTATATATATATGTGATAAAATTCATAGACTTTTATACAGGGTGGTCCTTAAAAACGCGATACTATCGTTTACTGGGTAATTCTAGGTGAAAAAGTAGGTAGAAAATGGAAAATAAAATTTTTGCGATCGGATATTTTCGCGTTCTACGGACAGACCAGCACGTACCGTTCTCGATTCTTCGTCAAAGAACCGAACAACACGCTCGTTGATAGCTAAAGCTGGCGTTAGACTTGCACTCTCATCAGACGCTTGCATACCACTTTCTAAGGCTGGCGCCCGTGGTAGGCGTGTAGCATTAGCTTCGCAAACGCGATACGTTTCGTTGCACCTCTGAGTTCACCGCGGTGTATTTTTCTTTTTCATTCTCACTCTCGGCCTCGTGCGCTAAAACTCTTCGTGCGTACTTAACAGACGGATCGTTCCCTCGTGCATTCCTAAACGCTATTGTGTCCAGTGATTCTTCTTTTTTTACTGAAACGCTACAGCGATAAAAGCGGCCACGTGCTGATAGGAAACGGTCGATCGACGGATCGTGAACTTGACTTTTACGAGACTTTGCGAGAAAAATAGTGGAGAAGAATACGACGACCAAAGGAAATGGACTTGTTTCTTTCGTTCGTAGCCATTTAAATCGTAGTAGCCATTTAAATTTAACCGCTTAACCCGTTCGCGTAATTATTTATTTATCTCCTCTATAGAATTATCATCATTTTTAGACATTTTGAAAGGTACTCGTAAGATCGTCCGTTAAAGTCCTGTCGATATGAACGATAACACGTTCATGTAGCAAGTATTATTATGTATCGTTAGGTATCAAGATCAACTACTCGGAAGGTAATTGAATTAAAATACAAAACCGTGCCACATCCTGCCTTTCTTTCCGGACGATGTTTCCCACCAATTATTACATTTGTAAACGCTCAGACAATCTTGCGAAGCAGGACAACTGTGATAATTAAGGACTTTGAGAAATGTATTAATACAACTCGTTCTCTTCGTGGAAAAAACACAAATGGTTCGATATTTCATCCGTTGCGTTCGCTCTATCTCCGTATGATAAAAGGTAAAAGTTTCAGTTCGCTTGCGCTTCGAACCGAATTCCATCGTTGAACGTCGGATTGAGAAGCGAGATAATCATTAATAACGAAGCTATGCCGTTGGTTTATTAAAATATTTCTTGTTGTTTGTGCGAAAGAGGAATGAACGAGAAACGAGCGGCGGGAAGGAGGTAATCGATCGACGAGGATCACGATCTGCATTAGGGCTCGAGGCACGACCGGTTCGTCGCGAAGAAACGCGGTCGGCCGTTAGAATGGCGCCACGGAAAGCATTCCGTAGGCACGCGTTCGAGATTTGACTCGCATTTTGACACTGTGAGTTATACGCGATCGAAACCCAGGTCAGGAGCAGCCGCTAATTTTAGCCTTTGACTGCTTCGTTATGCGAACTGTGTCTTTTTCTTCTTTACACTCTCTCTCTCTCTCTCTCTCTCTCTCTCTCTTTCTCTCGAATTTTTGTCGCCGCGATGCCAACGTACCCGATATGACCGTTTCTGTTGCTTTAATTCGCGTTAGGCCGCGATTTTTAATGGACCAACGCGATCGTCTTGGAATGCTCTTCGCGCGCGGCCCGAAGGCGGAATTAATCGCCTTCTGGTTACAAATTACCGATCGACCACCGCGCGTTCTTTCGTGCCACGTTACTCATTGTCAGTCGAAGACGCGATACCGCGTTAATACCGATGTTAATCGATCGAATTGTATCGTCGCATTCTCTCACGAGCATTCCTAGATATTTATTATCTTTCTCTTTTTGAAAGCAAAGGTAATAACGTTGCTGGCAAAGTGTTTTACGAAGGAATACCGCCACTGTACGTTCAACGTGCGAAATGATTGGCAAAGTTATCGATCAACGGTATAAAAGGCAAAAATGGAACGAGTTCTCGGAAAGGAACGATGACTGAAACGATTTCGAGGGAGCTCCGATAAAACGATACATATTGGATTGGAAGTTGGTTGGCGAGAACGGATCGCAGACTAGCGTGATCGTTGGTGTGGGAAGTGCCGTGAAAAATAATACGTTTCAGGTTCGTCGAGTGCAGACTGCGTTCATGTCGGACTGACGTCATGGTTACGCGCCGTTGGCGAGCTAACGACCGTTTTCATAAAATCGCGCGTGTGCCCTGCAATAGGAGCGTGTGCATGCCCGCAGGAAACCGCCTTCGAAACGTTCGCACCCGAGGCCGAATTCTCAAGGTCGTTGCACCGGGAGCACAGGCCGGGGCTGCACTTGACGCGCACGAGCGCCCTTTGAAGCTTCCACCAGGCGCTCCATTCACGCCCCTTCCTTCTCTTCTTCTTCCCCCTCTTCGTCTCTTTGTCCTCGTCTTTCCTCTTCTTTCGCTCCTTCGCACTTGCCGCTGGATCGTCGTTAAAAATTCCTTCGGCAATTTATCTTCCTTAAGGATTGCGAAGGGTGAAGTAGTAGGTGCTTGGCAGCTGATATGGGAAGTACAGATTAGTTTCCAAATGGTGCGAGTAATACATCCAGCGAAATTGCGTTTCGTGCGATGTTGGACGTTGACGTTGAAGAATCTGGATTTACGAAAGACGATAGCGGATACTCCGCTATAACGCATGAGATAGTCATTTTCTAACGGTTAATAGGAGATAGATTTTTCAAAGCGATCTGTGCAAGCGATCTGAGATTCGATGACGTTGCGGGGAAAGGAAAGAAAATAAGAACGAATTGATAGTTTTCATCGCAAGAGTTATCTAATGACCGTTTGGCATCTATTTGCGTAAGCGGGGTTCGTTCCGAGATCAGGTTTTCCCAAAAAGATAAGTGTCGAGTAGAAAAATTCCGTTCTACGTCTTGATCTGCTCTTTTAGACGGGAAACCATTCCACATAGCATCGTTACAACGTCGTTTCTAATTCCTCGAATAATCTTTAATCTCTAATATTATTTATATCGAGAAATTAAACGGACGGTAGCGAGGCATTTATCGAAGAAGACAGATATTCTTTGTTGTATCGTGAGGTCTACGGAAGTTTGATAGCGCGATAAGAGATCACAAAAATAGCAGAAAATACGCAGAAATAATTGTTAGATCACTGGTAGTCGACGATCTACGATAAATGACGATTAAATGACGCTCGGCTATGATATTTATCGGTTAACTATTCGACTTTTGCGCTTCTTTTCTTACAAGCAGAAACACGACGAACCTGTGTGACTTTCGAATCTCGATTGCTCGTGAAAAGATACAATTTTTCAACTTAAACCAAGGCTCGTGTGTAAAGTTGAAACTTTATGACGTAAACGGTATCTCTGGGAAGAAATATTTCAACGTTTTATCAGGAACGTTTGATTCCTCGCTTATCTGTAATTAACAAAAAGCTTACAAGCTTAATAAAAAGGAGCGGGAATTTAATTAGGCGGAAGAGCGATAAAATTTCGTGATTCACAGCTATGTGCGTGTAAAGGGAGAACGCACGATAGAAAGGTGCGTGTTTACAATTGATTAACAAAGAGGAAGTAATTACGTGTTATTAGCCGTACCATCGCCGGTTATTATTATTCAAATACCGATACGATTACGTCCACGAGCCTTTGTTTCTCAGAACTTCTGTGGACTGATTAGATAGTAAACTAGAGAGAAGCACGATACACCTTCGAATTCGTTCGACGATAAACGAAAAAGGAAATAGGTAATTGAAAGACTGGTATGTTTACAGAGTTTCTTCTCCGCGAAATAACATCGACGCGAGAAAGAATGGTCGTCGATCCTTCTTCTTTCTTATGGAAGTCTTCTTCTTTTCTGTCCACGATGGAAACGGACTCTTTAAAACGATTTATCGTCGATATCTGCTTTAAAATCGAGCCTGATAGAACATCTAGAACGGTACGTTCGTATAGAAAGCTGATTAATATGCACTTGAATTTTCGCTTCGAATATTCTTCGAAATATGCTTTCTCGGTTTCGTATACATCGAATCTAATTTCATCGTTACGATCTGAGCGTGATAACTTACAACACAGGATGATTTGTCAAAAGCAGGACGTCTCGTATATAAAATTTCTAGGAGAAGACATACGGAGAAAAGGTGATTGGGGCACCTGCTAGGACGCGACGTCCCATGGCGCTCTCGAGAATCTTATAGACCGGTCACACCTAGCTGCTTCTCCATTCTCCGTGCCTTTCTTCTATTTCTTCGGCACGTTCAAAACTCGTTCCTCCGTAACACAAGCGGATCTTTAATGGCCTCATTCAGTGCGCCTGATCATCGACTGTACCTTTTACGGAGGGCCATAAACAAATACTTGTACATACTTACGTGAAAATTCTCTAGTAACTTGGTTTCTTGGTTCTAAGCGATTAAAATGCCTACCATTCGTTTTCACTGTTCGATACATACTAGCGAACGTCGGTTTTAACTTTTAACTAGAAAATATTTCGCGATCGAGAAAGACCATCGGCTTCATCGAGTTGATCTTTTCAGTTTACTCTTTTCAATATTCCAACGAAAATATTGTGCGTTGCTTTAAGTAGAAAAGCTTTGCACGCAAGTGGTTAGAAAAATACCGTAATTTTAATTTATCTAAAAAATCGTTAAAAATCATTTTTTGAAACTTTCGTTCGTATCGTATATTTTGTATTATATTCTCACACCTGGTGTAGCTACACCTAGCGAAGACTTGTCTACAACTCGCAATTCTGAAAATACTTTTGAACGAGTAAACGTTGTATAATCGGAATATTTTATAAATATCTCTGCATATTAATGCGACTTTCGCAAGAATAAGGCAGCGAATAAGATTAGGAATAGAATTAAAAACGTGTAAAAAGACCGCTATTAGTGTTGACAGTGTGGAAAGAAATATGTAGAGAAAAGATAAATTTCTGGGTGAAACTTTAAAAAACATTTTTTTAAACAAACAAATCCCTCGATACCCGCGAAATACTCTGATATTTAGAGGTTTCGTATTATTTTATCGTTATTACCATGCTGCTCGAGTTACAGCAGCTTCGATTCATTTATTTTCCTTCGCTACCATTTGCTTTGATATCTCACCGTTTCTTCGATTCCATTAAAATCGGACGAGCTTTCGGAGAAAAACGATTATAAACTGCTCTCATTAAATCGACATAAACCTTCGTACATAGTTTACGATAAACGAATCAATATTGCTCGTGAATCTTTGGATTTTTTTATCTGTCTGTACCTTTGTCGCGAAAAACGTTTTTTGTCGTGGAAATATCAAAATTTGATGGTTCTTATCGAAAAATTTACGACTATATCGAATGTTATACGTTCACATACATACGTTACGTGGCTTCTTTTTACTATCTTGTCGAATAGACGCTTCAGAGAAACGAAATATCGTATATCTTATCCTGATATCGGCACAGTTATGGTTGCATTAAACTGTAAGTTCCTTTTCAGTAACACGAAGAAAATAGCTTTCGCGGCAAGTGTTTGGAACGAGCACCTTTGAAACACGCACCGTCATGCTTGTTCTAATAATACAACCGAGAAAGGACCACGTACCGCTACATATTCGCGGAGTAACGCTTGATATTTGCAACGCGTATGAATAAGTCGTGTTGTACGCTACGGCAACATATCGTTCTATCGAAATAATTAATGACCGCAAAACAAATAGCGTACACACGATAAAACGCGTTCAGAGCCGATTTAACGAATCAGTTTGATGAAACAGTGTAACGTTTTTTTATTTTTTATTTTTTTTTTTTTTTTTTTTTTGAAATCTGGTCCATCTTAAACGAGCTACGCTGCAAAATTGTATTTCTTCGTTTCCGCAGACATCTGTAAAGTTGATCAAAGTATCTTATTATGATAATCATAAAGTATGTCGAAATATGCAAGTAGCATACGTAAAGTATGAAAATATAACGCAATAACTATAGAAATATATAAAAAAATGTGCCATAAATATACGAGACATGCAATGATAATAGTGAGTTTATTACAATTAAATTACAATTAAAGTTACAGTGAACTACAATCACTTTTTTTATATCAGCTATAGATAGCTGATAATGTTTATCGTTTCGCTCGACATCATACGGCGTAACTGGATACGACACAATGTAATTGTTAATTACACGTTGTGGAAAAGCGATACGTTACGGTTGGCGAGCGTATGATAGCTTTAGTTCGAGCCGTTTTTAACTTAACGTTATCCTTAAACGGTTCCTTATGAGTCTTAATACCGACTGTATACAAGTCAGTCCACCTTCCCTGGAATCATCCTATACATTATTAATTGTTACATTGCCGTGGAACTGCGTAGCTATAAATGATCGCGCGATTGGCATATCGAACCGAACCTAACTAATCATCCGCGATCCGAAGTCGAAGAATATTTACGAAGGATCGAATATCGTCACGTTGCTAGTGGATGGCCATACAAGGTGCAAAAAGATTTGTATGCCGCCGTGTGGCTTCCTTCGCGTCCGTCTATTCATCCGGAACATGATTCTCGCGTTGGGACTGAACAGAATTTATATGGAAGTCGCCATCGATGCTTGCAAATAATCGGGGCCCTCTGACGCGCGAGATTAAGCCGCGATAATTGGACTATCGCGTCGTCGACGATCGTGTATGTACAGCTTGCTCGAGATTATTTATTGGAACGTGGTACCAGTTGGTATGAGTCACGTGGCTCTATTATCCTCTTCTCCCCGTCCTGTGGAGACGTCTTCTGGATATGTAAGTGGGCCTGAAAATAGCTGCGTTCGTCATGGCCAGTGACGACATCGCACTAGTGGGCCCAGTGGTTGGTTCAGTTTCGTTGGATTTTCTCGACGATTCACGAAATCGTTTGCGATTCCGTGCAAAAGTCTTGGGCCATCTACGACGAGGAACCCGTATGGACAACTGTATCTAATTATATTAGGAAATGTTTCCACGTGCTGTCATATCGAAACGAATCTGTACAGGTTTAGATATATAAATTTGTTGTAATGTAAGCAATCAGGATCAGAGGTTAACAGGTTTTTGCATCCGATTTTGCTGTGCAAATATTTACATAACGCTTGATCAGAAAATGAATTTCTTTTTTGTAATGTAAGATAATCTTAGATCTAGAGTCTACGTTTTATCTTACAGAATATATTCTTATATGTCATGTCGTAAATTTTCGTCCTTCGCGTTAGACGTTAATTTGAACGAGAGAAAAGGAAGGAAAGAATTTGTTACTCGATCGTCGTTGGTAAATCATACCTACGGCACTGTCTTTTTATTTATCAGAATAGAACAGAATGGGATCTAGTAATGATTTATTATTATTAATCTTTCTAATTACCAGAAGTTTAAACAAACAACGCGATTTATAATGGTGGATGCTCGTGTCTTTTCGATATTGTTCAACGGCTAAAAATAATCTAGAAAACAAGATCGCTTTGAATTATCTCTTTGTATCCCATTCCATTATCGATTCGTGAGGGGCCACTAGATAGAATCAAGTTCTACGTAAACGGAGAAATTCGATTAAATAATCTTCGAGCGCACGATCTCAAATAACGAATAGTAAGTGTATTTAATGGTAAACTTTGATGTACACTGAAAATTATTTTGTCGACAGCGAATATTGTTTTTGTTCTCCTTAACACTAGTAGTATAATCGCGACATATTTATACTTGTATAATATATTACTTCCATTCATCAATAATTTATTTGTAACAAATTTATGCTGCTAAACGACTAATAGATGAACAGTTCAAAGAATTTAGTGAATCACCGTTTATGTCTACATTTAGACGTCTTTCAGAATACCTCGGGTTTCTTTAAGAAATTATCAATTTATTTTAATATGGAAATCGTATAATTAATCAACGTTCAGGCGTGATGTAACAGCAGCGTGAAGATATTTCTTGGAAACGATACAAGAAAATTATAAATAATGCACTTTCATCAGATCACGAACCGGTATCGTAATATTAGATTATTATATTATCAACAGATTTTTATTAATATTCATGTTTCGATAAGACTTGTACGTTAACCGTAAAAATTGATAAATTTTGTCTAACGTATCATCGCTAATCGACTAATATTTCTAATAAAAAGTCGAATGACCAAAGTAAATATAGAAACATGTTTCTAAATTTGCGAATTTCTCATTTCAATTATACATTAAACATTTTTCTTTTATCTTCTTTTTTTGTTTTTGAAGTCAATGAGCTTTATAAACGGTGCTTCATACGGTCGAAATTTGATACCGGCGATATAAAACTCGTCGAAATGTAGGAAACATAAATAATGATTCGCATTTCGACGTGTCGCTGTCAGAAATCAGTATTTATCTTTTAATATTCCGTATTTGCCCGTTGGACTATTGGATTTATTAACGTCGATTCAAAGATAAGCTTTAAAAGCTATTCAATGTAATTTCAAGAATCAGAATTTATTTGTTCGGTGTAAGTGCTTCTGCAGCTCCTTTAATAAAGCGCTCCAAATAGAGTCCTCGTTTTAAAGGCTTCGGAAATTTCCAGCCCACCGTAATTCATGCGGTCCGCGAAAGAGAATATACATTGATCCTGAATCAATAAATTCGTGAAAGCCAACGTACAACAGGTTGAACCTTCGGCAAGTTTCCATTTACGGATCTTTTTTCGCCTGTCAGAAGCTTGCTACGCAGACGTCCAAACTATACGTAGCAGCGTCGGCCCCTAATAAAAGTAATTTTATCGAGCGGTCGAATTAAAATCGAGTTTAATCTTCTGATGTCCTTTATTGATATATGTGCATATAATTCGAACGTTCCACGAACTGCCTCTCTTCGAGAGAAGACAGGGGCAAAAAGGAAATAGAAAATATAAAATGCTGGGTAAACTCGAGACTTCCTAACGTCGCGCGTATCCTAATGGTTAATTAAGCTTACATTGAATTTCCTATTCGTCACCGTCGTTATATTACGGTTAATGAGTTGGTCAGTCCAGACTGAACAGGCCGAACGGGATGAACGAGACGTTGGGAATGGCAGCGGGCCTAACGTGCCAGTGATTTACCGTCCATAAAGTTTCGGAGTTCTATTTTTACCACCTCCCACCTCATCTGGAGCGAGAAGAAACCTCCTTTACGCTCCTTCTCTGCTTGTACGCAGCTTCCGCTGTGACTGCAGCTTAGAAAGAGAGAGAGAGAGAGAGAGAGAGAACGAGCAGAGAAAACGAACAGCGAGATAAAGAGAGAAAGACAGACTTCTCTGGCCCACTTGCTGTGACTTGTCTCGTCGAGTCGACTCGTTGCACTCGACTCTGTGTTGAAACCAGTCGAGTGACGTCACGTATAATTAGTTCTTTGATTCTATCTATCTCTTTCTCTCTTTTTCCCCAACCTCTTTCACCCCCTTTCCTCACCCTCGACTCCCCCTGACTCCAGTGTCGTTTTTATCCAACCCAACGAGCCTCCGCCGTTCCTGCTCACAGTGATGTAATTGAATCACTCTAGAAGATTAGCAGTTTTAGATTTTGATAACGACGGTTGCATAATCGAAGCTGTTTTACAAGTCGATAGTTCTATACGTATTTACGTTTCAGCAATTTACGTCAAAAAGAATCAAAATTACACGATAATCTTAACGTGCAAGCGTTTTATCGTCTAGAGATATACGTATGTATCGTTCGGCAATCTTTCAACTAGGGACAAATTATCATGAATTCCCTAGTGTCAACTAACAGAAGCAGAAACATTTTCTCGACACGCTGTTTAATGGGTTAACGTTTCCATATGTTACTCGCAACTGTCTACGCTTTCAACACGTGTAAGAGATAAATTTGGTTTGTTTTTCGAGACAGAATCGTTAAATAATATCAATTTTCCTTAAACAGAACAATTTGGTAAATCGATGTGGAACGATGTTGTCATGTTGCTGAAAGAGAAACGGTAGAATCGATACGTTCGGTTCCGTCGATCGTTGCATAGACAGGGAGTTAATTAAACAGGTGTTTTTCCAAGTGCCTACTAAAATGCCATCCGGTTACGCTACTGGTTGTCCCACTCTCGATGTTTCTTCTTGTCTCTGTTTCACCTACAGCGTTCCCTCTTTCCGTCTCGTTCCCGGTTTCGTTCCTCGACTGTTCTCCCCGCCACGCTTATCTCGTCGTGGCTAAAAATAGACCCTGTCACGGCCATCGGCGACATTTTAAAAAGCCGCACAAGCGGCCGGACGACGAGCTTCGAACCAAGCCCACGAACGAACGAATTAGCGCCTCCTCGAGATATCGTCATTGAACAGTGGCGCCTTCTCGCGAGCATATTTCACTTTCTGCTCCTCCACCTGTTGCTCCCTGCAAATTGTGTTTTCGATCGCGCTCCGTCGGTACGTGCGAAATACATCGTGAATTCTCATCGGCCGATCCACTCTACTCTTTCGTTCCTCGCAATTGGAATCTTTTTCTTTTTTAACTTATTTCAGATTTCGAACCATATAATATGAAAAATAAAACGTTGATATCGAAATGATTTTTATTCGTTACCTTTTTTATTATAGGACATTTCGAAAAACAAGGGGACTTATAAATTGTTAGTTTCATTCATAGTTAATTCGGACGAATTCCTTGATGTTATTGATACTAAATTTATACTATACTATACTATCGATACAACAGGCGATATTTACTCGAAGATAACGTTGCACGCGATAAAAGTTTGACACATATTTATCAATTAAAACATTCGTCACAGTAGCTTTGTTTCGTAAAAACTTGTTGCACAAGAAAGCTTAATTTAACAATTAACGATCCGATCTTCGTTAAGATTAATGGATGTTATTAACGAAATTAATGCACGTGCCTTTCCTTCTTTCCCGTTTTATTCAGTTTCATCCAACAAGTAATATGTTCGATAACAACGATTTTTGAAAAAGGAAAAAAAAGAAAGATTCAAGTCGTTTGGTCCCATTTTAAATAAAGTTATTCTGTTTTAAGCAGTTGTACGAATACTTTCTACACCCATTGCATATATGTATGTATTTATGTACATCGGTCCAGTAGATCGAGGTCAAATGGACGGACCTATGAGACGAGAAATTACCTGTGTTCTTTGGTAACAGCCCGGAGACCAAACGTTACGTAACGTTTTAGAGGTACACGTGTAGGTGGGAGAAGGGAAGTTGTTCCATTTACCCGTGTCACTTTTGCCAATATTCAAAGGGGGGTCAAACTCTGGGGAGATGCCTTGGGCGATGTATCGCCTCGATTCGGCACACGTTACGAAATTTCCTATGTATTCATAAATATCATAGGGTTTCGTACAGTTACACGTGTAACGAGTATTACGACATTTGTTGCAAATTGAATTAGCTATAAAACTTAGCTTACTAATATCTTTTTATTTCGAAGTTTGATTTGTCATTTCAATGCCAGGAATTAGCCGGATTGTCGTAGAAATTTATCAACAACCTTAAATCGAATGTATTGTAGATTTCTTTTTATTTGCTATTATTTATAGCTTTATTCAATTTTTGAAGCGTGTAAGGTTTGCATATGTCGTTGGTTCGTCGTTTGTCAAGGCTCTTTCCCGTCTTCCGATCACACTTTTTCTATGTAGTCGATCAAGGACGTATAACTTGTTCGTGCATATTTTATTTCACGCATCAGAAGTGTCGCTTTCGCTTTCCAACTTGCTCGACGAGGAAACGGGTTCGTATACTGTTACACTTTTCATGACATGAAAACTTCCACCGTTAATTTCACCAATTATTTTCGCTTTTCGTGCCGTTAATTCCATGCAACGATTAACATTAACTTCGATTGGCTTCTTCGTGAACTGCGACTTCGACGTAGATTTAGTATCAAATTTGTCGGTGTCAACGGAAGAACAAAAGTTTACAACATATCAGCGAATGTACTACCGTATCGGTAGAGCTACTTGTTAAATAAATAAAGGCAAAGTCTGGCGAACAAAGGCGAACGAAAGCTGGGAAGAAGCGCTTTTATCTGAATATCGTTTCCGAGAGCAACGAACTTGGACGGTAAGCTGATTCCAGCCGCGTTCGTTCGATATTCACACGCATTTATCGCGTGGAATCGCTTCGCGTCGCAATAAAAATAGTCAAAGTTTTCATTAAAACCGTTATCGTATATACGTATCTGTTGGTGCAATTGGCTGATGCACCGGTTAAACCGTTTGAAAACGAATCGATTTGCTACCAGCTTTGGTATAATACGCGTTTCTCGCCGTATTACGGTTTAACCGTCCGTGAAGGTGCAACACGTTTCCCGCTTCATCAACTGTGACAAGAATACGACCTACGGTGGGTGAACTCTTCGCCGTTGATCTTATCGTAAAGAAATACCCTGCTGCTCGCGATGACTCTATATCTTCGTCGGAATCGGCTGGTAACGGTGTCGCAGGGACGTTTATAAAAAGAGAAATAAATCTGTTATCTTTGGTAGAATTAAAATCTTACGAATTTAGTATAATTGTGAAATACGCGGTATGTGCTTCAACCTTTCAGCTATTCTCGCTCTTTCGGTATAAAAAGGTAGCATATACCTTTGTAGGTAGCTACGTACCTTTAAGTGTGTCCAATGATCTACGATGTTAGTTGGAGATTAGCATTTGCTTTCGATCGTTGACTCGTACAATAGTCTCATTGATCGAGTGTCCCTTTGTATTTGACTAGACTAAGTTGGCAGTATATCAAGTTCTTTTATCCGATAGAATGAAACGATGAAAGCAAGCGAATTATACGACAGAATTGCATATCTAAATTTACAATACGTTTCATGATTGAACATCCAGTTTGCAAGAGGATCGAATAGTTTGAGCCAACCTTGGCCGTCGATTAACCGTTTTCGTCGTCGCGGCGGAACGAGGGCGGCTAAGTAAGTTTCTAATTGGCCATTGGAAATTTTTAATACGTGTACCGATATTCTATCGTAGCGCGAAAATATTTTATCGCGTCGTTTCATCGACTACTCGAATCCATCGACGTTTGTTGCATTAATAATTACGATTTGGTCATGGGTAATGGCAGCTGGCAGATTTTTACTTGTTTCTGCTAAAAGATCCTGTCCGTTTCGGACGTTCAACTTCGAAATTTCCATATTTTTCAAACGAAATTCCATAGGCCTACGCCAATGTCCGATCGCAACGGATACGTCTCGTGCACGAGATTAATTTAACCATTTTATATTAAGGACCACGCCTCCTCGTTTCAACGTTTGACGAAGTAAATCGACGAGCCCCGATACACTGTATCCTCGGTGATTCGACAACGAGATCCGCAGAAGAAACGATCGGTGAAACGAAATTTCCATCGCTTTCGAAAGAGAAGGAAATTGATACTTTAATAAAATGTAAAAATATGCGAAACCGCAAAGAAGATCGCATGGAGCGAATTCCTGGCCGATCAAAGGTGCTTGCAAAATGATGTCGGATTTCAGCTAACATCCCCCGGTGACCATTCGTGCGGCTGCGCAGCCGCGATTACGAAACGGAAATGCGAAGGTTTCGGTGGACGCCGTTTAAATAATTCAAACGGGACGTCCCGCGATGGTTGGACGGTGTATTCGCGAGATCGTGGACTACGTGCAAACAAACAAACGAAACAAACGATCGTCTCGTCGTATTGCGTGGTGGATACGGTTTCGAAAAACGAGGCAAGGTCTCGTTTCGAGACCACGTACATCCTCGTCGGAACAGTGCCAGCGTTTTTCTGCAAAGCACGAGGTTTATGAAACGCAAATTCTACTCTTTATGGACAACCGTGTCCAGAACTCGCGATTAGAAGTCGCGATTATGGCAATTATGAATCATTTTTAGCTCTGTAATTTGGCACGAATGTCGTAGGATACAAATTTCGCTGCTTGATCTTTCGAATGGTCATGGGTCCATGGGTCATAGGTGTTTCAACAGGTATTTTATAGTCGATAGCCGTAGTCATTAAACGATGCTACGCGGCAAACACTGATATTCTATCGTAATAGTTTAATTTTGGTAATAAACGCAATTTAAGAGAAAGAACGTATCTGGTTCTTGAGCGAATAAACTATCTACTTTGGCAAGATCTCGAGCGTAAAACGATTGTCTCGCGACGTTAGAAAAGCAATAAAACTTTACACCTGAATATAAAAAAACAGATACGTATAGATGTATATTTCTAAAAATGGTAACGAGCAATTATGGTCGCCTGGCTGATCGTTCGTGTAGTAGAACCAATAATGACCTAGAAGCAGTAATTTCTTGTCAATGATTTTCCGCGGTGTTTCGTAAGGAAAAAAAACAATGAACAATTGCTCGGCTATTATGGACTTACGAAATCACAATATACAATTCGCTGCTATATGTTAATTGCACATATTATATAAATTGTAAAACCAAAGAACGTTGCCCCTCTGTAAAATCTTAACTCGTTTATTCATAAATTATTTATATTTGACGAATTTGTAGTGAAAAATCCTTAGATGATAATTATAATCGAGTGCGTAAGATAATAATTATAATGTATATTCATAAATTAGCATAAAATCAGGATGATAATTGTGAGATATTTATCTTCATTTCAAATTTGCCCAAACCTAAAATTAAATACCTAAACGTAGTTCTAATCTAAACTGTCGTCCATCTATAACTCAGCGACACTCGCAATTAATCGAGAGTTAATGATAATGCTATAGATACTATTAATAATCTTTTTTATTTATCGTACACGCGATACACTATAAATAGAAATCTCGTGCTTGCGAAGCAGCGGCCGGGAAATGATGTGTTGCGATTGCGGTATTCACGCGAAAATGATAGATCGGTTAATGATTCCTTCGCTCGCTGGTATTAATGGCCTGATATCTTCTTTTTATGAAAATCATTAAAAAGCCTCGTTTTCTTGCCAGCGTTGTTCTAAAAATAAAGGGATATCTTGTATCATTTGTGTCACTGCTCGTACGAGAGAGGCATTCTAATTAAGCCATCGATCTTGTCTCCTGTACAGGTTTTTGAAACAGTCTACTCTGTGTGATGTAACACAGTATAATAGTTTGTTCTTTCCTATTATAATACCACATGGAGTAGATACGTACCATTTCTTAAGTCGTGTATTAACTTATGTCTTTTCCCTGTTATACGACTTAAATACGTGTGTATACGTTCGCGTTTCTCGTATCTTTTTCAAACATGTTTTGATGGAACTGCTATCTCTAGCATCCTTATACGCCTATAATAATTAAACAATTTTTGCAAATTTTTGACAACGGTGTTAATATTTTTTTATAAGGATCGTTACATCTTTGGTATTTTTGGAGTCAGTAACCTTTCAGCCACTCTCTCTCTGCTCCTGTCAGTGTAAAAATAAACGAAAGAAGATGAGGTGCGAAGAAAATCGCGCACATAACTGAAACGTGACAGGCAACGACGTTAAATGAATTTTTTAACGGCTCGGTACGTGATCATAGATATACGTGTAAGGTGTGTTCCTTTCGTGTCACATGGCGCCATAGAGGGTTGACGATGTAGCGACTCGTTGCGACTGCGACGATCCCTTTGCATTCCTCGGCGTAGTTTCGGTCGCGACGATCCATCGGTCGATCGAAATCGGTCGGGAAAATCGGTGAAATTGTCCGAAACGATAGATCGGATCGCCGCGAAGGCTGATCGCGAATGCTAGACGAGCAATAGGCTAGGTGAAAGGGGACCATTTTCGAAATACGTCGCAGCCAGGTCGACGTGCTGACTGGTAGTTTCGCGTGTGTACGCTAGCGCGTTCTGTGTTCGAGGAAGCGCGAGTCGCGATTATATCTCAAAAATAGACCGTGCGCGAACTCGAGTTTCTCGTTAGTCTCTCGCCCTACGCGATCGTAGTCTCTTCGGCTTGGTCCTTTCCGTCCAGTTTCGCGTTCAACGTCTGAGGTGTTGTTCGCACCTTCTCGGTACATACCTCGCATCTGTATCCGTAGTTCATATGTCGTTTTCTTTAGTTAATTTAATAAACAGTGGCGACAGTGTAATGTAATTGATATATGAAATCGCAAAGTATTCGAAATCCTTGTTTCTCGTCCTTACGAGCGACGGTGGTTCGAGTAACGTAACGCGGATTTAAAAATTATAAAAGATACGATATTTGTAGATTCTTGTTGATTTGTCTAACGAATAACGTTGTTGGCGTGGACTTGTGCGGATTTAAACGATCGACCTAGTCGTTCGTCGATTCTTCGAATTACCTTTAACGAACAAATGAAATCGTTCGCGTGAAACAAATGGAACATCCCCTTACCTTCGAAATAATCAATGACAAACCGCATTGATTATTTCGTCGCTTAAATTAAATAAATAATCGTGTTTTATATTAAAACATTGGTCAATTTCTACATGAAATACGTTATCAAATATGGTAAATGGAAAGTACCACGAATTAATATCGATTAATCTACATCGATGATCTACTAATTTGCTGTTAATTCGAGTCGCGTATAAGCTTATTGCATTTCATTAAAAGAAATTAAAGACAATTTTGCAACGTAGCACGCTAACCGACTACTTACGATCCAGAAATTTGTTCCTTAGGAAATGCGAGGATCTGACGTTAAGAGTTGAATTAGAAATTTCTCTACCCTTGGCATTCGATCGTTAATCACGGGCACGGAATATCGCATCGATTCCCAGGCCACCATTAAATAGACATTAGCTACGTTTCATTATTAACGTATAATTAAGACAGTCCCTTTTTTACATCCAACCTCGCGCTAATCGACGGTCATCGTTCACGAAGCATCGAGTTCTTTCGATCAAATCTACGGCCTTTCTTGTCAGTTCGACGGAGACTCTTGCAAGTGACGGTTCTACGACCAAGCCACTATCATTCGCGATCGATCGAACAAATCGATATCTGTACACATATATAATTCCGTGTATGTACACAGTTATTAAATTTGATGTTGGTGATATTTATTTGTAAATTCTTCGAACGATCGAGCACTCGGTGGAAGAATGGTACGATTGCGCCATTTTATAATTTTAAGTTCTTGCGTTCAGAAGTGTTCAGTATTTTGCGAATAAAGAAGAGAAGGGCAAAGTGTATCGTATCGAGAGAAAATTTATTTAAAATTTATGTAAATTTCGTGAACGTTGTTGACTGTTGATTTGTCAGGATCGTGTTAGAGAGGTGACTATAATAATAATATAATAATAATAGGAAAATAGTGATACTTCGTATAAAGATAAAGATAAGGTAGCTGCCTTAAAAACAACGTTAATGTCGCGAAGAGTCACGAAATTTTCTTTGTTATAAATTTCAATCGATAAACTTATAATACAAATAATGATATTACACGTTTATGCTAACCGCTACGAAATAAACGTAATATAAATTTCTATAGACGATTCGTTACCATCGCAATTTTCTTTCGGTGTATATTTATCGATTGTTGGTGTCTGAAATATTTTCTATTGTTTAGCAGATACAACGTTTCGATATAACATACGAAGTGACTGGAAACATTGCCACTTCACGGTGATAAAGATCTTCATTCACGTTATTCTTTCGTCCCTATCTCTGTTGAAAATTATTCCCGCGATAATCTTATTCTACTTGTATCTTTTAGAAAAACAAACAATTTTAGCCATATGGAAATATACCTACGCGTATATGCAAAGACGGAGAACTTAAAACCAATTACTTCGTTGGTATTGGCGTTGATGAATTAAAATGGACCAGTTGGTTTTTTCTCGGACGATTTCAAAACAAACCGTTCGTTTCTAATTCTAATTGAGAAAGAACGCTTGCTAAACACAGACAGTCGCTAAAGGTGTCGATCATTGCTATTCCATTCTTATTTTCGAAAGTGTTATGCCCACATACCTACCTCGGTACTATCGAGATGCTCGAGAACTCCTCGACGTTTCAAATTGCCATTATATAATCGCGATACCTAGCATCGTGCTTGAACAAATTGATGCAAAAGGTAAAAAATACGCTGTCCAATAAAACAGTCAATTTTTTCGTTACACAATCTTTTTTAAAGATGATTACGTAACACGTCATTATAGTAACTTATAGTTTCTCGTTGTTTAACGTAAACCTGATTTCGTAGAAATATTTGCTTAGGTAAAAATGTTAGTTGCATCTGTTTCGTCTACTGTTTCGTCGATTTAAAGGACGACGAGTTTTCTATCGTTCCGCTTTAATAATAATTAGCTGTTTCGCTGTATTTATGAAATAATTGAGAATTATTATATCTTTGATGGAATCGTTGAAAGCAACGGAGGTAGCGTAATTATTAGAACAATATCTAAAATTTACGCTTATCGGTGTTCGATTTTAAGATAATATACAACACGCGTCCACACTCTCTCAGCCGTCGGAGTCAATGTCAGTTTTAAAATAGATCGTTATCTTGTACGGGGATTCTAAGTAGATCAATCGATTTCCAACATTCTACTTCTAATAATCTTGTGTAATTTGCCTTTCCGTCCAATTAAATGTCTATCGTGTGAATCGTACGTTTCTAATTCATCTTCATCGGTAGGAATTTAATCTACTTAGCTTCATTTGCTTTTGATAGCGATAGTATAGAGAGTAGAAGTAACGTTTGAAAAAGATTATGTAGTCGAAAAAAGCTAGCGTCTCGCAATCAGCTGTCTAATCAGAGAAGGTGGATAGAATTGTTAGGAGTCGTTTTCAAAGTGTGATACGAGTTAGAAAGTACGAGAGTATATTGCAACCTTATCTTATTGTTAGCGAGTATACGATTTAAATTCGCTTCGTATCGCCGTTCTTTAAACAGATAGCTATCTTCGAAGATATAATATATCGGAGTTTCGATTGTTTGACGATACTTTTGCTTTCTGAAGATCTATATTTAGTTTAAAAGTACCTTTCCATACACTCGAGATGGAATAACTCACCCAACGATCGAACACCTTTGAACGCTCGAATCTTTGCCAATCCGGCAGAGCAAACGTTCGTTCCAACCCTCGGCGATCATAAAGCTCGAACATGTAAAGAACGAACGCTTGAAAAAGAAAAGAGAAAGATTCGATGATAAAACCGTCGTTAAAGGAAACGTTGTCGGATAAAAAATATTTTAATGAAAAGGCAAGGGAAACGTTTTAAAAATTACAACGTGTACTAAGAATGGTCCAATGAGAAACAGAAACCAGCAGTGGAAGTGGAAGTACAAGGACCGTCGAAGATAGGGAATCATCGGAACCTCGGTGCACGACGCGTATACCAACTGCAAGAGGAAAATCTCAAGAACAGACGAATCTCAATTAAAGCGAACGACAGTGGGAAATCTTTCTGATCATGGATTCGATACGAGATCTGAAACGATTACTGTACGAGAGGACGCAAGCTCTTAGACGTCGCGACGATGTAATCGAGATACTGGAGAAAGCATTGGAAGAACGGGATGCCACTATTCGTTACCTCCAAAACGAGATCGACAAGTTCCGGCAAATCGTCGATTTCAGTTTGGCCTCTGGTGCTATCGGGCCGGGTCAGAGATCCAAAAGACAGGCAATTTCAGCCGAACCACTTACCAAAGACAGCCGGGTAATCGTCAAGTTTCAGAAACCGCAAAGGTACAGAATTCGTCACTTTTTGTTTCGTTCTAACGCGATTTTCAGCTACTTATCGCCGTGTATCGAGGAAAAGTTATCGTCTGAAATTTATCTGTATCGAGTGTAGAACAAACAACGACACGGTAGACTCCCTCTTGAACTGATTTTTAACTCCCTGTTTGACCATATTATCGTTCGAAGGAAAAAACATTTTACATTATCGCAAAGGAAACTGGCACGGTTCCTCGTGTTAAAGCGTCGATAGCCGATCTATCTAGTCGAATGTATTCGATTCGAAATTTCGTACTAATAATCCACTAATCTATCATTGTTATCGATTCGAAGGCCATATATAGAGAGATCGATGACTCAACGATCACCGTACAACGTATCGTTGAGAGTGAAATTTGGTCGTTCCTTGCGCAATTTCGAGTCATGGTTTCACCTATACAAATCGCATTCACCGCGCAACTACGTGACAGAGTGTTACATTCAGGATACTTTTAATTCACGACACGTGGCTTCGTTAACTTTACCTGTGTCGTTTCTTAACTAACCTCTTTCGTCGACGACTCTGTTCGATCGGTCGTAGGTAACACTCGTGCAACTTTCCAAACGCTGTATTCTTTAAACTTTCCATTGTTCCGTTAGAGCGCTTAAACATTTAGAAAACCACGATTTTGTCGTAAAGTAAGGTTGGAAAATTAGTTTGCTTGGCGATTCGTACGCACTTTTAAGCGAAATAACGAGTAAATTCCAAACACGACTGTTTTATGTACTACGCGATTACTCACTATTATTTATTAGACGAGTCGCACGTAGGATAATAAGTTTTGCTCTTGCAACAATTGATATGGAAGAAAAAGAAGTTAGAACAAGTCAGTCAGGAAGAAGTCGTAGAAATCTTCGTAGCAATTTTCGCATTAAATGTCTACGTAAGACGTTTAACGTTAAGGATATGACGTTACGATGGTAATATTCGCGTTTATTTTGCAAGTGCAACATCAAAAGTACCGAACCGTGTTTATCACGGTGCACCTGTTACAGGCCGCAAGTTGTTTACTGAACAAGTATGCAAGAAGATAGCCTGGTATACGTCAAACACTTTTTGAGTTTATTTAGAGTGGCGATAACGCTTTTTATTTTACTTTTTATTTTATCTTAATTTTCAGTTCCATTCTTATCGATTAATCGGATTTAGTACCCCGATCTAACGGATGAATATTCATCGGAATTTGTAAACTTTTTCTTATCATTTTTCTCGTTCTTTTTTTTTTTTTCTCCAAATCAGCCTCGTTCGAAGCGACGTTTCTAATAATCTTCTTACGATTAAAAGGGAAACCTTTGACAAAAAGGTGTCTGACTCTTTTTTCCTTCGTAGGTCTCGTGATCTGATCAAAGCAGCCATTTTGGATAATGACTTCATGAAGAACTTGGAGCTGACGCAAATCCGCGAGATCGTGGACTGCATGTATCCTGTTACCTTCTCGGCAGGTTCAACCATCATTCGCGAAGGAGATGTTGGGTCCATTGTGTATGTTATGGAGGGTGAGTTACACAGACCTTTCCCTTGTCCAGAATTATATTCTCTCGCGAGTATCGTAGTTCCAGAACGTAAGAAATTGATCTGATTTATTTGGATATATATTTAAACAATCGCTGGAAATAAAATTGAAAGAACGTGGAGCCGAAAGGATTTCGTCGTACGGCTCGCGCGAGTAATTCCAGTCGAACGCAACCGACTCGTTAGAGGAAACTGTGCGCGATTACGCTTTTCCATGCGTTCCGGTTATAAATAGTTGGCCATGCTTTAACGAATATAGGCGGAAAATCGTCGTCTCTGACGAAGAGGCTTCGCGAATGACGGAATCACGATGGCTGTTAATCTTCCTCGCGCCGTGCAATTTCAGTTTATTCGCCAAGTCAGGCGAGTCGAGGTCGATCATTGTTCCCTGCGACCGCACAGTGTACCGTTATGCCCTCTTGCGTCGCCGCACGAAAATTTCTTCGCCGTTTTGCCTACACACTCCCCGTCGTATCGTTTTCCACGTGGAAAATTCATGACAGCAGATGTCGCAGAGACCGTTGTAATCATAAACGAGCGTATAGAGCTCCTTGCGATTTCAAGTTTGGAGGAAATTCTAATTCGACGTTCAACGAACTCGATCGTATTGCGAATATATGTAAGTACGTCGGAACAAGAATATTATCTGCTTTCTTTGTTCGATAGAGTTGCCATTTGACTGGCGAGAAACTTTCAATAAATTCGCTTTAATCCCGCAAACTATGCAACGCGTGATTCATCGTTCTTTGCAGGAACCGAATGATTCAAGCTTCTTTGCCTTTTCTTCCGAAAAACCGGTTCCCATAGCGGTAGTTATAAATAAAATGTTGCTGAAAATACTCGGCATTCTTTCCCAGCGATAAGGATCAATCTGCTATTTAAGCAAATTTCGCTCCATATCCGACGAACTCGGCTTAAAATATGCTAATATTTTCGAAATTTCGAACTAGCGAATACATTTTCTGGAATTGCGATGAAAGTATAATAAAAATACGATGTATTATAAAAATTACTCTCCATCGTTAAGTAGAATGCCTATTAATAATTTTAAACCACCTTTCTCTTCTCTTTCTGCTTTTTTCTTTCGAACAAATTTAAAAAGTTTCGAAAATTAATTCTCCGGTCAGCAAACAATACGCGATTTCACTTTACACTGAAAGTAAAATGCATATGCACGTAACGAGAGAAATTATCCTGATACGTACGAATATAAATATTTGAAAATAGATCTTTAACATTCGCTAATTCGATCCAATGACTTGTAATAATTTTCGTACGAATTTCGAATATTCGCTGGTGTCGACGGCGCGCCGATATAACGTTATCGGTTGAGATCGCGTTGAAAATTTTCTCCTTCTCTATAAATATTTTACGTCGTACCAAAATTTGTTTCGTACCTACCAAGCTAGTCTCGCGACGAGCGATCGTAATCGACGAATTTCAATTTCTTCGCATCGAGCAATTTCATACGAGTATTTTATTATAGTCGTACAAAGAAGCTTCGTTCTTGGCGAAATTTGCTTTTACTTCCGGTGCTGGTTGAGCGCATTCAGACACGATTTGCGCAACCAACAACGATACTACAATTAAATTCGAACGCAATGGGTCACGTGCAACGTAATAACGCGAATTTTTACGTGTAATAGCCACGATTAAGCCAACTGTGTAAACGTGTAACGTTTAACGTCAAGTCGCGTAACGATTGCGCAAATAATTACGAACACGAGTCTCTTGAACAGGAAGAGATTCAATGATTATACAGCATAGAACGGTGTATTTATAGCGATAGAATCTCTGGTCAATTTATTAATTAAAATGAGGATTTTCTTTGGAGGAAGAGCCGACCAATTTCGGAGCAATTAATTCCTTCCTCGCTTCTCATCATTTTCTTTCGTACATTCCTTGCAATAATTATTACGAATTAATCTACAAAATAAATGTAATATATTAAATCGGTCTGTAATAAATTGATTGTAAGAGATTCGTATCTACTAGAAATTATAAGAAGCTATTTGGTAATTTCCTCCCTACTTTGTGGCCGGTTTTTAGATTATTTAAGACGCGATGTTTCGATGGAAACGAAATAGAAAATCGATAGTTTCATCTAACGACGAAGGATGAGAATCACTGGCCTTTCTCTCGGAAGTTGGTGTACCGTGATAGCATAGTAATTAAAAAATACAACGGTTATAATGTATTTATAAAACAAAATTGTTTCGCATCGTTTTGTGACAATTCGAAGGTATCCGTGAAATGAAACGAGCAAAATCCGCCTGACAGAAACGTGTAAACCAAACGCATGTTTCACTCGCATATTATCACCGGCATAACGTCATGCATATAATTTTACGTACCTATGTAACTATACTCTGACACTACTATGATTGTAATCGTAGCAATAGTAGTATACAATTTTAATTGTATTACGGCAAATCCGTGATTCTTTTAGATGGTTTTTGATAATTGAATTTGGATAAAAGTAACTACTAGAAAAGCATGATTGATACTGTCAGGAGGCTAATTTCAAATTTTCAAACGATGACCAATTTAAATTCTTAAATATACCTAACAAATTGAACGTGGATTTTTAAAATTTAAAATCACATAATAGGCTTATTCTATCTTCGATTCAATTTTAATCGCGATTAATTATATACCGTGTACTTTCTAACGTTGAACTTTCTCTTATAACACTTTTAGCGTAGGTTTAAATTTTGTTCGTGCCATTGGCAGGGAGAACGAAATCTGTAGGTTAATCGCTTTAGAAGGATTCCTCTTAATACAATGGTCTCGTTAAAGAGCGTACATGCCGAATCGATTAAAGTTTATACATAAAGTTAGAAACCTTTGTGCGTATGAATAAAATATATGAAATTACAGCGATAGAAGTGAAACGTGGTCGTAGGAAAATCATAATGATTGGAGTAAATTACGAGGGACGAGCAAATGAAAGTGTGAATTAACCATGTATTAGCGATGGTTTTTAGTATCTGACATAGAGGAAACTCGACCATTTCCACGATAATTTCAGTAAAATCTTAACGGTAAAATTATATTACAAGTTGTTCACTTGGTAATAATTTGCATGAAATTATTTTTTTATCCGAACCTTAGCAATCATGCGCGTTGCGGGATAATAAAATCATGAGTCATCGTTATAGCAGTAAGGAGAGTGGATTTAAATGTAATAACGGGACGTGTACTTTTAAATATATGTATGGAAAACATAGAGAACATCGAACGTAATATTAATGTCTGTCATATTTTGCAAGATACGTGTTATCTTAGAAAATTTACTTGTCGCGCGTATTACTCTTGGCTTATAGAGAACCGTTTCATCCTGCAGCAAATTTGCAAATTAAAAATTACGTCAGCGCGGGGCGTAGAATCGAAGCAAAAAGAAAGAAAGTTAGAATTTCAAGAATCGCTGGAAAAAGAGAAGGAAGATACAAGAAGAAAAAGAATTAATTACATCGGGGTTATTAGAGAAATCTATCCGCGTTAAAAAGCAAAGTGTAAAGCACTCCACAAATGGGAAATAATGACACGATGAGAAAAATAAAGGAAAGGGGAATACGAAGCCGGGGAATCGAGCGCAAAACGCGAGAAACAGTTCCAACCAAGATTGCTCCACTTTTGCTCGTAGTGTTTCCCACTTGTTCTCGCAATTAGGCTATGTTATTTCATTGCGATTTACGAAAGATAAACGAGTCAATTCAGGAGAAACGTAATTGGTGCATCGTTTCTGATCGTTCGTTCGTTGTTGAACTTGCGTGCTAACAATTACAAGACGAACGGACAAAAGGAAACTGCGAGACAGGTATTTCTCGAAGCGTAATCGAAAAAGTTCCAGTCGATTCACGTATATCTCCGTGGTATATCCGTTTCTTCTCTTTTTCTATAATTCGATACAAATCTGCAATGTCACACGCAATATGGTTGCCTCTTAATGGAATTAGTCGTGGAATTTCATGCCTCCAAAAAGAAGAATTTCGACGCGGATGCTCGAAGCGCATCAGCTGATACGACAAATATACGATATCTAGTCTTTTACCATCTCAATTATATCGTACAAGTTGATAAGGGTATCTTGCGGTATTCTCGAGTCACCCGATATACTTGTACGTACTTACGTGGGAGTGGTCGCGCCGAGGGCAATCGCATTCGCCTGAGAACCACTGTCCTTTCTCTCGCTAACAGCGAACTGGTGGGGGGATTGACAGTCGGAGGGGAAGGGAGTTTCTCGTGCACGCTCTTTGCGGGCGTACTTTTCACCAGTCGCGAACGCTGTCAGTGAGCGTCAGTCTCGAAGGAGTGGTCCTGCCCGTATCCTCGTTCGCGACAGGATCCTTCTTTGTGAAAACATCATTCGTTCTTACTCCTCTTACAGTCGCTCGCACTTTTCTCCACGGGATCCAAATCATCTTCTCGTCGTCGAATAACGAGCCATCGAAATTTCTTTGCCGATAAAACCGACCGATCCAAGTGGAAACGCGAGTGAACACGGAACCGTGATTTCATTGTCCATCGGATCTCTTGCGCAAGCAAACGATCTGTCGATCTGGTCGTCGTGTGTCTTCTACGTGACTTCTTGAGAAAACAACATTCCTCGATCTAAAGCGCCGAGGAAACTTGGATTTCCATCGATCAGAGATAACGAGCTTTAGGTACGGGAGCAATGAAAAGTGATAAAGCTGAAAACGATAGGATTTGAGCGGAGAAGTACGCGAGACAGATTCGAGGCGGTGAAAAAGATCGAACAGTTTACCCGTTATTGCAGAATCGAGAGGTCCGATTCGTATCGAAAGGAATCGAGCCGGGACTAAGAATAGCGCGTCATTGTTCTGCTTCGTGACAGACCTGGAATTAGCCGCTCGAAAATCGCGCAACTCGCAGTTTTCCATCGCTGCCGGCTGTCGTTTACGCGCTGTCCTGAAGCATGAACCGGTGGGGAGTCGCTGGAACTTTTCGACGAACGCTGGACTCGTCGATTCGTTCCAAAAACAATCCAGGTAGTTCTCAGAGACACGTGTTTCCCAGTGTCTTTTATACGGCTCGAAAACGCTCGATCCTTTAAGAGTTCGACAGTTCCGACTCGAAGGGCTGTTGCAAAGCTAAACAAAAAGGACGAAACGATCGGGGGAAACGTTCGTCGATCTTCCCACTGGATGAACGCCAGATCAACGTCGAAGTTGTCGTTCCCACAGTCAAATTTACGGAGGGTTTCCAAACGAACGAGCGGCAGGAACCCTGGTGATTCTTAACAGCCCGTACAATCTACGTTCCTATCCCGAAGCGAAAAATGCGAGCTGGAGGCGTTGGAAAATGTCCAGCGCGGTGAATCATGCCCAAGGTCGCCCACTGGATCAAACGTTTCCAACTATCGTCTCGGAGCAACGTTCCGACGAGTCTCTTGCTATCTGATCTCGTTCAACGACCAAGATTCGTCGCTCTGTCTGTAAAAGTCTCTCGTGCTTGAACAACAAACTACGAGAAAGAATACTCCGTTTCCTCGTTTTTCGTCAATCTCGAAGGAAGCTCTGAAAGAGGTGGGAATTCTGGAAATCCCGAGATTCGTCCGACCATGAAAGTGAGAAGTTATCCTGGCAGAGCGGTGTTGGAGGACCCAGAGTTGCTGTTGGACCCTGACGCGACTCGAGGAAGGGCGATGGAGCTTCTTTACGAGGCCAGCTGGCGCGAGTGTGGCGTCAATTGGGCAAGTAACGCAAGAAGCAAACCTGCGTCGAGGGAGGACGAGTACAGACAACCTTATGCCGAGGTGATCTCCCAGCTGGAGGGTGTTCTGGATGGTAGCCGCGTTGACTCGTCGGCCAGGGAGGATTGCGAGTCGAGGAAATCGAGTAACATCAGCACGACTGACAGTGAATCGAGCGAATTGAATCAAAGAGGGAATAGTCAAGGTGGATTTCTCATACCCAGACCGAGACTGATCGTACCGGTTCACACCTACGCCAGGAGGCGACGAACCGGCGCTCCTCCGCCGACTAGGAGACGACATATACGCGAAGGTATTTCGACACCGATTTTTTGCCGCTCTTTAAGCAACTATCTTTGCTTGGTGATGTCATTTGTTTCGCTCGAGCCTTCAAACCGTAGGAAAATTCCTCTTTTCCTTAATCGCTATCAAACTAGTTTCTATTACGTAAGAGAAGCTATTGATATTAAGATCTTCTAATCAGCGATTCGTGAAATTTCGCTGGTGATATTAGTTCGGTTATGCAAGAGTAGTAAGCACGTAGGAACATTCCCTAAAGATATTCTTAGCTGGTTATTGTAACACGAGTAATATGAATGGTTTAATCGCAAAACTTTTACACGGGACTGTATATCCTAAGCAGGATTGACTCGATATCGATGACATCGATCCATCGATCGGTATGCGTAACGCTTCTGAACACGCGGTACCGCAAGGTAAGAGCTGACACATTTCTGCGATAATAACGGGTTGTCCAGAATGTTCGTAGCGAAATTTGAGAAAAACGTGCGCACAATGCTTCTCGGGTAGCAACTATGACATAGAAATTCCTTGCCGTGGATTATTTTTATAAACAGCCGTATAAGAGAACGATTCGCGGGTCGATTCATGTTAGACTCGTTAAAACATTTTAAATAATTCGGTAGTACGAGACGTACATTTCAGAGTGATCCTGACTGGAATAAATCTCACGCCGAATCGATATCGATCGATTATTCACTGGTGGATACATGGTCGTTCGTTGATCGTAGTAATTGATAGAAACTTTTGAACGATAGTGGTCTGAATGATTAATTTCTGCGTTTCTACGCTTTCGATAAAGTTCAACGATGAAATTTCCTGTTTGTGTAATTTTCTATGTAATTATCGTTAGACATACTGTACCTATCGAAAGTAAATGAAAGTCACGAAGGCTGGTACGTAAAAAAAGTTTATGGAAATGTATTCGACGGTAGAAAATGTCAGCGTTGCTTCAGGTGCTGGAGGAAGGCGATGACGATCTAAAGAAAATGTGAACATCGTGAACTATGCTCGAAGCGTATTTCGAAATCGATCGTCTCTTCCGAGCGAAGCTTTTTAAATCAAATTAACGCAAAATTAAAACATCGAAATAAATCGGATCGGAACAAAATATCAAAGAGGTAGGAATTTGAACGATTACTTCGACGCTCTTTACACGATCAAGCGATTGATCGTAATAGCAATAGGAATAGTAATAAAAGAGGAAAATCTGCATATGTTGGGAACACGCGGTAATCGCGTAACAGGATATCACTCAGTCGTTGACATCACTAAAAATAAAAACCCAGCATGCTCGTATTAATTTAGTTGCAAAGTTTTCAGCATTTTTACGCTTTCAAAGATCCTCTATTTAATTGGATGAGTCCGAGATTCACGATTTGAATTAAACATATGATATATTATCGTAACGATTACTTTGTGATAAATAGCTTATTTGAATAGTGGCCAAACCCGATATCTAGATACACGTTAAGAATTGATAATTTCGGTGTTCGGGCTGCACCACGAATTGGAAGGAGAAAAAAATGACCGTGAGTCGTTGCATTTTAAAGTTTGTCACGCCTGTCTTCTTAGTTTATTTAAACATTTCTAAGAAGGATACATCAATTTTTCCTAATTCCTCGCAAAGAGACGAGAGGAAGTTGTCTAATCATAAAATTAGATACAATACACACGTAGGCAGAGAACGTCAATTAGACGGTACATATCCGCGAAGACTGGTTTGCACTACCACTCGTAGCGTCTAGATCCGGGTCGAGTCTCGACCGCTCGCGACCAGCTTTTGTAATCTTGTGAAAAATGTATGTCCTTGATTCGATCGGGATCCAACGCGAAATCTCGCATTGGTCAACGAAAGCGAAGCGAAAATGTTCCGTTCGAGATCGATTCTTGCGTGAAACTCGACTTAACCCTTAGACGCATGATTTTTCTAAACATACCGAAATCTAAATATATCGAAAGATTAAAATCTCGTATTGACGTATCGTAAAGCCATAGTTACGGTACGGCAACACCAATAATATCAAAAAATAGATTGACGTAATAACTTGTGCATATAAATAGAAGACAAATGTGTGTCTCAACCTTCGATCGCAATGTTCTTGTGAAAGCAAATAACGATACAAAAATAAAATTGGATCAAAGTTGCACAAAAAGCGCGATCTTCGATTCTCCACAAATGCGAATACGACAAACGTTTCCGTATTACGTGAATTAGCCGTTTACATATTTAATTTGACCTAACAGTCAGCTATCGTAAAAACTAGATTTAGGTCGGACGTCTCTATCGCAAGAGCAGCGTTGCTCAAGCCTGTTACTGCTCGTATCTTTCAACGCGAAGGTTGATTACACTGCTTCTAATCACGTTTCAGACGTTTACTTTGATTTTACTTTGTATCTTTATGGAGAACATCTTGCATAAGATAACGCGCATTGCGTTAACCGCGTTCTTTATATCGCGAAGAAGAAACGAATCGTATCTTCGAACATCAAATCGAATTTTTCTCCTTCGATCGATTATTTGTAATCGCGTTTCTGACCACTGCGATGATTTATCGACGACTCGGTTGAAAGTCGAAATTGAGAAACGAATCGGCCGAGCTTCGCGATATTTGGAAAGGAAGAAGAAATTTTACTTCGATGGAATTGAAATATCCGAAATTGAAAAAATTTCCACCTGTCTCTCTAAGACGAAAATGATTTTATTGCTGTGTTTTCACTCGCTCTCACTGACTATAAATTTTCCATAATTTCAAGTTGCCTTAAAGATTTCGAACCGAGATACCGCACATAAGAATGTTCGTCATTATCTTGCTAAAGAAACAATTATTTCTCAAGTATCATCCCACTGGTAAGAGATAATCTTAATTGCCACTGGATTCTCACAATTTTACTCTTTATTGCATTACGCAATCATAAGTATTATATTAAGTATTATCTATGAAATATGCGATCGTTGAAATAAGCTCAGCAATCTACTACTACAACACTAGTAGAATTCAAGTTCATAGGGATACAAAAATCGCAATTACTATTCGGAAATATTTTGTTTCAGCCTTGGCTGCTCTCTCACGTTCGAGCAACATATCGCTTCGTTCTCGTCGTTCTACCACGCGGCTGCTTTAACTTTAATTGACATTCTGATCGATTTTATTAGCGATGCTCCATTAATTCGAATATCGTTTTACGTTATTTCCTATAGAATTTTAATAGATTAGACAGAGGAATAAACTTACACGTTATGACGAGATCTCAAGGTGATCTTAGGTGATCGAGATGATTGCTTTTTGAATGAAGCTGCACATCTTGTTATACGATATTCGATGCTGTTTTTCATTCTCTACAAAAAGGTATCAAGATACTCGTATCCGAAAATGCTTTGTTCAAAACATATTTTAATGTTAATTTCATCGAGTTCTATCAAATTGCGTGTTTGAAAAACAAGGAGAACGTGAAGGTAAAAGCGCTGCGTTCCTCGTCTTTCCTACGATAAGTTCTACGAGATTAAAGTTAAAGTATCATTTGATCTAATTATCATTCGACCCGAGTAGCTTAATACTTTTTTATAGAGAATTAAAAAATGCACCGAATGGTGTATAAAAAAATGTATAGTTGCATTTGAAAAGCAAAGATCACCTTGAAATATCAAAGGCACATTCACCTACACGAGATTTATGGCCTTCGCGAGATATCTCAACCGAAACAAAATAAGTTTTGCTTGGCTCGACTTCCATCGTATACAAACGCGAGTAAAGACAAAAATCACGACCAGATTTAATCCCCTAGTTTCTGGAGCACGGAACGCGGTTACTCGTTAGCACGGTTTCCTCGTTGACTGTATTTTATGGGAGAAGCCATCCTATCGTGCAGTTTAGCACGGCTTGCTGTTTTTATTTCGACTCGAGAGAGTTTCATCTGTTATTCATACGATGCTCATCGTGTTGCAACTTTCACGCTCCTCGGCCGCGTATCGTTTTAGAATTTGTTTTACTTTGGTAGTCTAGGTGTTAAACCGCGTCGTTCGTTAATCAGCTTAACCGATTCAACGATCGTACTACACGGTAATCAACGCACGAGGTATTAATTGCACGACTATTTCGTGTTTCCGTGTTTCCCACGTTCTTGCTACAAACCGCAGTTCTAATTGCAAATATTCGTTGCCGCTGTCTGGATTAATCGCGATGAGTTCGCTCCATGATCAACGATTCTCGTTGTGACTGCTGGTCTTAACGTTTCTTGTCGATCGATCGACAACGAAAGGGAGAAAGTCCCGTGAAACATAGTGCCCTACGTACAGAGAAAAACCAATTAAAAGCTTAACCGCAAGTTTTTCAACTATGAAGGTCCAAATCTGTTTTCAAAATCTCTTTCAATCTCGAGTGAGAAATCTGAAGAATTTTCAGTCAATTTAAATGTCTGGGGAATCTTTGATTTCTAGTTGAACAAAGCGAGTGAGATCGTAAAGTGCGATGCGTTACGATACGTTAAACCGACTGTTATAAATTATTATTCGTTTTTAGACCGGTGGATGTTCGAGTTATGTAACTTGTTGATCGAGCAGTTATCGTGCCATATTTTATTCAACTAAATTAGTTAATATTTACCAGCCCATTTGCCATACCTTGTTGCTATTCGCCTTTAATTAGTCTTACGGGATTAGCGAGATTTTCCATACTGTATTCGAAAAGAAACTCAACGAGCTAGAAACTGAACGATTTGTGTTAATGCATTCTAAGTTATTACATTGTAAATGATTTTCCGTCCGAGTGATTTTCGTCGAAATTAACGGAGAAGAAAACAAGATTAATCAATTTCGCTGTATACTAATATCCCTACGTAGATACACGTGGATAAAAAATAGCTTTCAAGAAATTTTTCGAGCATCTCAAATCGCTTCTAATTTAATCTTGGGTAATCAAATTTTCATCGATCTTCTACCATTTTAACACTGTGGCTTTTTGGCCCGATTGCGCGAGACTGTCTATACCTATAGAAAAGAGACTACACAGTGGGTCTTTCGACCCAGATTTTCCGCTGACCTCCATCAATAAAACTACCTGGCAAACTGGTATCTTTCACACAAGAATACCCGGTGTTATATAGCCGCCTATTTAAGGAAACAAGGATCTAACGCGTTTTATAGAGAAGAAGAATCTGGTATTCGATATTTGAGCATAGGTTAATATACCATGTACAGGTTGTTGTAGTTGTCCTAGTTGTCGTAGTTGTCGTAGTAGTATATTGTCAGTACACATTTATAGGTCAAAATAACAACAACAATGTCATTATTAAATAGTTATAGAAGAGAGGTGACAAAATTCTGAACGCATTACACACGCGAGTTATTCTCCCGTTTATGGCAACAGTAGTGCCTAGTCATCAGACGTAAACTTCGCTACATTCTCACTCGCAACAGAATAGTAATCCGCGGTTGACGTTTGTCTGATGTAAAAGTAACGTTTTCTCTGGCTTTCTGTGTCGTTTTATGAGATAATGTTATGTACCAACTGTTACACTGTTATATGTCGTTAAAAGCGTCTGTGTTCGATCGAGACGAGAGTATTTAACAGGTAAGCTCGATCGATTATTTTCTTCGTTTTCAGATTATTTTATAATACGCTCGCTTGTAGTCTTGAATCGAACGACTCAACAACTCTCGAATGGAAATATAGGAAGCTTTCTGTTACTATTGGCGAGCTTGTAATATGTATTTATCGAAGGCCAATGAACTTTCTATTTCTGGAACTATGTTTTAAATATCCATTGTGATATTATCGAAAATTCACGCTAAAGGAAGTTGTGTCTTTCGTAGCAGCTCTCGGCTATACCAAAAAGAACGATATGAATAGACGAATAGACAAAGTATGAATGAATCAGGAATATTTACACGTAGTAGTAGTCGAAAGGTATCGTGATATTCCTACGACTCCAATTTCAAACGATAATTCTATTCTTTGCTGTTATCGGTCTCGTATTGGCAGGAATATTAAATATTTAGAAACGAAGTCGCAGTTGGAGTCGTATAAGTACGTACAGCTTCTGACTGCTACTAGATGTAAATATCTGTTATTTATTCATACTTCGTCACCGTAGTAACGCACGTTCGTGTCTATCGATAGCGTACATCCCTTTTCTTTCCATAACTCATTAACAATTCTGCCAGTGACATATATTTACTTGACATCTTTTTTTATCTCGACCTATAAAATATACTTACAACACATGGTCGGGGAAAAAGTCCACTGAGGTCAAAAGCGAAGGTGATTTCGAACAGAGGCACAGTGTTTAGTTCTAATCGACGAGTCAAGAATTATTTTTATACCCACCTATGATCCCAATTTTTGCCTTTTGGTTCTAAAATAATCATAAAACCCGTTACAATCGTATCTCCTAACTTTTTTAAATTTCATCTAAGGACGTGTTCCGCTTATTTTCATCTCGTGATTAATCTTTCTCGGCGTCTGCCCTCTTTGTATAAATCCCTTTAGAGTGTTTGTTTCTCCGTTGATATATCGAATGAGTCGACGACAGAATTATATTCAAAAGATCAACTAGAAGATCTCGAGAAGACATAACGGGAAAAATATAGCGTAATCGCGTAAACCTAAGCGACAGAACCTTGGAACCTACTTGCGCTGTCATCTACGCTGAATTTTCTCAAGGATTGTATTCATAATACAGGCAGTTCAGTGTTACGCGAGTGACACCGTTATTTAAAAGTACAACTTCCATGGACGGCACTTATTCGTACGCGCCTCATAACTCACCTAATTCTTTGTGAATTTTACCTCGTTATTAATTAAAATGGCTCGTGATATTCATAAGGGAAATACTTTACATTCTTGTTCTTCGGTAAAAATACCACACCGCCAAAAATGCGGGAAACGCGAGATCACCGATCTATAAATCTGAGCAAAGATATTAAGAAATCGAACTGGCTCAAACTGAATCGAGTTAAAGGGAGAAACCGAGCGAGTTTCGAAACAGGTCGTGCACCTATTCGCCCGAAATCGAGCTGAATTTGCTCCCAAACTGGCTGACAACATGTGGGTACTGGACGCTGAAAATTCCGAGGGATTTGGTTTCAAAGTAATCGCAGGAAATTCGTGCTGGATCGGTGAACAGCTGTCGTCCGAGATTCCACGCGATTCGAGTCACTCTGCTTCGCGATCTGGTTAGAGAAGAAGCAAGCCTTTTGTTGCGACGAACGATTAAACGTTTATGATCTTTGAATGTATATGGTAAAACTCAACGCTTTGAACAACTGCTTTTCTGTGCCACTACGATAGATTCTACTTAAAATTGTACGTCTTACGGCGACTGGATAATGTAACGCTTGACTCGAGTTCTTATCTTTTGTTGATAGTTTAGATGGGTTTAAGTAAACTTCCAAGTAATAACGATTTATATAATAGTACTTGCGTATGTTTGCGTTCATCATAATTTTCTTTTACGCGAATGCAGGCGCATTTGTTAATAAACGCGCTTTAAAAAGCGAAGGAAGAATTACTTTCACGCTACGCGCTCTAATCTGACACTTACGCGAATGAAATAGCCCGTCGAATCGCAGTTTCTGAATGACGCGCGGAAATAAACGGGGCTTTTCACCGACGAATCGCGCATTACGGACTTGCCTGAGGAATCTTAATAAATCCAACTGTCATTAATTTGGCAATTCCCTTTTTCTTGCTCGATCTTGCTTAAGTAAAACCGTGCGAATCTTATAAGGATACAGCACGCGAGAAATAAGTTCTGGTATCTCGCAAAGTCGAAAAATATACCGATGACTCATGGTGAACAATGCAAGGGTTCCTTACACGCGCGCCTGGAGGCGGTACGGTGATAAGGACCATTTCTCCTAACAACATTCTCTGCTCTACCAGCTCTCTAGTAATATATCCAGCTTCTACGGCAAATATTTTCTAAAGAAACATCCCGGTGTCTTATCAACCATATGCGTACATAAACAGTCTCGTTTCGGTTCTTCTTCTTCTTTGAAATCCCAAATTTCCTATCGTTCTATCCTACGGATAATCCTATAACTCTCGTCTCTTCGACTAAATCCCACGTTAATCTCCGTAACTCTTTCGTCGAAACAATCTTTCTCAAACAATGTGACACCATCGTCCCACAAACCTCTCCTCTAAAAGCAACATACAAGGAACACGTTCAGAGGCAAACCGTAAGAAATCTGCTCCGAAAAAGTGGTCTCGCGTCCTTGACGATATATTCGAGCCATCCTCGCTAGCGACGCGTTCGATGTCGCTAGAAGAACGAATCCATTGACCTAGTTCGACGAACAGGCACGAAAAAAGAGAAACATATATACCGATAACGAGGAAAGAAACGTTAGAGACAGCGATCCGCTTTTGCAAACTGGCTAGTCAAGGTTCCTGGCGAGCATTGACGTAAAAGCTGGTGGCCAGTCGACGCTCGAACCATGCATTTTCCCAACGAACCGCTTTGTCGTTATCCGCTACGGGTCGAAGAAACGAGATCGTCGGGTTGGGCTGACGATAAGACACCGCTAGACCAAGTAAGCGGGAATTCAGTTACGCGGCTTTCGAATAAAACCTTTCGACGGGGATATCGTATGCGAGGCGTAAACTTTTTGTCCTGTTATATCGTCATGCTAGGTGGCCTGTCGCGGGTTTGTACACACACGGTGTACTCTTTGAAATTCTGCGCTACCCGATGTATACAGCGATTCGCGAAAGTATCGATACACCTTGTGGTATTTTTGTTTCAATGAGGCATATGACGGTCTACCAGAAACGGAACCGATCATTTCTTGCACGATGTTCGACTTCGTCGTATCCAAGTACCCGATAGGTAGATGGTTAATTCTTAAAACAAACGACTTACCTTCGTAAATATATTTACGACAAGGAGATGACGGTAGTTTACTATGAAATGATTCGTTCGTGGAATTGACTTTGGCAGAAATTGCGAGAAAGTTTCTCGGTCCAACGAAGCCATTAAGCGTTGCAAAATTTCAAAGGACGAATCGGTACCACTGAGAGTTAAGTGGTAACGTTGTATTTCAAAACAGAGATCGTTCGACACGGTTCGTCGTAAGTCGAAGCGGAAAGTTTAAAGAACCGCAGTTGCGCAGAGTATGAACGAGTCATTTCGAAACTGTGTGCGTATGACGATTGTCGATCTCATAAACCATAAACCGTCTAAGGAACGTCAAACGCTGTCCGTTGTTAATAAAATAATTTTTCTTCCAGTCAATTTTAATTATAACGATCGTATTCTCCGTGGAACATCCGGTAGAAGTCTCCGGTAGAATATGCGAATAGAACATAAACCACAGACAGACCTCGAAGAAGAATTATCCTCTTCTTTCTTCTGTTAGCTTCTCTCGTTCGAGGTCTCTGGCGGGTCAGCTATAGCGGGTGGTCCCTTTTCTTCGTCTCTCGTACCTTCGAAGCATCCGCGAATACCTGAGACGCGTTCGAACAATTTCTTCGCGCTACACCTGGTGGTCGTCGATGTATCCTCGAATTTATCCAAAGTACAGAAAGAAGTATCTTTTTACTAAATTGTCCGTCGTAGAGCGGAGAAAGAATTGCTAATAAATCATTGGCGATAACGTACGTGCACGTTCTATTTCCGCAAGAACGATTCGCTGGTTTGATTCTACTATAGATAGATTCTACTACAAGCGAATACGCGTAGTATAATACGAACGAATAATACGTCTACATACCGTAGAAAGCAGCGATCTAATCGAATTTTACTACTCCGATTAACCGTACGTTCGTCTAGCGAAACAAGAGCGTAACTTTCTATCGAAATTGCGCAAGACGCTTTATAATTATCAGCCGCGTTAAAGACTCTATTTAACCGTGTACGCGATCCAAACGGAAATACGTGTAACGTTGGCGATGCCGGCGTATCCGTTTAGAAAATTCCGATTCGAATCGAGTTTTTAACGTTGCGAGGCACGAGCTCGCCTCTCTCGGATCCAGAACAAAAAGCTCGATGTCTGATTCATCGCTCGTTTTGCAAACATTATGGCAAAATACACTCGCACTAGATTTCAACACTAAACTATTCAAGTTGGAAGAGAGAGAGAGAGAGAGAATCGTGAAATCAGTGACAGAACGTTGTTTCGACTTAATGGAGAAAGGAATTTTATCATTTTAGAGACGAGACAAGAAGAGATGCTCGTTCTACGAAAGCAGAATTTAGTTTATTCTTACTTTTCGTAGGAGAAAGGAGACGTCGTATCTGTTTGCACGGTAAGGTTTCTAATAAAACTGACACGTATTAATCACTCGCAATTACAGACTTCCTTTATTTGCGATTCATATTGGATATATAATAGCTCTTTATTTCTAATATTTTGTTTTCTCGTAGTGTTACAAAACTATGTAGCAAGTTGAATGGACTTGCTATTTGAATCGATAAACGTCTGTTATACAAAGCAACAGGACAATGGAAATCGTGTCTATAGAAATATATAACGGATCAGCTGCTTAATTTCCTCGTCGATCGTCGTTGAAAACTGTAGAGCGTAATTTCAGGAAGTTTTAGAATATCTTGCAACAACTATCGTTGATCGACGTTTCGGTTAAAAGTATCGCTGCTCAAATTACTTTTCCAGCAAAAGTTTTCGCTTTATACCATCTGCCATTCGGGCTTTGCGTTCTGTCATTCATCAAGATGATCTATCTACATCGAGATTGCCTCGATATTCTAAATCGATCGCTTCTTGTTTTTCGCGATGGTCGAAGGTTATACAACGTTTCGCGGATAACGCGTGTATATAAATGTCATTACAAATGTCACGTACATGTACCGAGAACCCGACGGAATTTCATTCCTTTTTCCTTTCGTAATCGAGAATTCGTGACCAGGTAACATTATTCCGTTAGTCACGTAATTATGTTCACTTTCCAAACTTTATCCTGTTTCGCAGCGAGCGGGAAAGCACTGTCGTCCGTTTCCAGGTTCTACGAATTTTATCGACTCGTTTCATACTCCAAAGATCTCGAATTCTATCCGATTAACTTCCAACGTTTTCCAAATGATCATTCGATAGCCCGATATGTCGTTTCCTCGAATGGATGTTTAAAAGAGCTGTCGCAGACGAGTTACGCGAGGTCAGCGTTAATATCGGACGAGGATTCCTAGGACGGAGGTGAAGACTCGTAAAACCGAGACTCGAAAGAGCGAACCACGGCTCTTAGAGGAACGCAATCGTGTCAGAAAATTACGAAACGCGATAGCAAATGCGTGCAAAACGTACACGCCAGCGATCCTACTTTTAAAACTGTCGCACTCGTTGAGAGTTCTCGCTTACTCGCATCTTTCAAACGTTCAACTCGCAAGGGCCGCGTTGATCTCGTCGAGCCTAACTTTAGTCGCAAGCAACGACTTGGCGCTTATTTTCCGCTGCTTTTCCTCCTCGATAATTTACCCAAGTCGCGACGTAATTCATTCAGAGACGGCTTCGACTAATCGGGACGTAGAATCCTTTGCGCTTAATTGAATAACGAAGTCGATGACCCCTGAAAGCGACACTTTGCCAACTATGACGAACAATTTTGAAATTGCCAATTTGTATTAACGTCGCACGATTCCAGGCATTGATACCTGTCTTATTAAAAATTGCTCGAAATTAGGGCCATTGTCGAACCTCGGACAAGGGCTCCGCGATTAATCAAAGTCACCGCCGTGTTTGTCTTCTATGAGCGATATCTCGATTTAAATTCAGATGGTATTTGCCAATAGCATAACGAATTAGAGATAAGGGACAACCTTGATTACAAGATGAAGCAACTTATGCAAATGAGTAAGTTCTTGTTCAGGCATTAGTGTATTGCGTTACCGTATTGCATTACGCACATTAAGTACCAGGGGCTAGCGCGTTCCTAGATTTTCAATCCCCTTCCCATTTGCGAAACCGTCGTTTTTTTCTTTTTTTTTTTTATTTTTTATTTTATTTTCTGCCTTCTGAATGGTAATCCGACGCTCCGTCGTGCTGTAACGCGACTCCTATTGAACATCTGGATAAATACCTTATTTACGATCACTTCCTACGATAATATAACGTAATAGGTTAGAAAACGTATAGCGGAACGTAATACGAGGTCAGCGAAGATTTGAAAGAACTGTGGGAAAAATTAAACTTTACGATCGTCCCTCGAGATGTTGAATATTAATGTCAAGTACGAACGTTCTGGTGAAATTCGCGTTGGCACAGCTCCGAAACCTTGTCCTTTGAAACGCTTTTCGCTATCGTTATTTATAGTTTACGAGGAAATAACTTTCTCGAGTATCCGTCACGCGAGGAATTTTTATCGGGACGCGGGCTTTCATCGTGGCTGAACGTTTAACCTTCAGGTGCATGGGGTCTCGTTTTCTCCGTTCGTTTACCGCTTCGCTATGCGAACAGACTTTGAAGCAGAAAATCCTCGTAACGACACCACCGTGTTAATCTATTCAGAGAAAATAAGTAAATCGCGATAACACAGCTCGAGGAGCGTTCGCTCGCACGTGTAATCTTAAACGACACATATTTTTAAATGTACGCGGAAATATGAAAAAATAAAAACGATTGATCGAAGCTACGAGGTCGTCGTCGCAAATAGCTTGACGCGTTCACCGCGACAGATTCTTTTAAAGACTTTTCTATTTCACGATACGGGACTCTGCCATGCCATACTCGTCTCGGCGTATGTTTTGTATCGCGCTTTCACGTTTGAAAATTTTGTCAAATACGTTACAACGTATTACAATTGTTTTAATCCAATTGATACGTACGATATAAAGTATCTTTAGCGGCACGAGACAAATAACAGCCGTACAACCAACAAGTCGTTACATTTTTGCCTCTAAGGAGCAAACGAGTCTCGTAGAATTTCTCGCTATTATTACGTGTTACGTAACTTTGTCTTGCAAATACTTAATTAGCGTTTATTTCGTTGAGAAATGTGGAAAGATGACGGCGATATAAAAAAAAGAGGCGGCAGCCCAAAGGAAGGTTCGTTACGGGGCCTGTATGTCCCGTACCACGGTGAACGCGTTAACATCGCCGCATAGGATCGTAGGAAACTTCGAATCTCCGTTCGTACGAGTACGTTTGCCAATTTGAAGGTTCGAGCTCTGTTCTCCGGTAGAGTAACCGAAGTGAAACTTTCGAGCGGCAGTCGCGATCGTTCGATGCGAACTGAGCCAAACTGATAGATCGGCAAAGTCCAGAGAAGAGTCGAAGAATGGCCAGTTATCCCGGGGAATCGCATCGGTTGGAAACCGGTTCGCAACGTAAGTCTCTTTGTACCGGCGGGTTCTTGACAGGATACGTTATATGCACGCGAGGAAGTGAAAGCAACGTTCACGGGACAATACGGCCGTGGACTATCCCCTTCTCTCAACCCTCTCTTTGACAAAATATCCACGTATTACCGAATTACAGTATAGATCCTAACGAATCATGAACGTGCTATAGAAGACGCGCCAGAAATAGAAAAGAGGAAGACGCGTGAAACCTGGAGCGAGCCGAATGCGTATCCTTTTCTCTCTCGTTCGTTCGGCATCTTCGTCTAAAAGGCCGAACATCGCGCCTTCGTTGCTAAAGTGAATCACCTTCGACGGTTTAAATTATGCCGGCGCAACAGTAAATCAAGCATTTCGCGAAAGACGAGACAACGCGAAGAGATGCATGCACTGGAAGAAGCGGCTGGTGGCCTCGTTTAATCGAGAAGAGCACGCCTCCACGACAGATATACGATATACCGAGTGGCGGAACGAGTTACGCGTTAAGAAACACGCTCCAAGCTGTTGTCGAGCTTCGCAAAAACCAAGCTTTCACGTGTCTACCTGACTTTTATGCGACGGATGATCGGAGAAAACGGAGATACCGGCCAATCGCTCTGTTAAGGCATAGAAACTTCGAGCTCGGCGATCTGAAAAGTTCGTTTAATATTAAGAAATCTTTCTGATTGTTCGTGTAAAGGTGAATCGTTGTAACGAGTTGATTCGATGATACGCAGCTGCTTCTTCCTTTCTTTCTTTCCTTCTTCGTAAAGGTTTCGATAGAAGCGATATCCTTAGGATACCAGTTTCGCTTCTTTCGACCATTGCCATTTTAGATCGCACGGAAATCAAACTGATTATAAAGTCAAACGCTCGCTTATGGATTCCGCTATTAGATCGATGAAATTTTTAGAAAACGTAATCGATCGGTTTCGCTGCCGAGTGGCTCGCCTAACGAGGAAAAACGATTACTACGAATAGAAAATATAGAAAGTAACAGAGGAAACGAATTAGACGTTTCCCAGCACCTAAAGAAGGCCAAATGTCATTTATCACGGAAGAGTTCACGTTCATAGATCTCTCTCGTCTTTTTCTTCGCGTAGCCATCGGTAATATTTCAACTTGAAGCGTACATCGTGCCAACCGATTATTACCAACTCGTGACGAATATTTATAGCGGCAACGGTCAGCTACGATTGGCTAATCGTTTTCATTTAACAATTACTCTCCCTTCCTCGATCTATTTCTGCGCCGGCTCGCGCTTTTCCTAGAAAAGAAACGCGGATCTAACGAATCCAGATGAAGTCGATCCGTTTACAGAGAGGGTATTGTCGCGAACGAGTACGCGTTTCTCGGAATTCCGATGCAAACCACCGTAGCGTTGGTTCGATCAATTTGCAGATTTCCACCGATCCACGCTATATCGATTCGATGGAACGCCGAAAGGATCGACTTTAGGATTTACGTCGATCAAACGTTCTTCGTTCCTCCCAGCGAATAGTACGAGTTCTTAAACCCCATTTTTCGCAACGTTTTCTTCTCATTACGTTAACGCGAAGAAAATAATCGCAGCTTCGTCGTACGCGATGCGATAGCGACGCCTAAAATCACCGATTGCACGTCGAGTATCGGTAACAAAAATTTTGAAGTCGACGGTATCTTGCTAATACCTTGAAAAATTACTAAACCGCATAAGGGAACTTCCGCCGGGTAGATAGCAGTTTCCTCCGCTTTACGTTCTCCGAGTGGAGCGAAGAAAGAAACGACGAATTGCGGAATAGCGCTCCGAAGAATTGTTTACGGTCGGTAATAGCGGCACAAACAGTCTAATCGGAGAAGCAAGAACGTGGGCGAAATCGAGTATACAATGCACACGTTAACGGTAAGCGAACAGAAAACTGCACAGGTACCGGATGCTTTTATGAATAGGCCCATTGTGCGCTAAGGGATTGGGTCTGAGATAACTGCGTACGTTCGTTACATCCGGTCCACACTCGCGTCCACGCGCTGAAAAATGTTGATTACTATAGCAGAGAGGGCAATCTTTACACACTGCCGCGTGACGCAATTTGCTCCATTCGGACAACCGCAAAATTACCAGTTTTACAAGATGTTTCTTATTTTTCGTCGCGCTTAAGATTTCTTGCGGGGTTTTTGGTCGTGCGAGATTTTTTAGCGAGGCACGCGGTTTAATGCCGCGCATTTATCACGAAACATTGCTAAAGAAGCTCGGTATAACATTATCTAAAAAGTAATTATTAACGACATTGGATATTTGAAAACTTTGTTAAACAGTGTAATTTAAGGCCCCGACTGTTCCCCTAATTTATCAGTTAGAACCGCTTCTTCGATGATAGCGGCGCGGTTTATCATCGAATAAAAGTACGATCGATGAAAGGAATTTCGAAAAGTCCGATTCTGTCGATACGATTGTATCTTTGATGTTTCCACGTATGATAGAAGAATATGATTTGTATGCGCTATATAGCATAAGCTTGACGAGTCGTCTAATGTGTTTTTGATTATCTGCTGCGAAGATTTCAACAGCATGCGTCCGCTGGATTGCAGGATTTTCGAGATAGCGTAATTACATCTATCGAGTTACTTCGGATTGAAATATTAGACGTTCCAAGTTAAAACGCTAAATATGTACAGAAATGAAATACGAATTTCAATTACGACGAATACGAGGAATTAAGATTTCATAAAAAGTACATCTGCGTGATCCGCAGCTTATCCTGCCAGGTTCCATCGTGCGTAACAAACCACGCAGGTATTGCTCGAATTTTGTAATAATCGATTTTTGCGCCAACAACTACGTCATCTGGTTCTACCGACTGATGCACAATATTCTCCTTAACGTGCATGATACGGTCGATCGTTCGTTAGCGTGAACCGCGACTAGTGGAAAACTTCGTCGAAACGCGATCGCCTGCGCTGGTTAGTCGAAATTTATCTCTCGGCCGCGTTAGGAAAAAGCAACGAGAAATCTTCGTTTGATGTTTAATTTGATAAAAAAAAAAAATTGTGTTCTCAGGAAAAATCACATCCTGCTCGATGATACTGTACGTTGTGTGGCACGAAAATAATGTCCGGACGATGTTTGACAGATCCAGCAAATACTAATTGTTCGACCTTGTTTGCAGAGGGTAAAGTGGAAGTGTCTCGCGATGGCAAATACTTGAGCACTCTGGCACCGGGCAAGGTGCTCGGTGAGCTGGCAATTCTTTACAATTGTAAGAGGACAGCGACGATAACAGCGGCTACAGATTGCCAGCTATGGGCCATCGATCGGCAATGCTTCCAAACGATTATGATGAGAACCGGCCTCTCGCGGCAGGCCGAATACACGGATTTCTTAAAGAGGTAAAAATCATTTCCACGCGATAACTGTATCAGAGCGGAAGAGCGAAGACACGCTTAACGAACGACGTGATTTTGTTTGTTTCAGCGTTCCTATCTTCAAGAATTTGCCCGAGGAGACTTTAATCAAAATTTCAGACGTATTGGAAGAGGTAAGCTTTGGTATCTTCTCGATGATACTCTTCTCGTTTCTCGTTTATTCCATATCGTGTACGTACTTCTACAGACCTTTTACAACAATGGGGATTACATAATCAGGCAAGGAGCAAGAGGAGACACGTTTTTCATAATAAGCAAAGGGCAAGTTCGCGTGACGATAAAGCAGCCCGATACTCCGGAAGAAAAGTACATCAGGACGTTAAGCAAGGGCGATTTCTTCGGCGAGAAGGCGCTTCAAGGGTAATTGTTTCAAATTTCATTAGATTATTATAAAATAGGGGAATTCAATCGGTATAAGGGAACAATTTTGGATATTAAAACGGTAAACAACGACGAAAGAGAAAAATTTAACTTCTAATTTGTATTCTTTGCTTGCCAAATATAGGACGTTACCACAGTATGTACGTAGTCGATATACTATATGCCGCACTTTCGTCCCGTCATAATCCCACGGTATCGTCCTAAATATTAAAGTGCACGAAACGTTTCCACAGAGACGACCTGAGAACGGCCAACATAATCGCTGACGATCCGGAAGGAGTGAGTTGCTTGGTGATAGACCGTGAAACGTTCAATCAGCTAATCTCGTCTCTGGATGAAATTCGTACGCGGTATAAAGACGAGCTCGTGGAACGTAGAAGGTGAGCCTTTATGAACTTACAGTTCGCAATCCGATCGTACGCCGGTAAAACGTGGCTTTATTACTAATAACCGCGTTAACTCTCATGAACGTTAATTATACACGACCATAATCATGATCGTGAATCGTCTGTTAAATCCCTGGTCTATGTGTATCTGTATGTTATGTTTCACGCCTACTACCTAGGATGGGAGAATAGAGCGTGCTATCTCGGAGTAAGTTTCGCGTTACGGTACAACCATGTGTGTGCTAATGATTCGACAATTAAGCTAACGTTTCGCTTTTTTCTTCGAGACGTGCCAGCAATTTGCATTAATGCCGCGTCGCTTAGAATGGAGGCTCGCATAACACGGAAAAAATGAAAAAGATTAGAAACTAACTAGTTGTTAATAAACCCTATTAATGCGGTATTAATGTAATTTAAGAGCATAGCATCTCGATATAGTTACTCTTAAAAATACTCGGATTACGTTAGATCGCTATTAGGTAATGTTTCAGGCTAGAAAGACATTTTCGCTTGTTCTTTTATTACTCGTTGGCAATTATTTCAATTTCTGACAAGAGTGTACCTGCGAAAAGTTAGTGTAATTAGCGATCGTGCAAATATAGAACGAACGAATCCATCATCCGAATAACGCTTTGATACAGGTTGAACGAGGAATTCAGAGATTTAAGGCTACAAGATCTTCGACCACTGGCTACTCTAGGTGTAGGCGGTTTCGGAAGAGTCGAGTTGGTTCAAATAGTCGGGGACAGCAGTAGATCCTTCGCTCTAAAACAGATGAAGAAAGCCCAGATCGTTGAAACACGACAACAGCAACACATTATGTCGGAGAAAAGAATTATGGGTGAAGCTGATTGCGATTTTGTCGTGAAGCTGTTCAAAACGTTCAAAGACAGGAAATATCTTTATATGCTGATGGAAGCTTGCCTTGGTGGCGAACTCTGGACTGTTCTAAGGGATAAAGGTCATTTTGACGACGGCACGACACGATTTTACACCGCTTGTGTCGTCGAAGCTTTCGATTATCTTCACTCTAGGAACATTATATACAGAGATCTCAAACCGGAGAATCTTTTGCTTGATAGTCAAGGGTAAGATGATTTTTAACGTAGATCTAACGTACGGGATGAGGTAAAGAAAATTTCCTCCGACACGTATCACTGTACATAGATGTGATACAGCAACGTAACATCGACGACATTCTTAAACGCTAGTCATATTTTTTAGATACGTAAAACTGGTTGACTTTGGTTTTGCCAAGCGTTTGGATCACGGGAGAAAAACGTGGACTTTCTGTGGTACACCCGAGTATGTTGCACCGGAAGTTATTTTAAACAAGGGACACGATATCAGTGCCGATTACTGGTCCCTTGGTGTACTGATGTTCGAACTTCTCACGGGTACACCGCCATTCACTGGTGGCGATCCAATGAAAACTTATAACATTATTTTAAAAGGAATCGACGCTATAGAATTTCCTAGATCGATCACACGAAATGCAACTGCGTTGATTAAAAAGCTGTGCAGGTAATGATTAAACTATTATCATAATATTAATTAAACTATTATCGGATAGACCGTGAAATTAATTATTTATTTTAAGGGATAATCCTGCAGAGCGTCTTGGATACCAAAAAGGTGGCATTAGCGAAATACAAAAACATAAGTAGGTGTATCAAAATTTGTATTAGTTGCGTAAAAAGAAATTAATTGCGTGAAAAAGAAAAGGGAGAGAAATTGTTTATCAACGATCCTATTTTCTTGTTTAGATGGTTCGACGGGTTTAACTGGGAAGGCCTCAGATCGAGAACTCTTGAACCTCCAATCATGCCACGAGTTCAAAGTGCCACCGATACAACGAACTTTGACGAGTATCCTCCGGATTCAGATCCTCCTCCTCCTGACGACTTATCCGGCTGGGATAATGATTTTTAATCGATATTTAATTTATTTGTTCAAAGAAATCGTTATTTCCGAAAGAGAAAAATGTTGGAAAAAGCTTCGGCTCGTGTCGCAAGAATCGCAAGATAATTGGAAGGTCGGTGGAGAACGTGACCATCAGCATCCGCATTTATTCAACGAGCTGGTACTATGTGATGTTTAGATAATTGTTTAAAATAACATCGATCGCCGAATACTATAATACAAAGAAAACGAAACTGGCCTGTGATACGATAATTAGGCCGTTGAAAATTAGCTTTTCCAAACTTTTCGAGTCTATCGAATGATCCATAGATTCGAACATAGAGAAGATTATCTTTTTACCGTACTATCTAACAAGAAATATGAATTTTCAAGACGTCGGCCAAAATATTATTGGCATGAATTAAACATGCGTCTAATTTAGGAAAATCTTTACACACACGAGCTCGCGTTCGATAAGATTAGAACTCGAACGTGGCATCGTGAGACGCGCACGAATGCGTTAAGTGCCATACCTAACAAAGGTAAGAGTCGAATACGATACGTGTGTACGAAGCGTCCACCTGAACGTGCACGATGTACAGTGAACTTAAATTGTAAGAGACATCTTGCCATCGAAATTGCAAAGTCGTGCACACAGTTTTACAGAATGAAGTATGTCGGATTCTTCTAGCGTCCGATTCATTGTTGTTTGATTTACTCTATAGTTTATTGTAATAATTCTATTTTAATTAATCATGCGAAAACGTGACTCCTGTAAATAATTGACTATAAATAAATATATATATATAATATAAAAATATATATATATATACTTAGCAATTCAATGTATATCGATTATAAATAAAGTTTTATTAATGCTAATGGTGCGTAACTGGTTATTGTTATGGTTATCGTATGTTTGTCTTAGACTCCTTTCAAACAAATTTTGTATTTTATTCAATTATATTTTTATATTTGTAATGTTTTTGAAATTTAATTGCACAAAATTCCTTATTTCTACTAATAATCGTATCCCATACGCCTGCCCATCGACAATCATCTATTATTAACTTTATACATGTACAAAAGGGAGATGGAAACGCGAAAGTAAAATCAAGATAACGTATGCGTCACGTTTCGCGCTCCATACGGGCTGTAGCGTGAAACAGGAAAAGGAATACGTCATAACTCGCGAATAGCGCGAGCCATAACTCTCGGCAAGTGGAATTAGTAACAGAAAGCTTAAGGGAAATAAAAAATACGTACGAATACTTTAATATCGCAACAAATCCACAAACAAACGCACAACAATATTATCGAACGAAATTAAAACCTGCCCTAAGAATATCGAAATCGAAACAAGGAACAATGAGACGTCCGCTGAGATGCATCGCCTTGCGCGCGCTCTACCCATCACAATACCCAGTACGATAAGCAGGCAACTGTAGCGCGCCAAAGAATCAAGTATCGGCATCAGCAAAGGTAACTACGTGTCAAGGGGAGTACGACTTATCATCAGCAGAAACTAGCAGTGCAAGAGGAATGCAGCAGCAAGGGCTTCTAAAGAAGAAACCTAATACCTTCGGAAGGACGTCAGCAGAAACGAAGACTGCAGCATCCGCAGAAATAATTACGTGCCAAACTCCGCGTTACCATGGAATAAACCGTCACGTGATAATTATACCATGATAGTTTTAGTATAAATAAGCGTAGCCACTTAGAGCAGAGTTTAGTTGAGTGAAAAATTAGTCGAGAGTCAATATCAAGTTGAGCGACGAGTTTAATTAAATTTAAGAGTTTAAGAGTTGAGTTGAGTTTCTCAGAAAACTATTTAAGAGTGTAGTATCGTGGGCAAAAGGCCTAAGAGATATCGGGTGAAACATAAACCCGTCCGTCAATGTGTCGTCGGTTTCGTGGAAAAGGCCTACATAACCCTGGCTACGAGCGGTTGTGGAACACGTGCGTGGTGGGGCTAAGACAAAGGACAAAGGGATATTAAGGGAGAAAGATGAATTAACAGGCAGTGTCAGTGGAGAAGCCGCAGAGTGTTAGTTGAGAAATCAGAGAGTGCAAAATGCGTTGTCGAGAGAATGTGAGAGAGAGCGTTGGATCCGTGGTGACGAGAGTTGCAAATTAACTATCTAGTTGTCTTAATTATGACACGTTGTTGTATTTAGTTTACGTTAAACAACCATCGTTTCCTGTTTAATCAACGTCTGTACAATCCATTTATTGTAAATAAAGTAATTGTAGCATAAGATCCTAAAAAAGTGAACATCAAGAAGTAAACCTGAACAGCCAGTCGTTCATTGTTCGTTAGTCGTTAATCAGGAGTTAAAAGCGTACAGTACGCGAGTTGAAATCAGTCAGTCTTCAAACAGTTATACTTAAACAGTTTAATCAATATATTACTTAGTGCGATATTTTCGATTCAATCCAAATAAAGTGCAATCGGTAGTATATATAAACAAGGTAAGAATTGTATACATTGCAACACTCTCTTCTCTAAAATTTCGGACTTGTAATACATTGAACATTTGAATAAAGTAGGCGTTGACTATTAGTATCAACAAACAAGAATTATTATTGTATATTTAATTGGGCCTTCTTTAAGAATATTAAATATTAAAAAGCGACCATTTCCTGTGCTAACTTGTTATCTCGTCGCGACTAAATGATTCGCGCGGATTACGGTGCCTTCAATAATCGAAGACGCCTACGGGTTTTTCGGGTCTTTGGGCAAGATTTGCGAAGCCACATTGGTTGTCATAGAGAGTATTATTGTTACAAACAATCTTTGTTCATGCCAAAAGCACGAAGGAATTACAGAAACGAAGACCATAATACTGAGAAACGTGCAAAACATCGGTTTAAACGTTTGTTAGCTGCCGAAATTAAAAGAGAAGATGAGTGAAGCCGAAAGAATTAGGATTAATCATAGAGCAAATAGAAATTAGTTTTTAACTTTTTTTAAGTAACAGTATGATCAAAGGAAGCAATTACAAAAAATTTCTAAAATGTCTTACGGTGTATTTTAAAGTAATATATTTCATGTCTCAAATTTTCGTGTAACAATATCTACTGCAACAAATAAATTACAATTTTTCCTTAAATTTTTCTTTTGAAATTTATATTCTCTATTTGCTACTATTAGTGCTTCAAATTAGGCTACGTTAGATGTATTGAATAATGTTTTATCTTCATCTATTGTTGAGTATTCTCAATTTCAAATCATTTGAAATAAACGCCGCATAGTGTTAATTTTAAGAATGAATGGTCGCAACCACGGTCATATAAACGATCTAGATCATGATCATATAAATAAGTCTCGACTATGATGTAAAAGACTTGGGAATTGCCATTAAATTAGCCTCTAAAATAGCTTATCAGTTCGGGTATACGAATGACGCCAGCAGATAAATTTTGTCCTCAGGCCTTACTGTGAGGTCAGCAAATCTACACTGGCTAATAAAATGACCTACAAAACTTGACCTCCTATCAAATTATCGATCTCGACCTCGGCCATAGAGGTATCAAGATAGAGTACGTGAGCGAACTAAAAAAGCGCTATAGAAATAGAAAGAGAACGTTGCATATAGACCTCTTGTGTTCTTGTTTAATAACGCATGCACATTTGCATAATAAATATAAATACGTAAGTATAACGGTCGACTAAGGACAGGATAGACGTGACATTAAATGGAACTTTGTGTCTCATGTTATAAAATATCTGTCAAAAAATCAGAATGTCTTACGCCATCTACGATATTCTGCTGCGAACATAGGAATTATTACAAACAACTCCTTAGTGATTTTATCGCCGATGGGACGTGATATTTGTAACATCAGTTTACCGACGCTGTTTTACCGATAGAATCTTTAAGAATTTTTGCCTCTATCGCCCCTCCGTATTTCACACCGGAGGTGTCGCGATCGCGAGCTTGCCATCAACCATGATATCACCAGCCACTAAAAAGTAAGTTGCACCTCCACGTAGGTCAGACGGTTGTATAATTGGTAGTCGGGCCTTTATTTTTTATTACGAAATTTCTCGTGCGTTACTATTTCCATTGACATTAAGCAAGTAGAAACAAGTCGAAGTTATAGATTGCAAAATTCGCACCTTTTTGCATTAAAAAGATTGTTGTTTAAGAATTTTAGACTTTTAGTTCCTTTAATAGTTCCAAAATAAAAAATAGTTTCACTTAATAGTTTCTAAAATGAGTTGTTAATAATAATAAAGTTGTTTATGCAATCGGGACGTGTTAAAATCGGAAAATGTTAAGAATGTAATAGGTTCTGCACGAAATTACCATTCTAATCAGATGCCGAAGTATAGGATTCTATACACTTCCTTCACAAGCTGGCATATTCTATATCATCCTCTTTGAGAATTTCCTCTCTGATCATACTTATAGTTTCATAGGAAAATTCTGTTTTAATTGAACCCACTACTATGCTGAATCGATAATGTCGCATGTGAGACGGAAGCGATATGGGGAGTCAGGTGACCCCCAAAACGTGGGACACAAAAAAAACATTGAATGTCAAGTGTTTCTCCTGTACTTGCTTCTGTATGTGAGTGTGAGACCTGTTTATATGAAAACAACCGTGACCGTGACCATGTGACCACATTCTAACTGCCAGAGATTTTCTCTCTGTCATTATATGTATATAAAAAGTAGCGCCACATATTGAAAAACATGCGACAAGTACGTACTGTTTTACACTAGTTTTCAAAGCATTTTCATACGTGGATTCTTCTTATATACTCATATTGTTTAGTAAAGGTAAAATTTTTATCTATCTATCTATCCATTTTATATCTTGTTTTCTTTTCCTTTATCATTCTTTCATGCATCTTAATAACACGTTGAAAAAGAATAGATATATTTCAAAACTTTTCCTGTAACTTTGTCTTAAACTTTAACTTCAAATTAATATGATATGTATATGAAACATGTATGTATAATGCATTCAGCATAATTTTATTGCTTCCTATTAAAAGCTAACCTGTATTCTTTATAAATAATTATTTGAAGTAGCTTAAATGTTGTTTAATAATAAAATAAATAATAAAAAATAAAAATCGATATGGATTAAAAATTTATTTTTGTTATCGTTACATAAACAATATTCGGAATGTTAAATAAACTTATTTTTTAAACAATTTTTGTTCTCACTACACGTATCTTGCTTTCAGAGTTCGTTCCGTATTTATTTAATTTACGAGTAATTGTATGTGTCTATTTTTTGAGTATTCTTATATAATATATTTAAATTTCCACAAAAATTTCATAAAATATATATTTCTTTTATTCATATCTTGATTAAGTTATGAATCGATATATGAGAGTATAAGTTCAATATATTTTACTGTGTCATAAAGCTTTATACTCAAAAAAAATTCTCATAAGGAACTTGCGCTGAAATTTTTTTTAACATTTTCAGTTTTCCCATTTTTATGTTTCATTATTGAATTATTGAATTGTTTCCTATTAAAAAACACAATAGTGGAAGTTCTCATGCGAGATTATTATATGTAGTTATCATAATTGTTTTGATATTTTTATTTATGATACCTTCATGTAAAACAAGATTAAATTATATTACAGTATATATATGAAAAATGGAAGATCAGAGAAAGCAAACTGGTAAAGGAAGAGGAGCTATTCTTTTAAGGCTCATGAAAGAAAAGGAAAAATCTAGAGATACAGCTATAAGATCATTATCAGAAAGTCAAAGTCAAACACAATATAATGTTCCTAATCCAACTGAAATACCATCCAGTTCTAAAACAGGACATGGAAGAGGTAATTTAATAAGCACATTAAAAACAATGCTACGTGCTAGTGCATCAAGTTCTAAACCATTAGAAGTAGCTAGACCAGGTAGAGAGTTGTCAATCAACAAACCTAAAGCTGCTGGGTATGTATGCCAAATTGTAGGTATATTATTTTCAATTATATCTTTAAATGTATTTTCATCTTTCCAAAAATAGTATAATATCGTACTACCTTCGGGGTAATAATTACAAAAATGTATTTGTTACGTTAAGAATCAATCATTTAATATATTATTTAATAAAATCATTTAAATTTACAAGTCTCTTTCCTCAGTTTAAGGATCATCTAAGAAAAGGGTATACCTCGCCAATTTTAATAATTTTCAAATATGTTGTTGAGATCAACATGCTGAATAACTTTTTCTTATACATATAACTGCCACTTGGGTTTAGTTTTTTGAGATATTCATAAAAATACTTTTGCTACTTTTTATCTTAGATTAGAGTTGATTTACCATTATGTATGGACATGCTGATGATATTATAGATGTGTTTTTGCTAAGATGCATTCATAATATAAACTTCGTACGTATCACATTTTAATTTGTAAATGCAAGAATGTAAGAAATGAACTTAACACATAATTAGTTTAGCTATGTATATAATATCATGAAGTCTGTACATTAAGATAACCGTAAACTACCTCAAGGATAAAGAGATTAATCTAACCCAGACCAAAAATAAAAAGTACCAAAGGTGGTTTTATGAATAATTCAAATTAAAGCCAAGCGGCAATTATATGTTTAAGGAAAAGTTGCTGAGAGTTGTCTTCCCAACAATGTACATATTTAAAAGTGATTGGAATCAGTGACGTATATTCTCTTCTATATAATTACCGAAATATGCTTTAAGAAACATAAAATACATGTTACAAGTATATATATTATTAAAACGAAATAAAAATATATTTTTATAGCTTAGCTGAAAAACAATCAGACATTGCTGTACAATCTTTTGATGATGAAGGAGTATTAGGTAAATTATCAGATATAACAATACAAGAAACAACAAGTATATCTAAACCATATTCAGCATATAAACCAAAATGTCGACAAGGAACAAGTGGAACTTCGTAAGTATTGATATATGTACAAGATGTCTCTGCAATTATGATATGATCAAAAGATAATTCCTCATTAAAAAATATGCTAAAAATACAGACTGAAGAGTTTGCATATAAGGCTCTGTTTTCAGAACACGACTGTAAATGCCACCAAGTACATGTACATTAATTCCATTTTGAAAATGAGTAATCAGTTTATACTGTCGATTTTGATCATTTTGTATTTAATGATTGCAAAGATACCTGTAATAATAAAATAAATAATAACAACAAAATTAAATGAAACAAATTAGAAAATAGCAATAAATTTTTAGAGTACAGTTAAGTGGTAATTATATAAGCCTTAAATTAAATTCTGGAAAAGGGTTGTTCAATTATGAAGTCAAGTTTAATCCTGATATTGAGTCAAGACCACTTCGTAGAAAACTTCTTAATCAACATTTACAAGCACTTGGACGAACAAAAGTATTTGATGGAGTAACACTCTATTTACCGCATAAGTTACAGCAGGATGTAAGCAATACATCAGCAATGAGATTTTAAAAGTACACATACATAGATTTATATGGTTTGCAATTTTTAGATAACCATCCTTGAATCTATACATCCTATGGATCAGTCAAAAGTGGAATTAAAAGTAATATATAAGAAACAACAAACCATGTCTGAGAACATTCCATTTTTCAATGTTTTACTTGGCCGTGTTTTACGATCGCTTAGTTTAGTTCGCATTGGCCAACATAATTTTAATCCAAAGGGAATACATCCTATACCACAACATAAATTGGAAGTGTGGCCAGGATTTGCAACAGCAATTACTGCATATGAAGGGGGTTTAAAATTATGCATAGATGCACGGCATCGTGTTATGCGTACAGAAACGATACGTGATATAATGTAAGAATTGCAAATAATTTCATAAAAAATGTAATATTATAGTTAATTTTATTTCATCGTAAAATACAACGATGCAGGATCAACTTCGGAGGTAAACCGAATTTCAAAGATGCTGTTGTAAGAGAAGTAATTGGGTTATCCGTTTTTACAAGATATAATAATAAAACTTATCGTGTTGATGACGTTGCGTGGGATAAAGATCCAACATATGAATTTATTAAAGGAACTGAAAAAGTTTCTTTAATAAATTATTATAAGTTTCATTGGAATATAGAGATAAAAGACAAAAATCAACCACTTTTAGTTCATTGTGATAAATTTAGATCATCTACTGGTCAGGTAAGTAATGAAGTTCTTCAAGCAATGAAATGTAAATGTCATTTAGTCCGTCTCAAATTCCACTGTACAAATTTTATATGTAGACACAAGAAAAAATGATATTGTTGGTTCCTGAGCTATGTTACTTAGCAAGTTTGAGCAATAGTGTTCGTTCAGATTTTAGAATTATGAAGGATCTCATGGCAGTGACTCAAATGACTCCCAATGCCCGACGTGATATAATTAGACATTTTGTGCAAGAAATACAAAATAATGATGTACCACGGGGAATATTAGCTGAGTGGGGTTTATATCTGGAACCTGATGTAATAGAATTTACAGGCAGAGTTCTTAATTCTGAGCGCGTTTCCTTTGGTCAAGGTACAAACTTTACACCTTCATCTGATCGTCCTGTAGATTGGGGTTCAACTGCATCTAGAAATGCTCCTTTTAGAATTGTAGGTACTTTTATATATTACATATTTAATAATTTGATAGTGACACTTAGAATATAATGATATTTTTAGCCTAATCTGAATCATTGGTTCATCTTGTATTGCCAAAAAGATACAAGATGTACACGAGAGTTTGCTGGTATGTTCAAAAATGTTACAAAAGTTATGGGTATGACTGTTAGAGACCCACAGATGGTTTGCTTAAAAGACGATAGAATTGAAACATATGTACAAGCACTAAGAAAGAGTTTCCAAGAAATGGCTAATCTAATGGTTATCGTGTTTCCTACAAACAGAACTGATAGATATTCTGCGGTAAAAAGGTAAAGCAGTTTATACGCATGTTTTATAGTTTCCATATTAAAAATATATTCTTCAATATCTAGAGTATGCTGTGTAGAAATGCCTATAGCTTCTCAAGTAATTATGTCTAGAACTATTTCTCGTGGTGACAAATTAAAGAGCATAACAGAAAAAATTGCTTTACAAGTTATGTGTAAGCTGGGTGGAGCACTTTGGGCTTTAACTATACCTATGGTATGAGATTCACATACATATTTATAATTTCAATTTAAAGAAATAAACATAAATACAAAATTTCAATATGTTAGGACAAATGCATGATATGCGGTATAGACGTATATCATGCAGGTAATGGCCAATTAAAAGGGAGTGTTGCAGGCTTTGTAGCAAGCCTAGATCAGCTATTGACAATTTGGCACAGTAAAATCTGTATACAAGGTAAACGTCAAGAAATAGTAGATATGTTGCAAATATGTTTAATTTCGGCTGTAAAAGCCTACTATAGAGTAAGTAATCTTTAACGTTCACTGTATATATACATGCATTAATATTCTGTATACTAGTTATCTGTAATACATTTGTAAATATTATTATTATTTTGTTTTGCAGCGTAATACGTGTTACCCAGATCGTATTATCATATATCGAGATGGAGTTAGCGATGGACAATTAGAAATTGTTGTCAAATATGAGGTAAAACAGCTATTAGCATCATTTAAAGCTATAGAAATAAATTACGAACCAACATTAACTGTAATAATAGTTCAAAAACGCATTAATACCCGGATATTTGAGAAATCTGTAAGTGCCTAAGAAAGAAGGAAATTACATATTAACAACTTATAGTTCTTAATCATATATATATTTCTTTATTTATTATATTTATTTATAGAGCTCGGGATTGAGGAACCCTCCACCAGGAACAATTGTGGATTATTACATAACAAAACCAGATGTCTACGATTTCTTCTTAGTTTCTCAAAACATACGTCAAGGAACAGTATCGCCAACTCGCTATATCGTTGTATATGACAGTAGAAATATGAAGCCTGAACATATACAACGACTAACGTATAAGCTTTGTCATTTGTATTATAATTGGCCTGGTACTATAAAAGTTCCAGCTCCTTGTCAATATGCACATAAGCTTGTTTCTCTCATTGGTCAAAATATACAGCTAGAACCACATCAATCGCTTGCCGATAAATTATATTACTTGTAAGTTTTATATATGACTCAACATCCTAGGATGTTGTTAATCAGATCTGGATGCCACATGATTTAGTATAAATCATAAGTACTTAATAGACTGATATTGATATAAGGGATTTAATATGTTCACACAAATATAGTTTCATGTTTCACTGACATATAAACTTGAAAAGTATTATAGAAGAGGTAAAGCTATTTTTTTGTAAGGTACTACTAAGTCATTTTTTCTGTCATATATTAATATATGACAATAATATCAGTATTAAAACCACTGCTGAATAAGCTGTTTTAATCGGTAAGTTGTAATATTTCTTCACTCTATATAAATATAACCAAAACATTGTCAGGGGTAAAGATAGCAATTTTGCAAATTCATAAATATAATGTTATATTTGGATAAGTATAGTTTATATATATACATAAAATGTAATTTAGAAATTTTATATCATGTCCATATAAATACTTCTCAATTACTATGTATAAAATTAAACTGAACTGTTCAACAATAAAAACAAATATTTTATATTTTTGTTACAAATATAATTTGTATACTTAATTATTTAAATTTTGTTTATTAATATCCCTTAGAATATACGAATATTGTGAGGCTAATGCTTTGAATAATTACTGAATCACCATACACGCGATATGAATCGCGGACAAAAAATTTCAGACTTGGGCAAGTACGAACTCTGGACCTTGTGTATAAATATCCAGTACTTCGTTTATTTCGTAAAACATGTACTTCATTAATCTACATATTATAATAAAACCACTAAAGTACATGAATAATGTTTACCTTTTGATTTCATGCAAATTTAACCATGTCCGTGTTTACTTTTTCGAGTTGTGCAATATTATGCATTACTTTTTATTAAGAATTATATTTTGTTCTTCAACACTGTATTAAAAATGATTATAGTAGTCCATTAGTATAAAGGAATTTATTTAATTGCTTATGTGTGTTTACAAACGACCCTGCCGATGAGGATCCAATACCCAGAACGATGCGAGCAAAATGCGTGTATCCATAGTCGTCCACCTTGACTTGAAAGTATGCATACATGTTCATGCAAGCGCACGTCTCTATATTATGACGCGGTATATCAGTGTGGGACATTAAAGAAAGCAATGGCGTAACAAAAATGATAATATTTAAAAATTATATCATCATAATATTTTGCATATTTTCCATTACATTGATATTTGTTATAATTGTTTCTTTGTTTATCGTTCATTGTATTCAAATAGACGTAATATCACAGACAATGTATGAAATGTCTTTTTTAAAGGATAAATGTGAAACAAGCATTCAATTGACTAAAAATTCACAAGCAATCGGTATTAACGATAAAAATAGATTGATCGATATAGTCAGAGGTTAACCCAAGTCATCGAGAACTTACATTTGTGAAAAGAATGTAGCGCAACTTAAACGAGCTCCGGAAGGATCCACCGCAATGCGGTGTTTAGTCGACACAATAGTTACGCCACTGCAAAAGAGACAACCGCATGTGTACGTAAATACGTACATACGTATGTGTATTTACGGTCGTGGCGTATCGCGTATCGAGTCGCCGCCGTCGCCGCCATTCGAGCGGTTAGCGCCTGCGTACATCTTGTTTACAACTGCGGAGCTTACCATACACATGACCTTTACAAGATGGACATGAGCGCCTATTTAGCTGTCTAGGCGTGCGACGGAAAAAAGTTGAAGATACGTGCGTGTCATTGAATCGTGAAGATTGACGTGTATGAGAGGAACCGCGGAATCGAGTGATGTTTAATTCGGTTATCAAAGAAAACAGTCAAAGCACGCGTTCGTGATCCCAAGTGACGCGGTATTTGTCGCTTGCACGCGGGCGGAAAGGGGAGAGAGGGATGGTGGGTACGAAAGGAGACCCGAATTTTTCACCTCAAGCAGATGTGATTGTCGTGAACGGATTTTGCGTATGCCTGATCGAGAGTTCGCATTCAGGATACGTCGTGCATGATGATACAGTGTTGTTAACCACATCGTGAATTCCATTCGTGTGTTTCCGCAAAGTGCTCGATATATGTATAAAGGGTGTGGGAAGAGGAGTGCGTTCTCTCGCATCGACCTGGAATGCTGCCGTGTTTTGATGTGCCTACTATTGCGCATGAAAAAATTCACCTGCCCTTGACAATAGCCTATTTATCCGAACCAGGCCGCCTTTAAACCGCGCTTACCAGTGATAACAGGGGTTCAACCACCCACCTACGTGTGCATCGCCTGTCCCACTCTCTTTTTCTCTACCTCTCTACGTATTTCCTCTAAACGTACGAGCAAACAAGCAAGCGACCACAAGCGCGCGCGCGCGCTCGCTTGCTGCTGCTGCGTGTACACGTGAAAACACCCGCGTGTGTCTGTCTCTCATTGTCAGTATCATCGTGTATACAACCCTTTCTTTATATGTGTCCATGCCTGTCTGTGTATACGCGCCAACCATTCTGGTCAACGTTATAAATTGTATTATTCAACGCGATAAACAGGTGTACCTGCGGTTCTATCCCGGATCAATGATACCTCCACTTTTCCGAGTAATTTCCAAATCAACATATTTGCAAATGCGAAATATGTAAATGCTAGCGTATACAGGCCGCTTCAGATTCCATGCAATCTGTCGTCCTGGGATACCACGCGAACCGCGAACCGTGGCGGGCGAAATTAGACGAAGCCGCGTGACAGGTGGAACCCAACGAGAACCGTGATCGCAGAAATCTCGTCAAGAGGTACATAGTTTCTATGTTTACCGAGAAATTCACTTTACGAAGAGTTGTTGATTTTTCGTCGTGGATTGGACTGTTTCTTAATTCCGTGACTTTAGTAAACGTGGTTACTCGATAATAAACGCTCGCATGAATCGCATCGAAGAGGCCGACCCGTGCGACGCCCTTAGTACACATTGAGTGCACATGCACTATGGTGGCGTGTTATTGCTTATTTACCCCCGACACGTGCTTTCACCATTGGCTTGCTTCGAGTACAACGATATCGACGACAACCTCTCCACGTTAAAAGCAGAACGGCTACACGTTGTTTAAGAGAAAAACAGCAACACGAGCGTGCGGTTTTACAGAAACGTTCTTTGAATTTTCTTACGCCGATAGAAGCAGCGATATATGATTGTACCGATTGAAATATCTATATGGTGTTATTTCTCCAGTGCAAAAGTTGGAAGTGTGTCTTTCGAGTCGAGCTGCTGCTCTGACAACGTGGGTGGGAACACGCATTCTACCACAATGAACTATTGACATAGTATGTTTGGGTATAGTAAAATATGCGTAACGAATTGATCATCTATACCATTTAAATGGTACAATATTACGCGTCGACAGAGAAGACGCAAAATTTTTGGCGACAACGGGTTTTTCGATCGTCACTGCGCGATGTCTTCGAGCAGAGGTTTAGTCTCCCCTTCAGGAGGTCCCGTTGTTCTCTCCGGTCACGTGAAGAAGCTAAAGACGCAGAAGAAAAAATTCTTTGTACTGCGTGGCGAGGCACCAGGATATCCCGCGTGTCTCGAATATTACGATAGCAAAAAGAAATTTGAAAATAGGCAACTGCCAAAGCGCAGCATCTTGTTGAACAGCTGTTTCAATATTAATAGACGCATGGACACCAAACATAAACATGTTATCGCATTGTATACGAAAGACGAATGCTTTTGCTTGATTCTGGAGAGTGAGAAAGAATTGGATGAATGGCTGAAAGCGATGCTTTTACTTCAGAGCGGAGATGTAGCTGATGGAGAGCAACCTCGGCCTATATTTGGTAATGCGCTATCATGATTTGAATTAGAATTAGGCCGCATATTAAGGACGAAACGCGAGATTCACGCGTTGAAAAACAATTTCAAACAAACATTCGTTATTTACGAATAGCAATTTCGTTGAAGTGTCATATTTTGAACTATAAGTCCACTTGTTTACTTGTTTTTTCAAATGCGTCATTGCCTTTAATAAGTAGGAGAAGAACGTTTTTTCAATATTTTGTTATCTCTTCCGAATATATTTTTAATAATTGCTTAGAAAATTGCTGATTATACTTTGTGAGAAATATAAAACTGTATTGTCCTGTATAAAATAAAAAGATATATGCTGTAATAATTTATAAACAATTGTTATAAAATGTGGAAATCTTGTTATATGTTATATTATGCAGTGTTATAATGAGGTTAAATACAATATCACTGATTGTTGATTCTACAATGTTATATATTATTAATTATTAATTATTAATTATGATGAGGCATAAATGTAATATTTTATTTCAGAACATGTATGGCAAGTTACAATGCAGAAAAAAGGACTAGGTGAACGAAAGAATATTCATGGCCCCTATAGGCTATGTTTAACTGACCGAACATTAAGCCTAGTGAAAATCGGGGCAAAGGATAATTCAGACACTATAGAATTCCCTGTAAGCATGCTACTTTAACGGATGACATAGTCTAAGATTTAGTGTATTTAAGAAGAAAGACTAATGCGAAACCTTTGCTCCACAGTTAATTTGTATCAGACGATGCGGATATATGGAACGTATCTTCTACATGGAAGTAGGTCGTTCAGCTGTTACTGGTGGTGGTGAATTATGGATGGAAGCTGAAGACAATAATATAGCAAATAATATGCATGCTGCTATTATGAATTCTATGAGCAATTCTAGTAGCAAGAAAGATGATGTGGGGCCACGCGAAAGAATTCGCAGTTCCTCTGCCACCGAAGCCAGCAAGCCAATTGGTGTGCTGCAACGACATGCTGGACAAAGATTTCATAATTCGCCATTAGGTGAGTCTGAATTTTAATAAATCATATTTATACTTTAAGAGAATATCAGTTATGGTTTTTAGCACTCACCTCCAGAGTATATTTTCAATTATGTAAATACTTTAACAATATATTTATAATATTTTGACGTTCAGATTTTTTTTTTATAAATACTGAACATTTTACGCAGAAGCTCCTTTGCACAGAAATCATCCTACAAATTCCTTTTGCTTCTATGTGTAAATTGTCCAAGACATTGATTTTCTTTTTTATATCAGACCATAACTATAACTGCACTACATTACATGCCTCGAAATATCGGCTGAATCACGAAATATACAATTGAAAACTCAGCTTAGAATAACACAAATGGGTTGCGGGTATTACAGAGGAACACAGGACGCACGAGGAGCAGGTGGATCAACTTCAAGAACAGGAGCAGTCTAATCAGACTCAGAGTACCTCTTCTTGCAATACGATCACGGGTCTGTTTTCTGTCATTGCAGTTGTATGCTTCTTTTTTTTATAAGATGTGGGCATCAAAGGGTGACAAACACGATTATAATTCAATATACTCAAATTTGTTGTTAAAGTATTCTTATCATATACATACGCATAGCCTATTAAAAGACTTCTATTTTTACACAAATGAATTTTCCGTTTAAAAAGAAGTTCATGTTTATTTAAATGAAATTCAAGAAAAACCTCTAACTTCTTTCTATGATTTTTGTTTCACTACTTTCTATAGTTTTTTAATTAAAAATATTTTGGTCAAATTTTTATAGGATAACCGAATAATTACACGATAATCGTGATAAATTGTTAATCGAAAAATTCGTCGGCGAAACAAACAGGATTTTATTGATTACCGTGTGCGAATGGTAGTTTCTAGTATTGCACAATATGTTTCAATACCATACATATGACGTTGGCGAACATACATATTAACGAGGCCAAGTAGAACAAAAACAAATGTGTATTGCATTCTTTGAAGTAGAAATTTATTCAATTTCTAAAGATTGATCAACGATACTTTTTGCTACATAGGAACCTTTTTACGTTTACGATGTTCTGATACCTATAAACTGTTATTTTCTTCAATAAAAATCTTTCGATCGAATCTCAATCATTATCACGTCGATTAGATTTTGCAAAAAGTATATGGAAAAAGAAAAGTAATTGTACGACAGTGAGAGCTGTATGGTTTGCAGTCGTTGCTGGTACCGGGGCTGGGACTGCTGGGATTGCCTCGACTAATAACAACTGTGCCACTACCACTAGACGTCGTCATTCGGTAGCGAGTCATCCCCATTCCGTCAATAATTCCCAATCCGTTCATGTTACAACAAGTACAACTACAACAACCATCACCACCACTATTACCATCACTACGACCGCTACCGTGACCACCACAACCACAACCGCGACAATATCCCATCAGAGAACCTTGTCGCTGCCCTTAGCTGCCATTATCAATCAAATGCAATCATCTAAAAGATCAGTTTTACGCTGTATGTATTTTTGTTTCGTTGTACGATAAATCAGCAAGAGATGTTCTTTATTTCTTTTTCAGTGTCTCTGCCTTGCTATTTCCCATTTTATTTTCTATTCCCTCTTCTTTCTATACTTTTTCCTTTCTATGGGAATCCAAATACGCAAGCAGATGTGTTCGAAATTGAAACTACTTCCTGTTGCGTCATATATAACTTACTTCTCCATGAGACCATCGCGTTGCCGTGGAAATGCAAGCTTCTACTCGCATGCGATTAGTTGCACGATACTTCATAATGAAGTAACGCTTCCCTTTTCGTTTCTTTCAGCGTGCCAACACAATCGATGGAATATTTCCTACAGCATTCAGTCTCAATGATGTGTTTTCTTGGTGTTTTCATTACCGTCATACCGGTCCTCCTCACACGTGAAATTATTCTCTTGTCTATTTCTTATATTTTCCGTAACATCTTTCATATTCGAAGTATACATATATTTCGTCTCACTATCCCAATCATTTGGATACATCTTTTTGATCACTGTTTATTGCTTGATCTAAAATATATGTTTTAATAAATAACAACCTGTATACCTGAATATGCATAAATATTATACAGATCTATGGAATCATTTGACTATGCAAATGAACTAACCGCTGCTATGCTGGGAGGATGGATGCTTTTCGAATTTTGTTCCCTAAACTGAATATTTTGCAACAACATGTCTGACTAATATGTTTCTAGGTGCAAACGGGCGTGACAGGTGTGACAGTTTACCATCGAGGGCTCGTACCACCAGCGAGAGCCATCCAGCATCACTGTTGAGTCATCCTAGGAGTACTCTGAGACCGCATTCTATGTACGGAAAAGGCGCATCCTACTCACCACCGATCACTTCGATGCCTATCAGTCCTGCTTCCGGTGCATGCTCCACAGACTCCGCGGGATCATCTCTTTCAATGGACGATGGTGGCGAAAATGTGTTGGAAGAGGGTACCGTTTCGAGATACGGTCATTCTTTAACGCCTGACGAACCTGTTATTCTGGAGGAGAATGGCGACGATTATGCTCCGTGGTCCACGTCGCATTCGCATCATAAATATTCGCCAAATTTCAAGTCGCATTCTCCTTCTCAGGTGGGTCGTTGGTAGAGTTGATAGAATAGGTAAAATACAATAGTTATATAAATTTACGAACTTTAATCATCTTATTTAAGTAAAGGCATTATGTATATTTGTTCGAATACGTTTTCTATATTCACGTGTAGCTTATGCAAACCTACAAATATGAGTCACTTTTAAGCGATGAATGATTAACTATTCTTAGCGCCTAAATTTATGTTTTTGGTCATTCTTGGCACAGATTAACAAAGTTCTGTTACTTTATACGTTCTCTTGAAAATTTTTGATTATAAATAATCTAGTTTTAACAAAATCTAAACGTCCGAAACGAAACTGAAAAAAGGATAAGTTTTGTAAATGACGATGAAAAGTACGATTCTCTGATCTTATCACTTATTGTTGTTGCGTTCTCTAGTTGTTTTTAGTGTAATTTGAAATAATGAATTAAATAATTCATAATTTTGTTTACTTACACGAGATTCTACTATTAAGTAAACAAATGATAACGTGTCTAAGAATTGAAGTTCAAATTGCATCATTACTATGACATATATATTGCATCATCTGACGATGATAGCTAAATGACGAAATAATAACGCGCGGAATTTTACTTTGTTTACAGCAAAGTTCCTATATAGAAATGTGCAGCCCTTTTGGATCAAGTCCTGGGCGCAGCGGTGGTTACATGCCAATGAGTTCAGGAACAGGATATTCGCATTCACGAGGGTCTTCCCTTGTAGAAGAATCAAACACTCTACCAGAAGGTTACGTACCTATGGCACCCGTTGGAAACAACGGATACGTCGACATGGATCCTTCACATAATCACAATGGCCATTTTGCCGATGATCTGTCGCATGGTGGCAGTAGTTGTTCCGTTACATCTGGTACACCCAGTACAGATTTGCGTTTCTCCGAGTATCATTTAGACAAAGTAACGAGTTTTCTTCCACCCGGAGAGGATTTGCAAGCTAGACCAGCAAGAGCCTATTCCATCGGGTCTCGGCCAGAACCTGTAAACAGGCATCGCAAAAATAGGTACGAAACTTCGTATTTGATTCTATTAATCCTACGTAGTGTTAGATATTGGAAAGAAATTGTTTATACGAAGATAGGCGAAATGTATCGATGGAAGACATGATTGTCTGGTTTTTGTTTTGGATAGATTGGACATTACTCAACAAGAAGCTAGCCGAGTACGAGCGTTCTCTGTAGGCAGCAGATCTAAGAGACCTGAAATTGGCAGGTTAGCGAATGTAGTCACTGCAGCGTTACCAGTTGGTTGTGAAAGCTCGAGTTCCAATAAATCAAACTCAGCGCCATTGTTATCGAGTTCTTGGGGACACAATTCCGGTTGCTCTATAACTTCCGAACGAATGGAGGACCTAATGGAATTGGACTTCACGAAACCCAATATTTCTGCAACCTTCAATTCACCACCTTCATCTTATTCGCAGTCGCAATCTCAGTCGCATTCGTATTCTACTGCCACCGACACCAGTTCCTACGTTGATATGTCTCCTGGACAACCTCCGTCGTCGACCACTGCCCCGTACGTCGATATGAGCCGCATAAATAAGGTATTCCTGGACTGAAATTAATTAATTTATATATTTTAATATTGCATGTATTAACATGATATTTTTAAGGTTGATTGTCCTGTGAAATTAATTTGTTTTTCGCCGAATATTTAACATTATCACGTTTATATTAATTCTTGTTTGTTCAATTTCCTATTTTTTCAAATTTTTTCAGATTAATCGTAATAACAATAACAATACAATCACTGCCAATCAGAATCATAGTCACATTCATGTATCGTCCTCTGCTTCCATACACAAACCTGTAATTACTACTTTGAAACCGGTGGAAGAAGCAGAAGGACCATACATGAGAATGGATGGTGTAATGGAGGATTGGTCACAATCCGATACAAGTCCTAAGCAAATTGCATCGCCTATGCAAGAAGAGTGTGTGCAATCGAACGGACCGCCAGGTAAAAGATTGAATAATTTTCAAATGTATATATGTATTAATTAATTAACCATTTCATCATAGCTTCTTAAAAAAATAAAAGTGATTTTTATCTTTTATATTTAATGATTTTCAATAACACCGTGTGTGACTTAATATTTCTTTAAAACATATGTCTTCAATAAATAAACTTAATTGTCGTCTAACGTGTAGATATAATTTATGTTTTAGGAGCCACGAGAACAGCACCGGTCGATCTTCCACGGCGCCCACCTGCCGACTATGTTGATATGAGTTTTAAATCAAGAACAAGTTTAGAACAAGACTATATGAATATGAATATGAGCAGTCGAAACAATCGTAAACCAATAGCGACGCGAGCCGGTAGTCGAAAGGAGAAGTCTCGTTCGCAACCAATCGCGATTCAAGCGGGAAATAAACCTATAAAAACGCCTAGTTTCTTACCTCTAAACGGAAGTCCGGAATCAGAAAGTTTAGCAAGTACACCGGCGTCGCCGCCACGGGCAACTCCAACAGGTTCCTCCGCGACTATTTTCCCTTTTTCCTTGAACAGTCCGCAATCACCCGAGAAATCGTTCACTCACCAAAAGGATACTGATAAATCTTCAGAGCTGAATATGACTTCTAAACGCAGTAACGATCGTACAATGGCAGAAACTACAAATAGTAGAGTTAGCACGATCAATTCTATTTCTGTAACGGAGGCGAATAAAACCTTGGCGAAAATAATTAACGATAGACCGTCTAGTCCTACAGGGAAAGATAGTCAAGTTAGTCGCGTGATATCAAACAACTCATTGACCTCGCAAGATAGTACGTTGAACGCTATAACAAAGAAGTTTTCCGATTTGAACGTATCGAAACCACGTTTAATCACTGCGTCTCCAAACACCAGTCCGACGTTACCTGGTTTTAAGCCAACCGTTGAAAAGCGGGCCTCGTCTCCCAAATTGCTAGACGAGACGCCCACACCCACACCTACCGCCATGCCGAGCCCCTTAGAAAAGGAGAATTTCGTGCAAATTGATGCGGAAATTTTGCACTACGCTAGTCTAGATCTTCCTGAGGTTGCTAACGTGGCACCTATTTCGTCAGCATCCCAAGAAGGCTTCAATTACGCTGAAATCGATTTCGCTAAACTTAAATAAAACTAGGCTGTCATTATTTTAAATGTACGAGTGGTGGCATTGATGTAACACGCGTGTGTGGGTCAGGTGTTGTAAAATGCTGTATTGACTTTCTTTTCTGACGAGTATAAACAGGACAATCGATCGTTCTAACATTGGTCGAGCTAAACTAATAAAAAATTAATTGGTTCAGAGTGCTGGATGTAAAGTAATATAGATAGAGAAATTTTATTATTTAGTTCCAAACTTTAAGTTGAAATCGCTTTATTTTTCGTACGCTTCTGACTTTCAAAAAAAAAAAAAAAAAGCGAAAGATTACTGGTTATACTTTATTTTCTTATTTAGCATTATAACGATTATGTTATGTTAAAATATTGTTGTAAATTGATATCACCTTTCGAGTTGAAGAACAGGACAGTCTAATTGTTTCCTCTGTTTTTCTTTCTCTTTTTTATACTTACCATTTTTTTCGACGAAGTGCATGGATATTAAGTATGAAATTGAAACTACCTTGTTTCAGTTGCTCTGCAAGCAAACGTTGTAAGTAGTATTATCTTACGTCGTAAAAATATATACATGTATAAAACAAGTAATCAATTCAGAAAAAAAGAAAAGGAATACTATTTATCGGTGGTTTTAAATCTATTTCTAGATATTATGGCGACTAACTTAATGTTATTACTAATCACGTTGATTTTTGTGAATTTGATTGGATTCTTCCAACAATGTGCAATGATACACTACCAAAAACATAATTACTACGTGCGAGCTAACAAATATGGCATTGCTCCCTCATCACGAGGAAATCATTTATCGTTCGCCAATGTTGGATCGATGCTAAATTACTGGTAACTTGTACTTCAGGCAAGTGTACGTCGTTTACAATGAACATATATTATACGTATTATCACGCTTTTTCATATGAATTCTGAATTAATGAAATATTGTTTCACACAATATTTTCACATTCTTGTACATTTAAATGTGATGAATGTACGGGCGCGCGTGCGCACGTATATATTACACGTTCATTCAGACATACACACATACACATACGCATTTACAGAGTATTCTGTAAAGGGCGATACAAAACGGTATCCACTGGAAAGAGAGATGATTGGTTGTGTAAAAATAAATTAAAAATCAGTCTTAACGAGACGTTGTTGCTGAAAAATAGAAAAGGAAAAATGTTTCTTAATACTACCGATATTTTATGAGTTCGATTTTAATGACATATTTCTCCTCGCATACAATTTAAGGATAGTTCAGATATAAATTATATCATATCGTGTATATATGCATACATATGCATTGTCAAAATAATGTTATAAATATATACATATGTGGAGATATGTATTATATTATATATATAACATAATATACATCAATATATAGAAATATGTTCATATATATGATATATCATACATATATTAATGAATAATACGTATATTAATGATGATTAAAGCAGTGTATATTGCTGTTCTTCATTACGCGATACTTATACGTGTGTATATGTATATATATATAAAATGATTCCTTCGAACGCTCCTCTGAAGGTTCTCGAGATAAAACAAATGACATGTTGATTGTATTATTGTATAATAACGTTGTTGTAACATGTACATTGTTCGATTTAAGATTATTATTTGACTGACATTAGTTGAAAAATAAGTTTTTATTTAGAAAGAAAAAACGAAGCATACGCGAGATCTTTTTTTGTTGCAGATTAACACAATGTCCGTCCAAATGAAATAGATCGCGTTTTAATAGCGTTTTAGTTTCCTGGTAAAAGAAGTTTTGTTTGATTTAATAATTAACATGTAAATATAAACTCTTTTGCAAATTATAAACTTGAGAATTTTATTGTTTTATAATCATAGATTTTTCTTTTCTTTCGTTTTTCTTTACTTTTTATCTCGCTTAATTTTATTGAAATTTCCAAAATAATCGGCTACTAATATCGAATGTACGAAGGACAGAGAAATCAAAGTAGGAAAGTTGAATTTCTATTTATATATAAACGTATTATTACGAGTTATATTCGTGCGAGAAATTATTATTTTTGTATTAGAAAACAGTATTTATTTTTTTTTAGAAAAAATTACATTTCCTTTTGCTTTTTTTGTCAGGAAAATTAATTTGTCAATTAATAACTTAAGTACCTAATCGCTAATCACGTATGGTTTATAGTATTATATCTTAAGATGGAAACAATAATTTTAGGTGTATTATAAATAATTATCTTAATCGCTATCTCTTATAATAGATCGTTTAATATACTTATTTTATTTATTTCATTTCTTCAAAACTTTTAATATTTACTGTCAATCGGTATGCCGGGATTTATTTTAATAATCAAGTAAGTTCGCTGACAAAATATATGTCATAAATGAAGGAAATATGATCGCACGTAACGTGTACATCCTTAACATTTTTTAAATCTCATTTTTATCTTTAATACTTTAATGCCGATTTAAAAATGGAGCTTGTTAACCAAAAATTACTCTATAATCCATTTGTTTTTCAATCAAAATGAACATTGTGTTATCTAGTGCTGAAATTTGGGGAATGTTGATTCCTTAATATATAGATGTACATTACAAAAAGATGTATAAATATGGGGAAAGTAATGTTGATTTGAATGTACATATAAAATTTAAATATAATATCTAATAATAAGTATTTTACTGATACATTAAATATTTATTTTAATATCAAATAATTTCAGATTATTTGCTTAGAGACTGCCGTTTTTTTTCCTAAGAAACCTGTATTATCGTGTAGAAATTTTAAGTTTTTTTACGATTATAATTTTAGAAATTGTGCTAGTACAATGTCTCTCAGGTTTCAAGTACAATTAACTATTAACGAACATTAACATTTTTATCTTAAATAAGTTATCGTTTGCTTTCAGTGATATCCAAGTTTTTATTTGTCATCGACATACATCTTCTGTATATGAACATTTTATACTTTAACAATAACGTCTTTCATGACAGATTGTAAAAGAACGTATAATAGATTTAAGTAAGTAATAATAAAGGATTCTTTATATTTACACGATGATTAAAGAAACGTTATTGTAAAAGTTCAAGAAAAAGATAAGTAAAATGTGCCAATTATATTCAACTTACTGTCACACTGTGATCGCAGTTTTATGTAATATCTACGGCCCCTGATTTACTTAAAATTCAACTTGTTTCGTATCAGCCAATTAATAAAACGAAAATAATTGCGAAAAGTTATCCGAAATTTTCATAATCGGGTAATAACGTGCAGATACGACTGCTTAGCTTTAATCGAATTAAATTATTCGCAGCTAATTCGATCGTTAAATTAAAAACAACGTTTTTAATTTAACGGACAATTTTATTTTTCGTTTATCGTGCGACATCGCTTTAGATGTCTCTTAGTTTATCGTTACGTGTCTCGGTACGAAGCGGAAAGATCGTATAATCCCAATGTCCACAGTAAATACATATAGTATTGGAAATACGTCGGCTAAGTCGAAAAGTTACGATAAACTTTCCCTATTCACGAGAAACAAAGGTTTCTGGCGAATGTAGAGCGAATTACGTGCCAACAGGGCTAGAAGGGGGATAAATGTGCGTGTTTACAGAAATTGTTAGGGTTGTATGCGTTTGAAGTAGCCATTCTATATGGTGTTTTTCTTATTTCTACCAAATGACGGCCTGTCCTCGTCGTCACGGACGCGTCGAGGTACTTAACTGCAGGTAAACATACCCTAAATTACGAACCAGGATGAGGAAAGGAAACGAGTCGATTTTACTACTCGTAAAATTGTACCGTATCGCGAGCATTCATTGTTGCGTCCTTGTATAGACTGTTTGCTTCTGTACAAGCACGACGCTCTTGTTATAACGGCGCAGGTATGCTCACCGATGTACCCTGAATGCTCTAGAATTTGCCAAAAGTCAATAGAAATTTGTCTTCCTATTCCGAGTTTCGCTTGATCGTCCCTTTTAGTACTTTAAATAGCTTCTTCGACGGACGAAATTATTTTAGCGGCGTTGCTTCCGCTTCTCAAAATCTACGAGATCACTAAGTTACGAATACAGTTTAAAAATTCGATTACTTATTTTACGCTGCAATTTCGAAAGAAGATTAATTTACGTAACATCGAATGAAAGATATTCGCGACCTGATTACATTTTTGTTCGCCTCTTATCATTTGGGGACAGTCGGGCTAGTCGGTGCAACGACGGCTCGTTTATGAGAACATGTTACTGCCCCTAAATGTAGACACACTGATTGCCGTCGGGCTGATTAAGGAGCGGTACGTTTTACGAGGGTTTCGTTGACATGTCAACCGCCGAACTTTCGCTGCGCATGTACGAGGTGCGTGGGTGGAGCTCGAGTAGGCGTCGCGACGCCGGTGGCCGGGCTTCCATAGGTACCTACACAAGGGGAGGAAAGATCGATTCAGATATTTTCAAGGAGAAACGCTACCATTCCTGCCAGCTTCCATCTTTCGCGCGTCATACAAGACGTACGAATTTCTACGTATTCCGTGAGATCGTTATTAAGTATTTTTCAACAGTATTATTTTACTGTTTCTGGTCCTGTTCTCCATCCAAACTATATCGTGGCGCGTCATTCGAGCGAAGGAGGTGCTAATAATACAGGATACCGAGTTTATTTCCTGATTTAGCAAGTCTCGCGATAGTTTAAAGAAAAGGACGAATGACTGTAGCCGATCTCGTATGAAATAAAGTCAGATGTCTTGGACCTAACGTAAATTACGCGTATAACTGATTCTTTTATTTTTTCTAATCAAATCTTGAGATCAAATAGCTATCGCAGAACTTTACACGAGTATCATTACTGTACACGGCTGAAAATTATATCTCTTTGTTATATTGTCAGCATTTCGTTTACCGATAATTGAGAATTTATTAGAATATCTCGCGGAATTTGGATAATAATACTGTGTCAATCGCGAGAAACAGCTCTGACGTTAAAATGCCCATATGAAACCCGTAGAAACTGTAGATTATCCTGAAAAGGATCAAATCTACGTTCGTTCGAGTGCAATTACCCCGTACTCGATTTTCGAATATTCTTGTTTTCGTTGCATTCGACGAGTATCCGGAAACATTGGTGTGTTGGAGAGTAAATCAAAGGCAGGACCACCGGGATCGGAATTTTCCTACTGGCTGGAAAGGTCGAGGCTCCGCCAACAGCTTGGACGCGTAGGTAAATCGACTTTGACGAGAGTTGTGCGCGTGTAGGTCGCGTGTTCACCGGTAAACGAGAAGGGGTGTAAGCCTCGGGGGTTGGAGGCCAGGGGTTGAAGCCATTACCGTCACAAAGCTACCACCAGATTGCCGTCGGGGCTTACGTAGTCTCTCCTCTTCTATCCGAAACTCTCTCCTCTTCGCGTTGCTCTCCTACTCGCTCGGTTCGTTCGTATTCATGATTTAAATTCAATTGCCTTTTATCTGCCATCCTAGGCCCCGAGTCGTTGATGATGGAATCGCTGAGATCAGAGAATCCGGTATACCTCTGCCTCTCCTCTCTTTCTTTTCTCTCCTGTCTTTTCTCTTTCCTCTTTCTCTTCTCGTTCTCGTCTCGTTCTCGTCTCCCAGCTTTGTGCTTTTTCCCTTGTGCAGCTACGCGATAGTCTTCTGGAATTTTCACGTGTATATTTCTTATTTGTGTATTTGGCCATGCGCGCACCAGCGACAAAACCGAAGCTTCGGTAATCTATATTCCGGCGTTACGCTCTCGCTCGTGCCAATCAAAAGTTCAATTTCTTCTTCTGATAAAGATTCGCGATAAGCTTTTTGACTTTCGATGACGCGTCTTTTTTTCAAGTTTGATCGCTATTTTGTCTACACTTTGTACGTATTTCTTGCAAATGTTCCTCTCACGGCTGTGAGAGGCTGTAGATTCTCGAGAATAGGATAAAGTTTTGAGTCTAAACGACTTCTTGAATCTTCTTGATTCCCACGCGATCTCCTTGTCTTGATTTTTGTGCAACGACAGAATCAATAACGTTCTTAGACCGAATTCTCTCGTGGAATCGATCGGAATCGTTCGATCTCGTCGAACGAATAAAAGAAAAAATGTTCTCAGATCGCACGATAAACGTCATTTGCCGAAGTGATTTTCAAATCATAAAATATTTGGTAGAGGCACAAGTTTTTGCTTAAGCTGCACGGTAGTTGTTCTCTGGCTTGGAGATGACAGTAGGATCGAATCGGTGAATCTTTAGAAGGACACCGTTGGATAGGTATTACGAAGGCACTAAAGAAATTCGTCAACGCCACGCGACCGTGTCCCTGAATTCAGGGACAGCAGCGATTATTCTCGAGATCCTTGGACGGACGATGTCATCCCTCCGAGTATCTGTGCTGTTCGCGTGCCGTGAATCCTTTACAGAAAACGGCAAGAATGGCCGATATTCCGTGATCCATTTGTTCCCTGTACCGTGCAATATTTAACGATTCACGAATTGTCCAGATTCTATCGTAATCGACTTTTGCTCAAGTTCTTCCTAAAAGGAAACCATTCGAATCTTTTTCTTCGATAATTGCTAAAAATTCGCTTACTACATATACTATACGATTACTATACATACAAAAAATTCAAAATCCAAATTCCCAGCTCAAGAAAGCTTTCACGACTTCTACGATTTTCTTTCCGTCATAAAACAAAGAAATATTTGACACGTCTTTTCGAAGCTACTTACATTTCGAGCACAGCACACGACCTCTCGACAACGAAAGGAGAGGAAAATAAAAGCAGGGAAGTCTGCCACTTCGTCCTTGGAGCCACGCGCCTAGGAAGGTGTTTTATGGACCCTATAATAGGGCCGGAGATACCCATTTCTGTTTCTTTATGTCCTAGTACCCCCGCCTTTTCCCCTCTACCGTTTCTCTTCTTTCTCGTCGCGCTCTTGACATCTTGTCTCGTTTCTTCTCGACTTCTTCGACCAGGGATCGTTGCAGTAAACAGCAACGACCCAAAGAAAAAGTGGCTAATACGACGGAAAAGGGCAAAGAGTAGCTCGGTGCCAGAAACTTTCATATTTACGAGGTCGTTGCAGACCGTTTACGATGGCATAATTCCTGTTTGCGAAATTACTTATATTCATTAAAACGGTTGCCGGCGGGTGGCTTCTTTGACCATTGCAGTAGTTCCTCAAGGTCTTGCAACCTGGGAAGGTAACAGCTGCGTATGCCATGTTTCTCCGTTTCAAATGTTTCAATCGAATCGTTTTGGCCGAATTTCACTGATGTTCTTTAACGACGAGGCGTGTCGTGTTTTTCGGGACGAGAATCTGTTGGAATTCCAGGATTTTTTTTTTTTTTTATTTGGTAGACTTTTTACCATCGATTCTCATTGAGAATTATAAGTCAATTATTTTGGCGCGGTACTGTAAGAGTTTATAGTATGTTTGATTCTAGTCGAATCTAATGCTTAAATCTAAAGGGTATTGTCTTTTTAGTCCGCGGATCTGATTCGTCGTGTCAAGTAATTGGCTAGGGTTTTAGTGGTTGTTAACTCTTACATTGTATCTGTTACCGAATTTTCAAAGAAGATGCAGGCAGCGATCGAGTCTCGCTGTTTAACAATTTAAAAAATACCACGATGCGGCCACCGTGCGTTCGACAGTCTCTTCTTCTTCGTATTTTACCGCACCGTCGAGTGACACGATCCAGATACAACGCGACATGCAGCAACCACACATATGTTTTTAACCTTTTATTTTACTGCGGTAGCTTTCGTTCTATCGTCGAATTCGAGATACGTTCTGTTAAAAAAAAAAGGGTCTTTCGAAACCAGCTGCATCGGTGTGTCCATTGTTCGAGCCTCGGTATTCCCGAAGGATCTAGTTAACTCTTCGGTGAAAGTTTAAGTAGCCTTTTGTCGAGATATCTTTGTCATTTACATTGACTTGTTAGGATTTTTGTTCATTATTATTATTATTTAATTTGTACTTTACAATTTACCCAGCTGGCTATTTGGTAAACTTTCTAGCTTAATTGCCATATAACACGTGGATGACTGTCCCCAGCGGGATACCATCTTCGGGTTTTACTATTTTATTTTTTTAGTGAGGTCAGCGGAGTGTTTTCTCTTTGGTCTTTTTTCGACGAGAGCAGTTAGGATATGAAAATAAACTAAATACTGGAACGGTACTGCAACCGTAAATATAGTATTCTGTAAAACCTTTTCATTAGTTTGAAGAATTTAGCATTATATTTATACAATGATTTCGTTTATTTCTACGTGTACGGATCTACACCGACTCGAATTCATCGTTACGTGTACGACAGTAACATTGAAATTATCTTTCTCGCATCCACAAGCAGCGCGTCATGAGATTCAACAGATTCTACCGATGAGAGGCCTCGATTCAGTCATTAAATTCTCGTCGAAATCGTTGAATAACTGAACGCAGACATTATTCAGAAGCAACATTTCGGTTAATGGCGGACATAAAGCTTTTAACACATCCAAGCGATCGCTGGGCTACTTTTTCTGGAGAAATACTGATAAAAAAACTACTGCGTGCCGTTTCAAACGAACTCGTCCACTTATATCGTCGAATTATGACATTATAAATACTTCAAAATATTACTACCGGTAACGAGATTAAGCTAGTAACAAAGTAAAAGTGTAAAATAAAACTAGCAAAACGACATAAACAGAAATATTGATAATCAAATATAGAAAGTAGAGAAATTTTTCGAATTGGTTCTTATTAAAGAAAAATATATTTCTGTACTTAGTACATCTTCGAATAAAAATCATTCTTTTCTAATTCTTTTAGTTTATATACAGGGTGGTTGGTAACTGGTGGTACAAGCGGAAAGGGGATGATTCTACGCGAAAAAAGAAGTCGAAAATATAGAATAAAAATTTTTTTTTTTTATTTTTCCATCGAGACAACGATCTACAGCGAGATCCGTTATAACGTACGGCACGCGTACCGAGCGAAAATTCAAAGTCGATTTTCTCGAAAACAAAGCCTCGAACGAAAAATTTTTATTCTATATTTTCGACTTTTTTTTCGCGTAGGATCATCCCCTTTACGCTTGTACCACCAGTTATCAACCACCCTGTATAATATTCGTTACTTTTTAGTCTTTAATTGTCATCCAAAGACGAATACAGCGAACCCGATTGTGGGATGAAAAGTTGTTTCTCGGACCTCACCTCGGCTAATCGGACGACAATTATTCCCAATAAAATTAATGGTCGATTCTTTGAAATTACATCGTATAGCCGACGGAAATGCGCGTATGTTCGAAATCTCAGCTTTTTAAGAAGCTCGGGAAACGAGTGGAGTTTCGTTCGCCAAAAATTCCATCCAAACGGACAAACAAACAAAATATAGTAAGCTAAATAAAGAGAAATTTTTTTTTTATTTTTTTTATCTATTTCTTAAAATTACAATAAATTCTCGCGTTGAGAATTTTCAGTAATTTTTCTGGCGTGGCGCAGTGACATGGCTGATTATTTATAACAAGTTAATACTTATTATAGATAAGTATAATGTATAAGTAAGTGTTATAAATAAGTGAATATTACTTAATTTAGATAACTACTTGAATCTAGCGATAAAGAGAAATACAGAGAGATTTTTACTGAATTTATAAATCTTTGACTAGAAGAGTGTAATAAATCGAACGAAAGTAATTTCGAAGATCCTTCAAAATGGTTGTACCTGGAAGAAAGCTTCAAAAGGTGAAAAGATCTCTTATTTATTTAAAGAGGAACAGATGGAAAAGGATGGCGAGTATTTTGGTGAATTCTTTAAGAAGCCGATGGACTATACAAGTAGACGGTATCTAGTCGAAATCGTGGACAAAACGGGAGCTATGACGTCATCGGTGTCGACAGAGCCGATTACCGGTTATCTAAGGAAATAAAGGATCGTCGGACCTCTTTTTCGTTGAAACAGTTCCAGGAATCCGTGTTACCGCAATATCGCGGCGTGTACACCCACATCAAAGTGCCGAACGACGACTCCGCTACATCGTGGTCCTCTTCGCTTTGCACAGCGATAAGATTCCCTCGATACTCGAGGTGACCGGTTTTCTATTTGTGCAGGTCGAACGTGTGTGTGTGTGTGTGCGCGGATGAACACGTAGATATTTCTACCGAGATATAAATTTCTGCAATAAACTAATAAAAAATTAGTCATCTTAATGCGTCGTCGAACTGTCTGGAAGAAGGAGCGAGGAGGAGACGATGATAACGACGATTGAACGAAGAAGTTGCTTCCGGTCCTTTCTCAAGGTGGATTACCTTGTAATATTTATTTTAGTCTTGTTGTATCTTGCTGCCATGAAGAAATTCGTCCGTAGCGAAAGCATAGATTCTCGTGATGCGGCACAAATTGAACGTTGGCTGAGATCTTTGCATTTACGCGTAAAGATCATTCCGTCGCTTTCTCGTATCGGGATTTTATATTCATACGACGAAACGGTCGATGAACGTCGCAAATATACGATACGCTGAACAATAATAAGTTAGTTGTATTAAAAGATAAACGAAAATTAGGAAATCGTTAGTGCAATCGGTAATTGAACAAATTGTAGTTCCAGATGTCTGACAGTTGGTAGATTTTATCGTTTAAAAGCCTTTCGAAATGTTTCGTCAAAATGGAAATTTATTACACGAAACATTTATTCACGCGACACTTCGATGGTTTAACGATATTCGATTATCGATCCGATAGGACGATCGATAAAATTCGCACGAAAATTATCGTCCCTTCCGCAAGGAATTATTTCTCGTCGGAAGAAAATATTTTAATTTATACTTTCAGCCTCTCTAAATGTTGCAACAAAGATAAATCATTTTATGTTGTTTCCTTATCACATTCTAGGCCTCTTTTATCTTTCTTTTTTGTTGAACCAACCACGAGCTAATTCGATCAGCGAGATAGTCGATCGGTCTTCGTTGTTTTGTAACTTTGTACTACAGGAAAAACGTGCAAACAGGCACGCCTGTCGTTCTTGCTTTTATCGAACTCCTTGTATATGTCATTGCCTCGTAGTAGAACCTAGATTTATCGTCGCCACGATGCCAATATGTCCTTCGCGTTTAAAAACGGGCGAGAGGTCGGTTAAGAAAATCTTATTCGTCTCGTTGCGAGAAACTTGCGATAAAATTGCCTGAATCGAAACGAACAATACTTAGAAAATTACTTATAAAATCGTACGTCAGGTGAAAGCTAAGAAACCGATGAAGAGTTTCCGCGAGGAATATCTTCGTTAGCACGATTCTTCCCCGTCTTATTTCAGAGGCCGTTACAGTTAACGAAAGTTTCAGGCGAATTATCGAAGAAAGCAACGATTGGACGAAATATCTGATCTTGGTAATTCGCGCGAAGATGATCTTTAAGCGTTTGATAACGATTGGTCGTATAATTGCTTATTTTATTGCCTTTCCGATAATAAAATAACTTGGACGCGTTTTTCGCTGTAATTTTCTTGTCGATATTTTAACACAGTCATCGCGAATAAAGAACGAAAGTGCGCTTTATCGAAAATTTCATTCGAACGGCTCTGGATTTAGGCGATAACGCGTTCGGTTTTTGTAGAGAATTTCCATCACAGGCAATCACATGGACGCCACTTGTTTCGCCCATACTTCTAATTCATTATCTTTTGAAAGCACGCAATTTTCATCTGCTCTTACTGTTTTATGCATTATCTTCAGTTTTATTAACGAGATTCGAGCGAGCGTCTCGAATCACTTTCCTCGAATAAACCAAGTTTCTCGTATAAAAGGATTTTATCCGATATTTGCCGACGTATTTTCAGAATCGCGCCGTTTTCGGGCCTACTCGCTGCCACAGCACGCTATCGTATCGCTATCTTATATTTGTATTAACATGCGCGAAGAGAAACGGGGATTTCTCGAACGGAAAGAAGGGTTTGGACGTTAGGTTGCAAAGAACCGGCCCATATGCGAACGTATTGCTCGGCCTCGAACTTCTCTCTCCGGTTGCACCCCCGCTGGAAACGCGCTGGAATTTATACGATCCAATATCTGCCGGCACAATATATCACGGACAGTTCGAAGCAGAGGCGGGTCGACCGGTACGCGCGTGTGTCCGTGCACGTGCGTGAGGAAGCGGTACGTATACACAGCGGTGTACACGGCGCACACATAAAGAAATGACACGCGAGCATAAAACGGCTTTGCGCCGATAGCGGCACCTTTGATGTGCCTTCGTTTCAACTACGTCCGGCATAAAATCGTGAAACACACCGGCTAGGTGTCGTACGTCGTGCCACGCCGCCAATGCCTCGCTTACCTTAGACCTCGCCTTCCCCGCCGCAGCTTTCGCGACGATTCTTCCGTCTCGCGATCTTTCCGAAATCGCCGACGACGCGAACGCCTGGCAGGTTGCATAGGACGACGATCGGACGGGATGCCGAGGAGTTTACGTGGATCGTGTTCTCGCGAATCTTTCCAACTCCTTTTCCTAATGTAAATTGACTAAAAGCTTGTCGCAGGAACTCGAAGATCGTGTCGCGATGTTTGACGATGATAAGCGAGGCAGCAATGTCGCGGTCGGTAGTTGGCATTTTCTAAGAAGAGAAAAATCGTTCGAGTAAAACCGATATCAACACGGTAGCACGGATGCACGATCGGCGAAAGAGCATGGACGCGATAAGGCGCGATAAACAGAGTCACCCGATATCGATACCGATATCGAATATAATGACGAGGAGCCCGAGGAGGGCGTGGTGCCTGAATCGAATAGAGGCTGCCGTTTAGAATCGTTTATCGGGAAGAGGAAGAATCGGCACGGAGAAAAGAAAGGAAAAAGAACAGGAAAGCTCGGAGGACTTTGGAGACGCGCGAGGAGAAGCGTGCAGGGTGTAAGACGTAATTCCGTGGAAATAAACTTTCGCCACTCGACACACAAACGATCCAATTCGTCCACAGTGTCGCAGGCGCGCTATCCTTCCCAAGAAAAACAAACTCCCTTAATTAATCTTGGCGTGAAACGCTCAAGGGGCTTTAATTTATCGCCCGCTCGTGAGTAGACATAGACGTCTTCGTAAATGACAAGCGAAAGCTTCAGCTTCGGTTACTTTCGAAAAGGATGAGAAAGGAGGGACGATTCGTAGCGGAAATCTTGAAGAATTCCTTAATACCTCGACCCTTCTTCTTGTTTGTTCGCTGCGTTTTTGCGAGCAATTGATCGATTACGCGGGAGGAAGTAAAATGTAGGTGATTCAGGCGTCACTCGTAGGTGCCAAGGTCCTAGATGTCTACGTATAGCCGTATAAAGGATCAGAGTTCAGGTCACGTTAGGTATATCGTTCTCTTTTACGTTGGTTTATTCTCTTCTTCGTTACCTAAACAGTAGGCGATTATTTCCTTAACAGTAGGATTAGGTTTTGTGGTTGATACAGTGGCGATAAGAATCGCGAGGATCGGTTTTTATCTCGAAATTGCAAATCTTGATAAATAGGGAGAGAGTAGCATGACATAAGGTTTATCTGGAAATAGTAGAGGGCTTCGAAAAATAAAGTTTATATCGGCGACTGTCGTAAAAAAAAAAGATAAATACCGCAACTCGAGAGAATCGCTTCTAGTTCAAAGGAAATAAGGACGATTTTTTTTATAAAAGAATAGAAATTTCCACGAAGTATATGTTGCTCTGAAGAAACGTTAGTGTTCGATAAGCAACGATTATCTTGTGAAAACATCGATTTCTACGATCTTGTAAAAATTTAGCGAAGGTTGGAAGCACTGTCTTGAACGTTTATAGATATCGCGCGATACTATTTTGATTTCAGGTGCTTCAGCCTACCATGTTACAAATATCTTCCTATAACAAGCTTTCTTTATTTATATACCTAAATATAGATTATCTATTTTATTATACCGATAATCCAATTATCGCCCCAGAATTACTACCGAGCAACATCAATCGCATTGTCTGCCTATTTAATCGTTCTTTATTCCTTTGTTTGTTCCTCTTAGTCCCTTTCTTTTTCTTTTCTTCTTTTTTCCTTTAACGTTTTCTCTGCTTTATTCCGTGAACTATACCGGTTGTCTCGTTACGTTGACGAAAGTGCTTAAAAAAACGCGCACGCGATTTCGCTGCCAACACCTCGTATTTTCGATCGCTGCAACATCTTAAAATCAACACAAGGGAGAAGAGAAAGAAGAAGAAGAAGAAGAAGAAGGACAGATCGCTCCTCCGGCGAACATCGAAGTCTCATCGAAGGAGAATCCTCGAGCGCGCAGCCCCCACGAAATATAAAAGCTGCCCTCCGAGTAGATACAAAATCTCTCCAGAGCGACACTTGCACGTTGTCACGGTCGTGGCTGTTACATTCGTAACATCCAACGATGTGGCCACACAGACATTATCGGAACGAGACATATCGATATGACACCCTAGCCGAGAAGAGCAGAAGCAGTGGGCGTCTGTTCTGCCATTGAGACTAAGCAGACGATATCGCCAGTAAACGTTTTGAAAGAGAAACGAAGGAGAGAAGGCGCTTGGCGAGAGGAGAATACACTCTGACAGCTTCTTGGGTGTCGTGTGAAATTCCGGAAAAATTATTACCCCGTGTCGTGCGTATCTGCCAACGAGTTCGACGCGTAGCCTCTTTCCGTGTTTGGCATCTTTCGAACAGTTGAAGTGGTGGCTTTTGTCGAAACGATCGGCTGCTCGTTGATTTTATTTTAAAAGTAACGATGCGAACGAAGGATTATATATCTATTGACGCTTTAACCATAGCCAATTAATCGTCAAATATAAGTGTTCGAAATAACATTTAATTTGCATAATGTTATGCTGATAATATATGATAATAATGTCAAGCAAATAATAGAGGGCAATCATAACTACAGAGAATTAAACCGTTCTATTCATATCAACTTTATGAATGAGGCTAAACACTTAAATCGACTAATACGTTTCCCAATCCCAAGTTGCTTTAATTTCCATACGCGTGTTTGTAATTCCTAGATAAAGAAGGGACATTTATGACAAGAATTTGCTGCATTTCTGCGAGGAAGATAATCGCTTTATTCCCTTCTTTATCTTCAAATTGCAAAGTTCAGTGGCCAATAAATATGTGTTAATTCAATTTTAACGGCATATAAGGTACGTAGGTATATAGATCAGAATTACGATAATTATTTCTCTAGAAATGTAGCTACAGTAAGTTAACTTCCGATAACATCACGCGGCACAGAAATTGTTGCATGTATCTTAAATTTTATTTCATTCGCTTATCAGCAGTATCACCTACTCTGCTATTGGATTTCAATTAAAATCGATTACCAAATTTACCAAAATTAAATGGATTAACTAAAGGACGCCTTTCAGTTGCTCGATCCATCGATTAAAAAAAGGAATCCTTCGAACTTGGAAAACAAAATATTTCCAAGGGGAACCATAGGCGATTAACATACAAGGATTTGAAGGTAGAAGAAGATTTCGTGAGATAACTTTTAGGGAAAACGGAAGGTAGTCCATAATCCACAAACAATGGTATGCGTACTTATGCGTATTATTTTTATAAGTACAAAATAGAAATGGAAAGCTAAGCATCTTAATGAAATTACTCGAACAAGAGGAGTATAATATTAATTACTTTTACATTCCGTTGCTGCCAACTCTTAGTTTATTGCACAGCGTAGTGTAATATTATGCCATGAATGGCTATCTTTAAGCGCATAAAATTTCTCCAAGGAGGATTGCCCCTTAATTATGTTTCCCGTTAAATACGAATGAAGAGGCTAGCAGAAACCTGAGACAGTGTCCTCGCTTCCCGAAGCTACCTGAACAAGAATTTCGACTCGGAAACCCAGAAGCTTCTTTTCTTGAAAAATGGCAAAAAAAAGAAGGGTGTCTCTATACTCAATTTTTCACCTCCGCACCTAGCAATAAAATTATACAACGTTCGGTGTCCCGATCCGATTGGGTAGCGACGAGTCCTCATCGATTCGTGTTGCGAATTCGGTTGCTGCCAATCACCTCGAAATCAACGGTAGAGTTTAAAGTATCCAAGAATCTCACCAGATAACATAAGAAAGAAACAGAAAAAAAAAATGGAAGGGACAAAGGAGGCTATGAAGAGGAGGAGAAAAGATACGAAAGAGGGCTACGGGGAAGGGAGGAGGAAACGAAGAAGAAAACGTACGACCTGAAAAGAGAAGAGAGAGGAAAATGACTTGGAAGGATTTCCGGGGCGACCTAGACAAATTTGATTTTGCGTGGCGAGCCACGTTGATTTTCATGGAAACTTTGCTGCTAAAACAATATCCAATATTTTACAGGCAAACATTTCTTTCGACTATACTCGTTGGCAGGAATTCCCCCTTTGTGCGAAACGGTGCCAATCTATTTACGACAAACACTTACTGGTTCCAACAGGGATTTACCAGAGATCAAACGTACAGTCGAAAGCTCCCTGAAGGCGATTAAGAGAGTTTAATAAGGGCTTGAGTTTTATCCTGGCGGAGATTTTCCAGTGACTTTGAAACACAGCTGGGTCGAAGCTGGAATAATATAGAGATGGACTGGTGGGAAAGTTTTGGAATGTCAGTCGAGAAAATTCGAAAGGGATTTCGTCAAGGGCTAAGGTCGCGCGAAAGTTGACAGGTCCTTGGCATCGTACAGCACACGTGTGGTGTGGTCCAAATAAATTACGAGGCAATCCTCGTTTAATTAGTAAGAGCAGAGCAGGGATCGTCGCCAGCAGAAAGAAATCTGCGGACAAGCAGACTGCATTCAAAGAGAACGCACGGGGACCCTTTTCTTCGTGTTTCACTCGTAACTTGATTCCTACGGTGGGGGACATCTGTGTTGTTGGGAACTTGAAAAATAAGGAACTCAAAAATGCTCCTTGTTCCTGTTACTCGAGACCACTTGAAACTTTCAGTAGATAAGATACTTTTAATTATTACGCAATCTTATAAATTACTGCACATAGTGACAGATAGTAATTGTATAAGTATTATTATATAACGTTCGAGATAATCGTTAACTACGATTGTTCGAAAGCTTCCCTACAGCTTTGAAGCTTCTTTAGAAAAGTCTTTCCTTTTCCTACTGTATCGTTTCTCTTCGTGTTTAACCGCAACATCGCATCGATCGGGGCTACAAACGCGATAAGTATATCGATATTTCAGTACGCTACAGTTTTCTATGGAAATAACAATCGTTAGATCTTCGTTCGATATCATACGCTTTTAAAGAATCGTTGATCGCATATGAATCAATCGTCGAGTATTTTCCAAGCTTTGGTGTATATATCGACGACGATCTTTCATTAGTTAGAAGCAAAATTACCGCGTTCTGTTCGTTGAAAAAATCGTGGCACGATAGAAAGCCATCCTGTTGCTTATACGTATCGTTTCCAGATAAACTTTTTCCTCTAGTGGCTGGATGGTGATTAGTTTCGAAAGTTATGTTACAAACAGTCTGTCATCCCTTGGCGTTGATATTGGAGTGGCTCGAGCGTTGTTCAGCCTCGAAAGAAGCTGCGAAGAAGAAGCAGATAAAGTAGAAGAGCCGCGTGCCTGTGGAGTCACGCAGTCTGTTCGATTCCGACGAACGTGTGGCTTGATACTCGTTACGTAGTAGAAGAATATAAGCCGACAATTAAGCGTATTTGATCTTCTTATGCATCGTACTATAAATAAAAATTTGCAACATCGCGTGTCTACCTCCGATTATACGAGCAAACATTGCGATTGCTCGGAACTGTTTATCACTATCGGAACCATTGCTTAACGTTATCTTCCTTCTGAAGAAGGCAGAGGCAGGAATAAAGACTGCGCTCGACCGAGATGGAAAACGAAAGTTTCGATATAATAAAGCTAACTTTTCAAATCTGAAAGCAACGACAGGGGGGAGAGCGCGTGAATCGATTCAACAGAGATTATTTAACGATAGGATAGATACAAATATTGGCAACCATGTTAGAGCGAAATTTGTAACGGTATTCGAGATTATCGTACGACTACGATTTAAATTCTATCACGGCCGTAACGTAATAGCGAGCGTCTGTCGTAATTATTAAACAAACGCGAGTGAAACGTCAAATGAAGAGGTTTATATTTACATATCAGTAGACTTAACAACGAGGAACGAGAAGGCGCGTAATAGAAGAGAGAAAGAGTAACGACGGCGACGTACAAAGACGTTCAGGGGATGACGAGAGGTCGGCAACGGGGATGCAGAGGCAGGGAGTGGGATGTGTCTGGCTGATGGAGCTTGAAACTGAATTAACCATCCCCGCCTGAGGCCCGTGATCTCGTCGCAACCTCATCTCGGGGACCATTATATTTGTCTTTGTATGCTAAACATTTTGCGGAATTATACGAGAGGTAAGTTTCCAAGTGTTCTTTGTCCACCTTTCCCCCTCGCCCTCCCCTCTTCACCGCTATTCCCTTTGGGCGATGCACCGCCTAGATTCTAGATCTTGCGTCCTGCATCCGTGGAAAAACGTTTTGTACGCTAGGCTGCAGGTGGTTGCTTCGCGATACGTGCAGCCTTTTCGAGCCAAGTCGAGGGGTTGAAATGTTAAACGAGGTATCCAAGTGGCAGAGAAATAAAGAAAGACTGAAATTGCAATCCAATTACAAAAAAAAAAAAAAAAAAGAAAAAAAGGTAAAGACAAAGAAACGCGAACTTCTACGTTACACAAGTTACGTACAGATCGAAGCGCGTAAAACGTTTCGTCGATAAGATCGACAGAGTCACGATTCGTAGAACGAACGACGAGCTTTCTCCTTCGAGTTAAATAAAAAATTAACTTTGACCGATAAGGACAAGTGGATTACGAGAAATTCGCTAACTTTTGAGTCATATCGACGGTTCTGTTGCACGATCGCGTCGGTAGGTACAAAGGGGATGGATCTGAAAGGATTGGTAGATGCGCCAGCACCGTGGATGAGTGTCAAGAGATTCGTTCTAATCCCGTGAATGCGTCGTCAACGTATTTGTACGTCGGTGTCATGCTGTCTGTACCGTCATAAATCGATAAGGCCGATTTACCACGTATTCTTATCGATAATAGCGTACCGCCTACGAGAACTTCAGGCGGTGCTGAATGTCGACTTTCGTTTCTTCTTCGGCCAATATTATATCGGCAAATTTGCAAAGATCGTGCGAACACGCGGTTCAAAATAATTCGGAAAAGTAACGATATAATTCGGAAAGCTAATATACAAGAATATTATCAATATTAATTATATGTATAAATTTCTCCGAGGAATTGATCGTAGATACCGATGAACGATCGAGGAAGAAAAAAAAAAGAAAGGAGGAGACTATGCGTTTGCAAAAGATGATCGTTCACGTTGCATATATACGCTGTAGAATTATTCTCTTGGTAAACCAAAAAAAATTGACACTCTTTTAATTTTGTACGAAATATATTCCATTTTTATAAAGGTATTATTGCAGATCTGCGATCTTGTTTCGGAAATTTTAGGATAAATCGGTTAAAAAAAATATGCAAAACCAAAGGGAGGGTGTAAACCGTAAAACAAGTAGCTGCATACGAATACATGGAAAATTACAAATGCTTGACAATGGGATTTCGTTTTCAATCACGTGCACAGATTTTTTCGTCGCAAAGCGCATCTCTCGTACGAGTTTTCGCAGAATTTTGACTCCGCGCGTTGTATTCCGTTCCGATGAATTGTTGTAACGAATGAACTGCGCGTTAGCGTTCGCAAAATATTGACCAACGCGTTTAAAAATTTTTAACGGCATTTGGACACATATTGAAACGTGATTTTCTGTAAAATAAATATCCAGTTAGATGCTTTTGAACCGTAAATATATTAGCGAATAAAATGAAATTTAAAACGCGTCAGGCGCGTTCATTTTTAGGATCGTCTATTTAAATTTATAGCGAAATCGGTAATCACCTTCTTCTTATCTTAGCTCTTTTACGGCCGATATTATCCAGATGTCACAACCACACGTGACACATTCCACCGTTAATCCAACCAGAATTTCTCGAATATTCTCGAACGAATCGCAGATCCTTGTTTGTTATTGTTTAAAACTCTTGAACGTGCGAGAAATTGTATTGGTTGTCGACAGTTGGCAGAAATACTTCCTCTTTTCTAGTATTCGGTTAACATTGGCATGCAAAATATCTGGAATTAATGACGCAATGGCGAATGGAAGACCGATATTGCCAAGAATCGCGAGAGATCGAAGAATGGCACGAGTTGTGGTCGAAAGGGGAATAAACGACACACGCGACGACTAACAGTTAAGATTTGGAAACGCGGCTTGCAGGTTTTCGATTATCTTATTTCGATTATCTTATTTCGATTATGGAGAGAAAGACGGCAAGAGTGCGAGAGACGCGTGATATATTACAAACAGATTGGCCGAAGAATTCTTAGCGAACCGACGACGCTACTCGAATAGCCATTTTGCGAATGTTTCATTTAAACGAAATAACCAGCGCGATCGGCCATCCACGAGGGACAAAAGCGTGAAAAGAACGATCTGTACGCGTATATCTGCGTTCGTTCCGTAGGTTTAACCACGTTAACGATCAATTAAAGTCGCTGTGATTATCGCGGGTGCCGCGGGTGCGCGCATCCCCCTACGGGGAGTGTAAAAGCGGCAGCGCGAACCGGACGCCCGGTGGCGGCGTGATGCCGTGTAGTTGTCTTCGGTGTGTGAGTGACGCGGGACGTTAGGAGTACGACTGGACTGGCGTCGCGACGCCCGGAGGGGTCACCCTGACCCGGAAGCTCCGCCCCTGTGGAAGTCGAGCCGCCAACCGGCGTATCCAACGTTCGGAGTACGGTAGGAGGAGCCACCGTGTCTCCTTGGCGCCAGGTAACCACCGATCCTGAACTGGAACCTCGACGACTGTCTGTTGGCATTTAGTATCGCGTCGACTCTCGAGCTAACGTTGTCTTCCTTTTTTTGTAGCGAAGTAACAGTACAGAACATCGTGAAGAAACGCGCAACGCAGGCCGCACGTTCGTTGGATATGTTACAAGAACTTTCGGGCACCGAAATCGATGTAAAAGACATCGATATCGTACGGAGGAACTAGCGTGATCGACGTTTAACAGACAGTTCGAGGGGGAAGGATTGTTGTTTTCTGTGTATGACCGATTGTTTTCGTGAGTTTCGTTGAACGATGGAGACCAAGATGGAACCGTTGACGCCGCCGCATACACCGCCCACGTTGGACAGACCGATGCACCAGCAGCAACAGTTGCAAATCACGTCGCCCAGGTGGATCAGGTCTCAGCAACTGAGCGCACGATTCGGACAACAACATTCGACGGGACAGAGTTACCAGGCAGCGTTTCTCGATAATTGGCTGAGAGGTGCCGCGCTACTGGCTGTCAGGGGTTGTTGCCCGCAGACTACGTCTCCCCATTCTTATCACCAACAAGGTCATCAGGGCGTACATCCAGCGCTTCCGGTACCGCCTCCCGCTTCGTTCCTTGCGAGAAGGTTGCCCGGTCAAAGACCGAAGAAGCAGTTTATCTGCAAATTCTGCAACAGACAGTTTACCAAGAGCTACAATCTGCTGATTCACGAGAGAACTCACACGGACGAGAGACCGTACTCTTGTGACATCTGTGGGAAAGCCTTTCGCAGGCAGGATCATCTGAGAGATCATCGGTGAGTTTGCCGCAAACGCGATTTTTCACAAGTACCGTATTAAGAATAACTTGGTATGGTGGCGTTCGTTGCAAGTGAATCTTTTGTCCCGTTGAATTTGAAAATACGAGGTGGATTTTCAGTGTACGAATTGGATGTACAATGATATTTGTTACGTAAGATTGTACGAAGTATGAAATACATGCACATTTTCAAACAAATTTAGTTGTCGCTGTGTAATTAATACCTCGTACAAATTTTTATTCCCAGCTACGTACAGTAGCGTTTCGTTACCTCGCTCCTGCAAATTCGTTTCTGCATCGATGCGTATAGCGACGTTAGCGCGGCATCTTGCAATACGGCAGAGAAACATATACAAACACCGATGACGGTATCGTAGAATTTTTCTACATCACGAACAATTAGCTTCTCCTCGTCTTTTCGCGCTGATCCTCCAATCGGAATAGCCCAAACTTCGAGTATCGTTTTTCTACGGACCTTGACGCAAGAACATCTGCCAAGTATAGCTGTAACACTTATCAGTTCCCGACAAGCTTATCTCGAAGCGGAACGCTTCAAACGAACTCGATCGTAATCGATCAGCGAATCTCAATAACAATCGTAATTAGGGTTTGGTCACTGCGATATTCGACTAAGACTCGGCCCTGTCAATAGCCGCGTCGCTTTCCTCTAAGAGAGAAAAAAAATGGAAGAAAGCGACAGGATAATAGAAAAACGAGTTGTTTTTCTTTTTCAGATATATTCATAGCAAGGAGAAACCCTTCAAGTGCAGCGAATGCGGAAAAGGATTTTGTCAGAGCAGGACTCTGGCTGTTCACAAGATCCTGCACATGGAGGAATCGCCGCACAAATGTCCAGTTTGCGCGAGAAGCTTCAACCAAAGAAGCAACCTGAAAACGCATCTTCTCACGCACACGGACGTGCCGCAAGATTTGAGAGTGGAAGCTCCGGTCGCATCGGAATCGAAGATCGACGCTTCCGCGACCGTTAGACAAATGGCGGAAAGGGTGACCAGCCTGGTCCCGATTCAAAGGACCAGCACCACCGCTCCTAAATTAGGCTTTAGTATAGAAGATATTATGAGGCGTTAAACTATCCGCTTTTTCGATTCCTCTTATGTTTTTTTTTTTTTTACCGCCGATCTGTTTCTTTCACGAAATGTACAACGTGTTTCGTTCGGACTTCGGCATAAAATTTCCCTATTATTACTGAAACATAATTTCGACTATCGCAAGTATCGCGACACCGAAAATAATTCATTGCAAGAAGGCTAAATTACATATTTTCGCCAGGATCGATCGCGATTCCCGGTCGAAACACGTTCGTTACAAATGTATTTGTACGTCACGTTGTAAATATAGTTTCTGCGCTTAAGTTATTCGATTAAATTTCGTGTGTGTTGCGAAGGGGAAAGAACGGCTGAAGCTTATCCTTGTCTTTCTTTCTCCTGTTATTTGTAAATAAGGGTGTACCTATATTTAACTGTAAAATAGTAGCTAATTGCTCGAAGGCGTATGTATCGTGATTAGACATAGTTTGTACTTCTTTTACTTATTTATTGTTTACGATGAGGAGTATTTGGAAAACATGTAACTTCTTCTTTGTGGCTTTAACAGCATGTAATTGCGTTAAGAATAGGTAGTATCTCTGGTAGATTCTATCTTTGTTTCTACCTTTCACGATTATACAAATTTTACATTTAACCAAAGATCGATCGAACACTCGGCAAATTAAGTGCACGTTTCTATACGTTTTAATACCGATGTTTTCCAGAAGCATCGAAACGATGAAATTACGATTAAACGAGATTGAAAAATAAATCACACGCGACAAGCCAGCTCGGAGAAAGGGAAATCCTAACCGTTGGAACGATCAGTGAAACGTACGTGTGTTTTCAGGTCGTGAATAAGGAGGCGTCGGTGGTATATCTCTCTGGAGGCGTCAAAGTAATTGGTTACTGCAAGGGCAGACAAGAATCTGTCCTAGGAAGCCGCAAGGTGTTCTTCCTCTATCCAGACGTAAATCGAGTTTCCTGACCTGTGTGTATACCCTCTGCGCCACCGCCCGTATTTTTCTCTCTTAAAATTAGGAATTCTCGATCAGATAAACCGAAAGGGACACATCCCGGTAGTTGCCTGCGCGCCACCTTTCTTCTCACCATTGCCCTGTAAATAGTCCCAAAGATTGTTCCCCCCTCTTCACCTGCGTGTCTGCTTCTTCGCCTTTCTCTCGTTTGATCTAGGAAAGAAAAAGACGTCCGTCCCGCTTCTCGCCCTCTGGACCACCCACGTCTTCTACGTACACGTATAGTTTATATACCTGACACGATCGCGACACGGTTGTCGCGATACGTATTCCTTCGGGCCTCTTACCTAATGGCTGGAAAGCTCCCTCGCCGGTGATTCCAACGCGTTACCATTAATTTAAGACCGTTGTAAATAAACTCGCGCGAGGGTTGCAACAGAGATTTTTGGTTTTTCAAATCTGCCCACGACTTTGTACGGTGCAAGCGAACGAGTTACACTTTGCGCAAGATATACCGGAGATTTTTGTAGGTGTCTTTGAGGTGTTTTTTTAAGGAAATTGCGAGAATAGCGGAAGTGTTTGAAGTACTCTTTTAATTAAGGATTCGCGATAAAATACAAGATTATATCTGCGAATGGTGGTAGTTGAAGTAACTCCAACGCGAAAAGGTGTAGAGAGAGAGAGAGAAAGAGAGTCGATTATTATTCTCGTTGAAATTTCTTTCGTAGTTGTATTTTTGCCAATTGGTTTTTTGTGTATCTTCCCTTCTCCTCAATGCATAACGATACTGTCGGTGTTCCGATTTCGGTAATCGAAACGTTCGGATATTGCGAATGGACGAGCGTGCTAACGCGTAGTTATACCAAAAAATAAATAGGATACTGTCGCCCTAGTCTATTCTAATGTATATTTAAATATTATTGTTATCGATTGAAAATAGAGATCAATTGGAAGAAAATGACAACCTGATATTTTGATTACCCGTTATTCCGTTGCGTTCTGTTTTTTCTTTTATATCTTTTTAAGCGGGTTTTTCAAGCTGTATATCTTACATATTTTATACACTACGATATATTTAATCGATAAATATGGATTTTAATTTGTACAAAAGTCAACTGATACATTCCTTTAATCGAGCGTTGTCGATACGAATCGTTGATTCGCTAAAGTTGTATGTGCCTCGCACGAACGAAGCACGTAATAGCGTATTTGTATGTAAAGAACGAATCGTATCGCTTTATCATTTTCTCGAGTACACGTTCTACAAAATACTATTTTATTCGGAACCCGTACATTATCGATACCGAGCAATTTCTGCAGAAAAAGTTTGATCGTACCGCGTATACTTGAAAAATAATTCGAAGTAATAAAGTTAAGTCACTATATGCTATATACTATGGCAGAATATAGATGTAGATATAGAATATTACTCTGTCACAAAGAATAAGATAATTCGTTTATCGTCGTATAATTTACATTTAGAGATTAATGTAACAATTTTTGGAAAACGCGAACGTTTTCAAATTCTTTCCATAGTTATAATAAAATGGCAATCGTGTGTGCGCCACCATACGCTTTTTCAATGTTCTGGCCGAGAATTTAGCGAAAGAAGGAGGAACGACACGTCCCCTGTCGCGACCTCTTTTCACCACTCACTGTGTACTTTGTCGACCTTCGCACATTCTCCACTTGTCGAAATATCACGTTTTCCCGACAACTGTCGGCAGTTAACCTGCTTGCTTGGCAGTTAGCCTTGTTTAACTTTAATTAATTCTCGCACCCCTCCGGGACGATAAAGTATACCTAATGAAAAATCGAGTAAACAGTGCCAACTGACCTACATACATGTTTCTCGATCATCGCGATAACTTTGAGTCATTGTGTGCGATCGGTCTTCTCTTTTCCGACCGGATTAATTAATATTTTCGGTATCAATTTCCTTCTTCCAGGGACGTATAATAGATACAATCGGGAGGGCGCATTTACGGCTTATATAAATCGAGGGACCGCGTTGTTAGGGAATAAAGGTAAAAATAGAAAGAAAATATGCTTGCGTTATAAGAAACTTAATCTCGGTTTTCTCCTTCTCAAGGTAGAGATCTTACGAAAACTGCACCGCCATCGACAAATATCGTTGCTTTTTCCCCGCAATTTCGCAATCATAACGATTTGTCTATCCACGATCATCGAGCAGAGTGTGAAGGATAATTGCAACCTTGTCGAAATCCTCGATAAGGTTCGAATGAAAGAAAGGATACAGAAGAGATACATCAGGATGCAGGTAGCCGAAACAAAGAGAGAAGAGGCTGGAAGAAAGGAGGACAGAAATACTATGTATTTGATGGAAGAGAAAGGATGCGAGATGGATGGAAGAGGTTCTTCTCGTACCCTTTACCGATGCCTTCGGGGGCCATTTAATTACAATAATCACAGCATTACGGTTCTCGGTATCGCGGCAAGTCCACCGTGACTTGTCCCACGGAGAAGACTAATCGTTTTTTCTAATCGAGGACAGTCCCCTGATTTGGGAACGCCTCCAAAACTCTCGATTCCTGGGTATTTAGTTTTTGACGAGAGCGATAGAACGAAGCAATTTGTCTGATTGGGCCGAACGTCAGGCGAAATTTCCTAACATTGCGATACGATTTATGGAAAAGTTAGAAATTGCTATTCGCGTAGTTCTTATCCCTTAAATGGCAATATTTTACAAGTAACGATATCTAAATTATTTTAACAACAACGAAACTCTTTTAAACGTAAAAAATTTCCACAAAGACTTCGAAGATTTTTGGATCGGTTCGGGGGGCGGGGGTAAATTACCAAATTTGAGAAGCGAAGTTCGAGCCTCTGTTAGTTCCAAATAATTGATAAGTACCAGCGATACGCTCTGGGCGAAGTTGTAACTTTATCATACACGTGTATCACGCGACAGATTGCGATTCAACTTGAGGAACGCCTACTGATCTGCAACGGTGTTTATCGCTTCCTGCGATCAGTCGATTTAGACACGACTTTGTATGCATAACGATATTAGCGGCAATCGCCGAGACGACCCTTCCACCGGTATCTGATAAATTCATCGTCGCTGTTATTTATCTGCGAAAAGTATTTTGAAGTCACTTTTTAACAACACCGTGAATGTCGCATATCTCGAACGATCTTGCGCGACTTAATTTCTACTCGACATATGTACAATTGATTGCATTTATAACTACGCTATGTACGAAATGTGTATGAAATATTATTAACTAACGTAAAAAGCGTTGCAAAGTTTATTGAAAGACGTCGATCCGGTTTTTCTTCTAATGTTATCAAGACGCGACATACTCGTTTCAAGTGCATAAGAAGAAATCGCGGTATTTCAAGCGATTAAACCGACCGATGCTTCCGAAATTAGAGCAGCTTCGGTGGTTCCCACAATCCTCGAATTCCAGGATAAAAACGCTTGCTACTTCCAAATAGCCCGAAATTTCGATCCCAGTGTCATTTTTCTCTTTCATTAACGGCAACATCGTCTGCCCTCGTTGTCTCCACTGGGAGTTGCTTTCTTCGGAATTGCGCACGCCATGAAACAAGAGTTTCCAGCGACTTCCTAACCGCAACGCTAAAATCACCCTAAAAAGCGAAGAAACGTTTCGTTTCTTCTTCTTAAAAGGGACGAACCGGGAGTATTGACCTTGGATCTTCCGCGCAATAATCTACCAACTATGTAACAATATTAGTCTGTCGATAAGCTGTCTCGTAAGTCGTACGTTTATCTTTTGCGGTTTTTTAAGTTAAATAGGCAAATTAAGCGACACTTGGAATTTGGAAATTCTTAGAAAATAGAACGGGTCGATTCGACTTCCGACTATCCGCCAAAAAAAATGTTCTCTGCCAAATCGACGCTACTAGTCGAAAAGAATATTCGATAAAACTAAGAAGATATATACGATTCCCACGGAAATTTCGTTCTTTGTTCAACGAATAACTTATTAAACGAAATATTATATTTTACCGAAATTATCTACGATACCTTGTCGAGGTCGTTATACCTTGCTCCAATAGATGGACTTGCGACTCGAGGGTGAATGGTCGGTCTAGCAACGAAACGTTAGCAAAGGGGGCGGCACTGGACGACGATTTCGGGGTAGCGGTTTTATAGCGAGCTCGCAATTGTGGGAGTTAGCACGGTGGAATGTCGTGAGGGCCCCTGGGGTCCACCCTCGGTGCCTTAAAACGTTAACCACAGATCTCTCGGGTGGATTAGATCTCGCTGGGTCCGGGCGAAGCCCCGAGCTACGATTTGCGGCCAACAGGGAGACGAAGAAGAAGAGAAGCTGGCCACGGTTCCCTCACCGTTTCCTTTCGTGTACCCTCTTATTAGGGCGTGAGCCTTATCTAAGGGTCATAGGGCCCTCGCGACCTCCAAAGTCCCACAGGCGATCTCGCAGAATTCCAGGAGTCACCGGTCACCTCTACGCGTTGTCCGTAAACGCGATTTCGGTTCGACTAGTCGATGCTTCGGCGTTTGAAGGATCGTAATCAGGGATCGAATCTGTCCGACTTTGTCGCTTTCCCGTTACGTTTCGTTTTCCACGAAAAATGTCCGTCGATCCTGGATCTCAAACGAAAAACCGAAGAATCACGAGATAAATCTAAACGCGACGGTCCCTTAAGACGATGCGTCCGTTGACGAGCACCGTGTGACTGCGCGGCCTTCATTCGCACGAACGATTAAACGCGTAATAATAAATTTCAGGAAAAGGAAGGTGGCCCCGACATTTCGGGAAGACGGAACGCGCGCATTCAGGAAGGCGAGAGGAACTGGTGCCCGCGGGCTCATGGCCTGTGGTTAGGGCGGTGCGCAACCTCTCTTTTTTGCTGGCCGACGATTAGGTAAACTGGCTGGGTAGCGGCGTACAGTGTGCCCACGTTGTAGAAACACACTCTAGGCCTGCTATTAGTTAGTAGTATAGTTTAAACTCGAGACGCCGGCCGATGGGTTGGGGCGCGGAAGAGAATGAATACGCGAAAAAGAAAAAAACAGCAGAAGGAGGAGAAGGAAGCTTTGGGTCCTCCCTTTTAAACGCCGCTAATTCGCGACCTAGCCAGGCGCCAGCTCACCTCATTTCGTTCCTACCCTGCTCTCTTTGTTCTTCTCTCTTCGTTAGCCACATAGAAGATCGAAATAAGACATACGAGACGAAAGAGGGAAGTCTTGTATCCGTTCTTTTCGCACGTTGACATTTCTTCCAGGAAAGAAATACATGTCGTTGTTTAGATCACTCGTCTCAAATCCTATATCTTATCTCATTTTCTAAGTCTTATATCTCGCATCTTTCATCCTATATCAGGTATTCCAGAGACAATGTTTTATTTTGCAAATGTAACGCTTCGAACGTGGCGTATTAGATCGCACGATAAATACTTATCTCACTTTTCACGCCCTCTGATCGAATCTTTCTTCTAGTTTTCGATAATTTCGCTCTTAAAAATTGTACCCTTCGATGCAGGCATTTCGCGTATGAAATCCCAAATTTTGAGCCTAAAGTTCCCGGACTAAAGTTGGGCGTTAGTTCCCGAGAAATTCGACTGCCAAAATTATTCGAAAAGTTAGCGAATTGTTAAATTTTTAGTTTTCCCCCTGGGAAAGGACTAGTTTGTTTTCCTAATAAGCTACAGTCGATATCGTTGAGCTCTCGAGTTACCGACGGGGCGCACCGTAACGAGTAGTTGTTTCACGTCGCCTGTGTCACACTCGAATGCAGATTCGCTCTTCTCCGATGCATTCGTGTCCTCGAATACGGGTTCTTCGATGTTTGAGGAAGGTTTTATCCGCCCGATGCTGCCATCTGAAGGTCCGCTTACTAAGAGGAAGATTTCCTTCCAATTTGTGAACATAAATTCTATAGCGATTTTGTAAGATAAAATTGCGGCGAAATTTTAGGCTTTGCTTTCAAAGTATGCAAGCGAAGTACTTGCTAGGTATATATTTTCAAACAATCGTAAGATTTGTAGGTTTCGCGCAAAGATTTTAATGCCTCATCGATCGTGCAGTTACTTACCGTAATTATGAGTCGTGAAGTATATCGTTAGATTTATTGTTTGCAACGAGTCAACTCTTCCGACCAAGTTTTATATTCTTTAACCTTTAAAAAGTGTCAAAAAGTTTAAAGAAATATTCGTACCATATAAACAAGATACTAATTTTATCGTCACGAATAATTATTAGAACATTGAATAGAGAAAGAGACATCGTTCTTGAACGCTTACTTTCTTTTTTGTATTTAGTTTATATAAAAATAAAAATCTGTATTATACATCTTCGTAACGTACTTCTGTTCGTAGGATGATTCTCACTTTTGCGACTCAGCTTTTCTCACCTGGATCGCGCGGATGCATAGGATGAAAAAACTCCGGTGTAGGATAAACGCGCGTAAATTCCGCGCGGCAACCGTGGATTATCGGCTCATAATTCACCGTGGGCTAAGACAGTGATTGTCAGTTTGCAGTTGAGCATCCGCTCGAACTCGCCTC